>NW_026571070.1:27086977-27551977 GCF_026225935.1 Boleophthalmus pectinirostris
GCCTCTATCGCTGGCCATGGGAACGCTTGTGACAAACAAGGACAGGGCTGGAGGTGAAGATCAGATGGACTAGCGGACATCCCTGTCTCGTCCCCCCCCCCCCCCCCCCCGTCGGAGAGAGGGACGACACATCTGTCATCTGACCGGGCTGATGGAGGGGGAAGGTAAGTGGGTCATGGTAGAAAAGTCAATAAATTAAGGGAAAATATGCAGCTTTTAGATGTGTAAAATAACATAGAAATATATTTTATAGGGATGTAACGATATCCAAATCTCACGATACAATATTTTCACAATATGCATCTCACAGTATGATATTTGGCAATATTTGTGGAGACTAACAAAACTGCGAATATACTACTTACTTTCTTTAAAAAAAAAAAAACATTGATACTGTTAATGATTCTGTAATATGAAGAATTAAGATTTAAAAGTGTTATTAATGTGAAGTCTCCTTTGACAACACCAAAGGATCATGGTCGATCATGTAGTTCCCTTTGGGTTTTTTTGGCTATTGCTGCACCATAACAATGAAGTTATATAAAAGTTTGATATATCGTGATAGTCCACCATATTATTGTAAGAAATTTGACGATACGATATCACGATATTTCGGTTGTTACATCCCTAATCTTTAAATGTAACAACAGTTTTCAAAAAGTTGTCATCTGAGAGGGAACTGTAAAGTAAAATGAAAGCAATTTTAAAAAAATTATTTAGTTTTTTAATGATACTATACACACTAAAAGTTCAAGCATGTATTATTTATTTATGCACATATTCAATGACACTTACCCTCTACAACAGGCTAACGAAAGTATGTGCTGATATTTGCTGTTGTTCTTTTTACCACTACACACAACTCACTCAGCCACCTCCTCCATACAAAGGAGGTGGCTGAAGTGTCTTGCCAAAGAACGCAACAACAGTATGCACTAGTCAGATCTGCAATAAAACCACCTATCTCCAGGCAAACACAAATAACAGCATGTCACAGTAGCACCAGTTAGTCTTTAAGGTTGGTGGTTAAAACTTCAGCTCATCCCTATTAAATTTTTCTATTTTCCTTAGGCAAGGCACTTCAACCTAGCCAGGCTGGTGCCACCTAGTGCCTCCAGCGACTAGGTCAGGAATCAGAACACACTAGAGGGCTTGCAAAAACCCCAGAAGTGCGAGTCGAGCACCAACCAATCAGAGAAGTGCCATACATTCTGTGTTGGCAACGATTCCCAAGATCGAGGATTTAAAGCCAGAACAAAGAGAACATTTGGTGAATTTGATCAAGGGGAAAGACGTTATTGCCCTTCTTCCTAAGGGATTTGGGAAAAGCTTAAAATACCAGTTAGCCCTGTTAACGGCGCATTACATACGTCACAACGGTTTCTATGAACTGAAACCAGCTGATGAATCAGGCTAACGTCATCTACCTTCCCTCTGTATGTGTTATTTGTGAAAATGTTATTCTTGTTATGTGAAAGATGGTCAGAAAGACAACAGGAACAGGCTGACAGCTATGTCTTAATTTATCCTGGTCTAGACACCTCTGAGTAATCCTTTAGGTTACCCTAGCGTACAACTGCAGACTCTCGTGCTCACCACTAGAATGATGAATACATACAATCTAATATTATTGAATATCAAAAAATAAGAAAGAACTTCTAGCATTTTCACTCATTTCAGCCAGATTTTATTAACTTACCCCATTTGTAGCTTATAGGCTCTATGCATTCGCACCATCTGCCTTTTCCAGTTTAAAACCCACCTCAAGGACTCATGTTGTACGCATTAATGAAGACATGCTGGTGTGAATGAGTCGTGTTTGTGTAGTCTTTGCGCAGCAGAACAAACAGGCGGTGTGTGGCAGGCAGCCAGGAGCCCGGCAGCTGCTGATGATCACTGCTGAGACAGGCCAGGTCCCCGGCAGGCTCCATGAATCTGCCACTACAGCCGCCCTGAGCCACCGGGCCAAACCACCGGCACACTTGTTGATTTACGCAAACAGGTTGGGCTTGGAAAACATGGAGATTTTTCATTCGGTGACGGAAGAGCAGTTTCATAAATAGTTTATCAGCAGGTGTGGTGGAAGTGGTGAAGTGAAAGGTGGATGTGTGAAAAGATGTGCAGTGTTGTGTAAATCGTGGGTCATTTAAAGGTGAACAGTGTAACTTTTCTCCTAGTGGGTTGTAATGTGCTTGTCTAGCTGGAGATAGTATTGCTTTGCCAGGAATTTTCCACAGTGTGTCTTTTAATGTATCCAGCTCCAGTGAGTTCAGAAAGTGGGTCTGATCTTTGGGGCAATAAAAACAACCATGATTAAATAGATGCAAGACAGAAAAGACAAGGCTATACTGTGGAACATTCTAGACAAAGCAATAACATCTCCATGGACACAAGCATATAGCTCACCTTACACCAGAAAAGTTACATAATGATCTTTAAAGTACCCTAGCTCACGCCAGATTGTGTGTGTGTGTGTGTGTGTGTGTGTATCACTCTGATAATGTGTGGAACTCAATTCAATCTGGGATTGGTTTTGCTGAAAGTGATCAGAAAATGATTTTTGAATCTGACTGGTCAAAGCGTCACAACAGCGGAAGAATATCAAACTTTTGTTACATCCATTTGAGAGCAAAACATCTTCCCTGTCCACAAAGCACATTTTTCACAAACAAAAGTTTGTATTGATGCTAAAAAAGGCTGAAGTAGGTCTGTCGGGATCGCCATGTTTGTTTTGGTTTGTTTGCTTTGGCTTCTGCACAAACGTCAGTGCTGCTCTGTGATTGGTCCACCCACCCAATTAACCGTACAGCGGGCACATGCCAAGATGGATTCTTGTGAGTTTGTGAACTCACAAATATTGCGAGAATCCATCTTGCTTTGTGAGGTTACCTTTAAAGTTCCCATATCAGAAAACATTCCTCAGACGTATATATCTAGAGTCGTCTTGTTTATAGTTTCACCTGAATTGTTTGATCATTGCATGCCTCACATAGTCACCACTAGCAACACTCATACTAGCAGTCACTATTCATAGCTTGTTTTTAACAGCTTTACTCTTCTGCACCAGCAAATATATCTGCACATTCTTTGTTGACATGTTGCAAACCCAAATTTTATTAGAACTAAGAATTGCCAAGAAAAAAATTACTTTTCAACAATGCACTTTATTAAATGGGCACTACGTAAGTTTACTCGTGGAGGGTCCAAATCTATCCTACTCTATTTCCTTTTCTTTTCTTTTTTGGCAATAAAAATGCCTTAATTTGAAGACATAAATGAGTGATTAGTTTGTACCATATCTTCAAACATTACAGACAAAGCAATAACATCTTTAAAACAAGCAGACAGACCCTCCATCAGAAAAATTATATAGTGCACCTTTTAAAAAGCCAAAATACAACTATACTTTTTTATTCTGTGTCAGTGTGGACACTTCATACTTTTTTGCCTTTAACATTTCATGGTTACAATCTATATATAGTAATCAGTGGTGTGAAAAGTACTGAAGTAAAAGTACATATACTGGAGCAAAAAAATACTAAAAGTAAAATGGAAAAAATCTACTTAAGTGTTAGTACCTCTTTAAAAATGTACTTAAAGAGTAAAAAGTAACTATCTTTGTGCATATTTTGAGATCTTACATGGCTTCAGATGTATTGATTTTGATAAAGACTGTGCTGAATTTTGTTCAACAGAAACAATTGAATCGATCATTTTTGTCCAGCTGTTTTTATGTGTATATTTTTCTGTGCTCAAACTTCGAACGTGTTCCGAATAAATCCTTGGGCTTTCCAGCAAGTCTCAAAACAGAAATAAAAAATACATTTACATTTCAGTCCAGTTTTAAAATGTAGTGGAGAAGAAAGTACAGATACCCGCTCTCAAATGTAGTCAAGTAAAAAGTATTCACTTAAAGTTGCACTATGTAGATTTTACAGTGGAGGGTTCATCAAATGCTTTTCTCCATGGAAATGTTATTGCTTTGTCAAGAATGTTTCGCAGAATGGTATTAAACTTTTTTTATCTTTATGGAGACCAAACCGGTAGCCAGGCTGGCACCACCTAGTGCCTCCGCTCAATTTCATTTCTCCAGCGACTAGATCAGGAATCGGAATAGGTGAGTTTCATTGTTGACAAAAGCGTGCGTTGCATGCTGGGAATTATTTTGGTCGACAGCAATAAACACTAATTCAACATGACGGACAGAGCGAGAAAGCATGTAAAGGGTATTGATCCCGGTTATTTATCCACTCTAACGGCAGAGGACCGAAGATGATTTGACCAGAAATTGGTCAAAGAATCGATGGACGACAAATCACCCTTTTCAACTCCTACAAAGCCTGGACCAAACCAAATTTCTGGTCGGAATCACCAACTACCTGGACAAATATTCACTTGGGTGATATCCACAATGACTTGGTGGAAACTCCTGGGCCATTCACAGCAGAAAAGATGAAAACCTCCAAGAGTCTCAATGTGTTGTTGAACTTGTTGGAGTCCACGGTTTGTTAGGATCTTCTACGTTTGCTCTGCAAATGTTTGAAAGCCGTTTAATTCACCATTAGCGGTTCTTTTCACTCAGGATACGAAAAAGACATTTTCCTTCTTCAGTGCTTCTATTTGTGCATCCGATAATGCAGCAGGAATTTACCATTATCGGGGATAAATACGCAAGGTTACGCACTGTGTTTGACCACTATCGTGTTTCTTGCCTCCGACCAAAATATTTCCTAGCATGCAACGCGGGCTTTTAATAACAATGACGTCAACTGAAACTTGCCTATACACTAGACCACAGGTGTCAAACATAAGGCCCGGGGGCCAGATCCGGCCCTCCAAGACCTTTAATCTGGCCCTCAGCTGACTTTCTACAAAAATATTGTAATTGTATTTTCTATTAAAATATTGTTAATTTTCTGTGGTGTTTATCACAGCAGCGTCTCTGTACGTGGCCCCTCCCACCAGAGCAGCACAAAAAAGACTTGTCTCTTTCCAAACACTTTTAAAGGACGATCGTTTTGACTGTTGACCGTGACACCCTCATCAGCAAAGTTTCACAAATGAGAAAAGTGGAGCCGAGTGCAGGATTTTCCAACAAAAATTGAGTGTTTACATATAAGTTCATGTTAAAACATTGTGTTGAAATTGTTTTTTTCTTAAAATTTCAGGTTCTTCATAATATTATAATATTTTGTAAAAGAAAGAGTTCATCAGTTAAAAAAGATTTCTGTACAAAAATATTTAAACTTATTTTTATTTTTGGGGTTTATATGACATGAGTTTTCTGATCCGGCCCCTTTGAAATCAAAGTAGGTTGGATACGGCCCCCGGACCAAAATGAGTTTGACACCTCTGCACTAGATGGTTTGCAAAAACTCCAGAACCAGCCAATCAGAGAAGAGCCATACATTCTGTGTTGGCAACGATTCCCAAGATCGAGGATTTAAAGCTGGAACAAAGAGAATGTTTGGTGAATTTCATCAAGGGGAAAGACATTATTGCCCTTCTTTCTTTGGGAAAAGCTTAATATACCAGTTAGCCCCATTAGCGGCGCATTACATACGTCGTGACCAAATAGCAGCGATTGATTAAATTAAAAAAAGTACCCGCCTACCGCTGAGCAAATGAATTCTAATGCTGCGAGGTCAGACGGTTTCTACGAAGTGAAACCGGCTGAAGAATCAGGCTACATCAAATGATTTTCTCCATGGAAATGTTATTGCTTTGTCAGGAATGTTTCACAATATGGTATTAAATCTTTCTATTCAAACCAGACCAAGTTACAGGTCAGATCTTTGGAGAGGCCGCACCCATGTCTGTTTTTCTAGGTATTTTTTCACTTATAAAACTGCCTGTAATTGAATAAATGTAAGGCAGATCTGTTTAATGTCATACTGTGGAACATTCCAGGCAGAGCAATGACACCTTTAAGAAGTGCAGATACCTAAGATGTTTACTTAAGCACGAAACTTTACTTTTACTTCGTTATATTTCAGCACTGTATAGTAGTAGTTATGTACCATACCATGCTGCTCATACACAGTTGTTCATTACAGGTGAAGATACAAGACTCCCAACACTTGATCTGACAGGTGCAGATTGGAGAAAGTGTGGCTCTTGACCCGCTCCCCTCCGCCGCCAGATAACGAAATCCCATGTCTCGCTTCGTCCATGTTTTATCTGGCAACCCATCTTCCAGTTAAAACCCAGCCTCAAAGTGTTATACTCCCCTCTGTTAGCTGTACAAACTTTTTCTATTTGGAGTTTTCATCTCAGAAAAACGGGAATGAGAAGCGACAGAATTTCTCGACAGCTCTCACTCCCGGAACAAGCAGATTCTATCCAAAGCTCTCAAGGGAAATATAGTTTTGCGTGGAACGTGTGGTATCCATCACACTGATGAAACGCATAATTAATTCTCATCATCCCCCTAATCCTTCTCCAGACATGACCGCAGAGCTCGGAATTACACGAGCTCCGATGTTTGCAGTCGGCTCATATCTATTGTAGTTTTCACTGCGACGCTAGTGATAAATCCGCAAGGTTACAAAGTATTTACACAAATAAGTTGAAAACAAATCGATGCCCGGGAGGAACGCTGTCATACCCTTCGGGAGGTGGTTCCCCTGATAGAATTCACAATCCCTCCGGCCCGGGTTCATTTGAGAAGCAGATTGTGTCTGATTGATCAATGAGAAGCACTGCTGAGCCATCAATCTGAGCGCAGGAGAATAGGAAAAGGAGCCATTAGCATGTATAAGAAGAACGTCCCTGCATTGTCCTCTACCCGGAGTCAGGAGAAGCAACCACCTCTGGGACTGGAACAAAAGGGGTGAGCCTGCTGCAAGGGGCCATTAAAACATCACCTGTCGACATGAGTTTCCGTGGACAGGTGTGGATCAAGTAGTTAAATACCAACCTAGTGTGGAAGAAACGTGGAAGCATTCTGGTCCTTGAAGATAGGTCTATGACTAATACGGCTTTATTGTTTTATTTGAAAGGCAGTGTACATGATTTTTCCCATGTATTTGAGCCAAATTTGTCTTGCACCAACACTGATATATTGTATAAGCAGCATATCGTATTGTCCTTTTATGTTTAAATGGAGGCGTTAAAGTGGCATACGTGACATTTGCGTTTTGCCCGTTCGAATTCTTTCAAGTTGATTTTGACGCACTCTTTTAAAAATGAGGCCCCTGATTTCTGAAAGGTGTGAAAAGCCTTTATAAAGTGGTCGTGGTGAATAATCATAAATGCATAAAGTAAGTGAGGAATAGAAGTGGACTAAGTGTGAAATTAATTCTGTTCTGTTTTTCCATTATTAAGACAGGACAAAGAAAAATATTTAAATGATCTTCTGATGAAGGTGTTTGTGGATGCATACACTGTAAATAACAACCAAAAGATCATTTCAAGACTATATCGAGGACTGCGACAAACAAAAGGAATACTACACCACACAAAACAAAAATGGGATAAGGAGAGACATGTAACTATATCTGATGAGGAATGGGAAAACTTCTGCGAGATACAATGGAAAAGAGGGTTTTGTTGGAAGAATTTGGTTAGGTTTTTCAAAACACTGGTCCAGGAAAGACATTACACCAAAACATCAAACTGTTGGAGGCAACGAGGTGGACTGGAGGCAAATCTTTGCCATATATGTTGGACATGTCCTCATATTGTTCTATTTTGGAGAGAAATTGTGTTCTGTACTAACAAACCATTTCGGCTTAAAACAAGGTATCTAGGTCTCCTGATGGGTGAAAATGTAGCAGCAAATAATAAAGTTAAATACCTGTTCCAGATTTTGAGTACAGCTGCTAGGAAAATTATAACCAGGAAATTGCTTAATTCACAAATACCAACATCGGATGAATATTTAAGATATTTTTAAGATGGAGAGAATTACTTTTAGTATGAGACTGTAACAAGACACATTTAAGCGCAAATGGAAACGGTGGACTGAATTTATAAAAACTGTAAGTCCAGACTTTGCTTGAGCCGTTACTCTTTTTTTTTTTTTTGCGCAATTGGTTGTAATAATTATTAATTTTTTAAAAATGTATTCATTCTTTGCAAGCATCAAAGGGAAACCCCACATATTATACTGTACAAAAAAAAAAAAAAAACAAAAAAACAAACAAACAAAACAAAGACAAATCAGGTACAATGCCTTGAGAGGTGCACTATGTAACTTCTCTGGTAAAAAATCTGCCACGTATTTCCACCATTATTATGCTAATAAAACAGTGCAGCGGAAAAAATAGCATTTTACTGTTAATGGTGAACATTTCTGATACTGGATACAGCTTCTGCTTGTCTCCATGCTCTGCCAGTACGATTAAATACAGTCTGCCGCCTATTCCGACATCCCTTCATTACGACATGCCTTTTCTTAGACGCCAGTGATGATACCAGTTTTCCACTTTTGGATACCGCTATTCCGACATGTCTTTTTGTTTTAGATCACATATTTTCCCAAAGTCTGGCCTATGTTCTTTTTTAAAATGCATGACTGTTTCCCACGGCGATTAGTTAGAACATTTTCCCACTGTCTGATGTGGCCCAAGTATTCTCTGATCAAGTACTGCACCGGCCCAAGCATCTTATGATATATAGGAGCGCAAAGTAGAACAGGCTAGCACATTAATATTATTCATGTCGGAAAAGCGGAATGTTTGAAAAATAGTAAAGCGCCGCTACTCCGACAATGAAAAAAAAAAGTTGAAGTAGCGGGAAGCTTGAAAAATAATGTTTATGCCGCTACTCTGGAATTACAGGTGTTTTTATTGCTCAAAAATACATACATCCTTACAGTGAGCAGGGTCGCCTCTCCACAGATCTAACTTGTAACTTTGCCTTTGCGGTGTCATATGCTTGTCTCTATGGGGAAAGCTGAGTTTTACACCACATCCTGTTGAACAAAGCAATATAATTTCCATGGAGACAAGACATCTCCACCAAAAAGTTACATAGTGCACCTTTAACATTTTTACATTGCGGAGATTTACAAGAAATATGCACTCATGTTGACAGTATTAAGTAGAATTTAAGACAGTATGACAAGGGAACTGACCAATGTGTTTCCAGACCCACTTCCCCACAGCCAGATGAGACTAGACGGACCACATTATTATTGATCAAAGCAGCTTCTTTGCTCGCCTCGGGGAGAAAATATAAAATAAAAGAGTAAAGAAAAGGAACACAACTCCGCAAATACCATTCAAATCTTTCGGGATTGGAACCAAAATCTGTGTAAATCAAACCACGTTGTCCTTAAATGCAATATAAACTTTTTGATAGTATTTTACCATGCAAAGAGCTGTGTTATTAAGACATGAAAATTATGTTCATAGAATTTTTTTATTTTTTATTTGGACAGACCCTAGGAATAAATGGAGTGAGCTGGCAGAGACATTCAGTAAAAACAGTCAAGAACAAACTAAATTACTAGATATATACGCTAGATACGCTCTTGGGTATCACTGCTTTGACATCTCGTGTTTTAGAACTTAAAATAAAGACTATCTTCTGACAGTAGACAGCATGTTCTTACAGGTATGCTCGCTTAATTGGGAACTGGGATTAGTTTGCCATTTACTGGGAATAGAGGAAATAAGTTCTGAAAAAAGCGATTTGATGGCAAAACTGTTGAGAACGAGTCTGGTGATGATTTTTTGACTTTTTAACCTGCAGACATTTACCTAGGGGTGGGTGATATCTCGATATTTTAAATATATTCGAAATATTTTTTTAAACTCGATATGGATTCTGACATATCGTATATATTGATATAACGCTTATATTCAATTCTGTTTTCGCCACTTCGCTTGTTTGCATTCTCTGTGCGCACGACCACCTTCCTGATCTTGCTGCTTGAGTCTCATTCACTCCTCACTACCGCCCTGAATGCCCAAAGTTGGCGCCAATGAAAAGCTTCTAGCACCACGAACCTTTTCCACCATTTACAGACAGGACCATCAGCAGCACATCCTCTGTCACAGAGAGAACACTCATATTCCACTGAGTCGTGTCCTTTAGTCCGAAAGAAGCTGAACCGCATCAGGGCACAAGGAGAGTGCTGTTTATGCAAATGAGCCAAGTGGTTCTAAGTTTTGTTTCTGTAAAACGTGAATACACGTGTACAAAGCCGCATTAAACACATTATGATGTCGAACAGGCTGATGTGGCTCTAGAGTCGTTATGCTTTATATGTTGTAAAGTTTAGTAATGTAAAGTTTATTTATGCAGAAGATTTTAATGAATAATCTGCTGCAGTGTAACTTGTACAATAGTGTTTGGAAACGTTGGGTTTGATCAGTGCAGAGGATTGTGGGATTCCTCACAGCTCCTTACTGCTGGTGAGGAACATGGATTTGTTAAAATAAGGAACCTCCTGAGCTTCCTCTGCTATAGGAGCTCATGGTTATTGTACAGTTAACAGAGTTAATGCAAAGATGAGCATGAGTTGAGTTGTTTTATTTATGAATGAAAAGAAGGCAATATGTATTATTTATTTTATTTTACAGTTAAATTATTATTTATGTAATTAGGAATATTTTGTAATCTTAAATGTGGCAGAAGCACTTTGTTCCTACATGAACTGCCGACCTCTTACACTTTAAAAAAAAAGCCATTGTGGAATTTGGCATATTTGTTTTTGCAGTAGTTTTGGAGGGATAATTTGTCCTGTACAGATATTGAGATTTATATAGAGATATAGCAAAATATATCGAGATATATATTTTTGTTCCATATTGCCCATCCCTACCGCCTGTGACATAACAATCCTGGAAAATTCTAAATTGCATCTTCTCTAGTGCTCAGAAGGAGTGGATTAACTAAACATGATTCATCAAATAAGAGTGAATGAAGCAAAATACAAATCTGAGTATGTTTTTGATGCAGGAACAATGTAATAACATGGTTAGAACCTTAAAAAAAAGGCAGTTTTAGTACTGGTTTAAATGTTTCCTTATTCTGGGATTTCACAAATTTGATCTGCTCTTTACTTAATTTCTATTTTAATTTACACATCAAACGTCACTCATTCACTGACCTGCACCATCTGTTTCTCATATTCCCCACCCTATGAGTTATCCCGCTATTATCCACATCAGTATCTCCGCTCCGGTGTGATCCCACCTCTGTCCCTCACACCTTCCATATTTAACTCGAAATCTGCTACCAACACATCTGCCGCTAAACCTCCTACAGCGTGAAACTTGAAAAGCACCTTGCTATGCCCTCTGGCTAAATTAACCGTTAGCCACTAATGAAAGCACAAAATAGCTCGCACCTTTCCGGCCACCTCCACGCGCCGCTGTTTAAGACAAAACAGGTGATTAATGAGCGATTTGAGCGGCTTTCACTGGCAGACAGATGTTCCATATTGCGGGAGTCATTGGGTGAAATTGTTCAAACGCACGCGCCAAGGTCCCCCACTCTCTCGGATTCATTACGACAAACATGGCCGCCCTGTTATTTCAGTCAATTTCGCAGTTTATTGTTTTGGGCAAAGTAATTGTCATGCGTAAAGAGTGGCCGCATTAATAATGTACAACTAGACTTAATCTTTGAAAATTTAATGCGCTGCGCTGTTGGAACCAAAAGCAAGCAGTAGAATTTGATTAAGGCGGTTAGAATTCAGCGCAAGTGGGTTTTGTGATTAGTTCTGACTGAGATTGTGTTGTGTGTAAGTGGTGCATTGTCAAATCTGTGCTGTCGACAAGTTGTGCGTCTGTATCCAGGTGACTGTTATTGATGAAGTTGTGAGATGAAATGAAATTATATAATATTATGACAACTGGCTAATAAAACTCATAGTATAGTGAATATATAGATCTTTACACAGTTCTTTACATAACTGTATTACTAGTAGAGGGTGAGATGGGATTTTCAATGCAAAGAGTGTTGGTCCAGATTAAAGAAACCTCAACTTGAACTAATCATGACGACTATTATGTACAAATCAAATAAGGTATAAGCAACGTATTTGAAAATGAATTAAAATTTGATCAGAAAACCACATGAAATTTGTGAAACTGAGAATTGATATTTTTTGAACTTTTGGTATTGGCCAAGCCTGATTCATTTTCACTTCGTGGAAACCATCTGACCTCACAGCATTAGGATTCGTTCGCTTGATGGTAGGTGGGTACGTTTTTTTATTTAACCAGTTGCTGCTATTTGGGCAATAACGTCTTTCCCCTTGATAAAATTCACCATTCTCTTTGTTTCAGCTTTAAATCTTCGATCTCAGGAATCGTTGCCAGCACAGAAGAAGAAAGTCTACCTTGATAAAGCTAATATTTAACATTTAGTGTGTGGTTTTAAGGATCTTAGACTGATGACTAACATGTTAAACATGCACATATTTCAGTTATTCACTGTATTCAGCACCACTCTATGGCCCTCGATCAGCCCTCTGCTCCGTCTGTGTTTAGATACGTGGACCTTGATGAAAAAAGTTTGGACACCCCTGGCCTAGTGTATTCTGATTCCTGACCTAGTTGCTGAAGAAAAATGAAATTGAGCGTAGTCACTAGGTGGCACCAACCTGGCTAGTATTGGCCTTGCCTGGGACCCAGAATATGCACTTCTTCAGTACTTTACAAAGATCTAAGTCTGGTCACTGGTCACACAAACAGTGTCTCCCTCTTTTCTGCATCACTCAAGGAAAAAGTAAAACTAAAACACAACACTACCATCTTTCCCACAATTAGGGATAATTTAGCTCTATAAAAAGCTTCTTTAAAAAGGAAAAACAGATTTTCAGATGAGCGTGATTGACAGGTGGATTAACCAGTCAGGCACACACATTGTAGAAAAACAATGCTGAATTCTGATTTCAGAATTAATGTTCAAAGCACTAAAATCTTTTCATTTGAGGGGAGATGAATTCCAGCTCCTTCATTTCACATGCATGACTGAAAAAAAGACACTATTTTTGTTAGGAAAGACAATCCATCTTTGAATAAAAATGCAGGGCTCAGACATCATCTCTCTCCTATTTACAACTCCATCCTCAGACCTAAATCAAAACAAAGAAAACAATAGTGATAGCGGGTCAGGCTCAGAGGTGTGAAAGCACCCATCAGCAGCCTTTATGATTATGTTAATATGAAACAGGCACAGTCCCTACTTAGTGCAGCTGAACAGACAAACAGAAATTGTAAACAAGTAGGTGTGTTAGTTTCAGAGTATTTTCAGTGTAGTTAGCTCCTCCCTTCAGGCAGATATAAGACATTGTCCACCAGCGTCTGACCAGAACTGAAGAAGCAACTTTGAGTGAGCTGCGAAATGTATTCATGTTTGACCGGGACTGAGACGCAACGGAGGGCATGGGGACCAGACTGAGATCTATCTGTACACAAAATATAGATATCATTTTGGATTTGTCAGCCAAGTATTGACCCACCCATGACTAAAATAAACCCTACTACGACAGTCAAACACGAGAAATAGACCATGAGACGTACAGTGATGAGAAATGTATAATCCGTGGTATTTCAGTCAAAAATATATCACCGGCTAATCTTAAAGTAAATGTCTTTATATCCTGGACAGTGGTAATAGAGTCATCATAAATCCATTGTTTGCTCTCCTCTCACATTATATTATGCAGTCTCGATGTCGGCTCAAGTAAACTTTCTTGTGCTTCTTCAATGCCCCTGAGTGATCCAGTGTGGAGCGCATATGTCTGACTTATGTGTAAAATCCAAATCAGAAATCCAAACCTCATGAAAAGAGTGATGTAGCTCAACTTTTTTGGACAAGTAACATGGTACATCAGAGATTTACTGATCCCAAAGGACATTTAGACTATGTTTATATGATGACGGTCTGAACAGAAGACGCAAAAGACGAGCATTTTCTGAGGAAATCTGCATGCATACGGTGACGCAGAAGTGTGTGGAATTCGATTGAGTATGCATGCCAGGCGGCTAGGTGGTGATGTATGTGCAGATCTGTGAGCAGATCTGACCAGAGTTTTGCATCTTGGGCAGCGTAGACGGAAATGCTACGATGGAGCGTATTCAACTTTTCCACTCTGGAGGGTGGTTTCAGATTTTTGTGTTTATAAGCCCCAAAAATGCAGTCACCGTCTCAATGAAAGGCACTTCCGATAAAATATTTTGTCATTTTTACCCGCAAGTGTTCTCGTGTAAACAGACCCTCAATCAGGTAGGGACTTTCCTCTGGTCAATAGGTCGTTTCTAGTTTGATTTTATCTCCTGCACTTTCTTTATCGGGTCAATAATACACTAATTCTGATCTATGTTTTAATGTTTCCTTATCGAAAACAAACCTGGAGTTGTGTTTTGTTTTATTCACACATGTTTAACGCACAAATCTACCTTGTGACGTCATGTGCAAAATCATTTGGATCATTTCAGCTCTAGAAATGGCTCTGATCTCTTTTGAACTAAAGCTAAAAGGAGCTGTTAACTTGAAAACTACCACTTCATGACATAACAAAGTAGAACAGGGCATTTTGAGCCTTAGAGTTGTAGACAGACTAATAATAAAGGGTTAGTCAAACATGTGTGAATAAAACAAAACACAACTCCAGGTCTGTTTTTGATGAGGAAACAACATTCTAACATGTTTAATATGATATTTTGTGATTTTATTGTTTTGTATTGATTGTGTTTGCTGTTACCTTGGCCAGGTGTCTCTTGAAAAATATTCTGAATCTCAATGGGACCTCCTGGTTAAATAAAGGTAAAATAAAAATTCAAAAAAAGAACATGGCTAAAGCTCACAAGAGTCGATTTTGCCTAATATAGGACCTTTAAGCCTATTTGTGATGCAGCTTCCTGGTTTGAGCCAAGTTTAGTTTACATGTGGACTTGATCTGGTCTTGTTCTAGTCCTGTGAAGTGATGTAACGCGCGAAAGTGTGAATGCACCTGTAGATAATTTTGAAGTCTGCAGCCTTCACCCCTCTTTAAAGGTCTTATATTACACAAAATAGACAATTGTGAGCTTTAAGCCATGTTAGAATATTGTTACCACATACAGACCTGGAGCTGTGTTTTGTTTCATTCACACATGTTTGAGTAATCCTTTATTGTAGTGTTTCCCAAATTCATAAATCACTAAATAAATTTGTGACCATTATTGATATTGATAAGGCGCACCGGATTTTAAGGCGCAATATCAATAATGTTGAATTCTCTCGTCTATTTTCATACATAAAGCACACCAGATTATAAGACTCATTAAGCGAAACAAACGGACGATACTTGAGACTTGAGACTTTTTTATTTCCTAGGAGGAGGACTCAAATATATACTGAGTAATGTGTTTAATGCAGCTTTGCACACATTTGTTTACATTTTACAGAAACGAAACTTGAAACCACATGGCCAATTGCATAAACTATAAGCAATTAAAAAAACAAACAAACAAACAAAAAAACAGCTCACTCCTTGTGCACCAAAATTAATGCATAAGGCGCACCGGATTATAAGGTGCACTGTTGATTTTTCAGAAAATTAAGGAATTTTAAGTGCGCCTTATAGTCCAAAAAATACGGCACTCAAGTTTTAAACAAGGAAAACCAGTAATCAGTGTTTCCCACAGAAAATTGGTTAGGCAAGGTGGTGCTATCAAAAAAGTGAGGAGTGGGGATGCGCAGAGAAGTATGTATATGTATATTGCAAACCTACATGCAGATCGTGGAAGTGCAAGTTCGGGCACCAGCCAATCAGTGAAGAGCCATATATTCAGTGTTGTCAACGATTCTCAAGATCAAGGATTTAAAGCTGGAACAAAGAGAATGTTTGGTGAATTTGATCAAGGGGAAAGACGTTATTGCCCTTCTTCCTACAGGATTTGGAGAAGCTTAATATACCAGTTAACCCCGTTAGTGGCGCATTACATACATCACAAACAAACAGCAGCAACTGGTTAAATGAAAAAAAGTACCTGCCTGCCGTCAAGCGAACAAATTCTAATGCTGTGAGGTTTCTACAAAGTGAAACCGGCTGATGAATCAGGTGAGATTGTGACAAGGTGACCCAAAAGAAATCTCTTGTGACCCAGTCTTTTGGAAACAATACTTTATTACCTTTATCTGTCAGCATCTCCAAAGCTCAAAGTGCTCTGTTCCACCTTGTGATGTCATGAAACAATAGTTTTTAACAGCTTCTTTTACATTTAGTTCAGTAGAGATCGGCAATTCCAGGGCTGAAACTATCCAAATGATTCTAGTGAAGGACTTCCTGTATCACCACGTGACATCACAAGGTGGAAGCGTCTTCTGTTTGAGGGAAGAACTCAGCCTAATTATGCATTTGTGAATTTGTGTGTTAATCGTGTAAAACAAAACACAACTCCAGGTCTGTTTTTGATGAGGAAACAACATTATCAGATCAGAAAATTGCATGATCACCTCTCCTTGCTTTCCAAAATGTGTAAATACAAGTGTCGAAAAGTTGTTCAAAACCCCTGAATAATGCATCTGACGTTCCTTCTAAGAGAAAACCGCTTTCCGCTCGTGCCGCTCATTTTCCAACACATATTTTAGACGGCATTAGTTTTCGAATTCTGTCTATAACGCTCAGTCTCTTTCTATTTAAACATCAGTCCCTGTGTAATTCAAATATAGACAAGCCCACGTCTGTGAGGAGAGAGGCTCCTCATTACAGACCCGTGCATCTCATCTGAAGACGCTGGAGCTAAGCGGCGTGCCAAAGGGCATCTTGACACGGCGGTCTTGACAAGTGTGCAGAACAGCGCGTCTTGTTAGCTTTTGCCACCGCTTTTTTTTTCTTTTTTCTTTCTTTGTGACTAATGTTGATACTTTGATACTTCTGAAACTTTAACATTTCCTGGAGGTGTGATGTAAACTGAAGGCACTGCTCTGTTTGAATCTCTGTTACTCAAGTTAGACAACAAGGGGTCCGTACTACGCTGTTTTATGATCTACGTTATAATGTTTCTTCATCAAAAACACAGCTAGAGTTGTGTTTTGTTTCGATAACACACATTAAACACACGTTTAACACACAAACCCTGCATATCTAGGTTCTTATCTCAACAGAAAACTCTTTGGGGACATCGTGTGGTAATACAGGAAGTGCTCCACTGTGTTTTTAAACTCCATACACCTTCATTAGAATAATTCGGTCGATTTCAGCAACTTGAGAAATTCATGACACTACTTCATAACATCACAAGGTAGAACGGGGCATTTTGTGCTTTGTAGATGTAGACAGACTTACTCAGAGTTAGGGTTACATATGTTTTTGATGACGTAATAGTGTTCTAACACACAAGAGTCAATTTTACGTAATATAAGAACATTTATCTGGGCTTTGTTTTAACACAATCTGACCTGAAAGAACTTACACCGCAACAAAGCTTGGCCAAACTTCAACATATAAACACTTAAATCTATCAGAAAATGACTTAAACGTTGTGAAACTATCTGTCCATGCAGCAAGATCAATTTATCTGACAAGTTTTCTTAAAATAAACCACCTCTAGACTAGAATGAAGCAGTCTCTGGTGAGTGTTCTGAGAGATTTCTGTTGCTAAATTTTTTTTGCTTAATTTTAATTTGCAAAGATAGATTTCTGTATTTTGGCTAAACAAATGATCATTTATGCTTGTCTTTAGTGTTGGCAGGGATCAGATTGGTCAAAAATTGTGATAGTCCTGGTTTAGACCTAATCTAGTTCTGGTTTAGTCTTAGTTTAGTCTTGGTTTAGACCTGATGTAGTCCTGGTTTAGCCTTTGTTTAGTCCTGGTTTAGACCTGATCTAGTTTACTCTTAGTTTAGTCCTGGTTTAGTCTTAGTTTAGCCTTAGTTTAGTCCTGTTTTAGTCCTGGTTTAGTCTTAGTTTAGTCCTGTTTTAGTCCTAGTTTAGACCTCTTTTAGTCCTGGTTTAGTCTTAGTTTAGTCTTGGTTTAGTCTTGGTTTAGTCCTGTTTTAGTCCTGGTTTAGACCTGATGTAATCTTGGATTAGTCTTGGATTAGTCTTGGTTTAGTCTTCGTTTAACCTTAGTTTAACCTTAGTTTAGTCTTCTTTAGTCCTGGTTAAGACCCAATGTAAAGTCTTAGTTTAGCTTTAGTTTAGTCCTGTTTTAGTCCTTGTTTAGATCAAATTGGTCAAAAATAGGGACACCCGGAACATTTCTTGCATAAAACTGGGACAAACCAAATAGTTTTGGATAAATCTGCTGTGACAGGAGACACAGGGCTCAAAACTGGGCCTGTCCCGGGCAGATGAGGACGGCTGCTCAGTTAGTTCAGCGTCAGTATCATTCCGGCGACTCTCGACAACCTCCCATCCATACACCGAGCGGGAAAGACGCTGTGTTTTATTCCCTTCTATATATTTAATATCAACATTAGCATAAACCGCACAGGCTGAAGTTGATGTATTCAGTGGCGAGAGGAGCTATAGCATCTGGAGCGTGTTATAAATTATAGATGAGTTTACAAATTACTACAAATTCGGACAATTTTTAAGCTGAAAAATAACTGCGGGCTGTTGAGGTGTCAGTCCCGGAAAATATATAGTGTGGAGGCTTAGTATTGACATTTGGATCGGGACGAGACACAGGAGGACTCGGGATGGGAGGTGTAGCTTGTGGCACTATTCATTTCTTCCTGGGGTGAAGCGTCGGCTAATCTCTGGCCTCGGGGTACTTCCGCCGTAGTGCACCTGCTCAAATCTCCATCCGTGTCGCTCGGAATGCTGGAAAGATTAGCTAATATGTTATAGCAATTTTGGAGGGATTGGCTGGGCACATGCTAGACTGAGGAACTGCACTGTCTGAGGTTCAGGAGCGAAATTGACTCTTGTGAGCTTTAAGCCGTGTTCTAATGTTGTTACCATCTCAAAAACAAACCTGGAGTTGTGTTTTGTTTTATTTACACATGTTTGAGTAATCCTTTATTATAAGTCTGTCTACATTTCTAAATCTCTAAATGCTCTGTTCAACAATGTGATGTCATCTAGTGGTAGTTTTCGAGTTAACAGCACCTTTTATCTTTTGTTCAGTAGAGACTGGAAATTCTTGGGGTGAAATTATCCAAATGATTCTAGTGAAGGTCTATGGAGTTTTAAAACACTATGAATCACTTCCTGTATTACCAAATTACATTTAAAATAATTTTTAGCTTTATGTATTTCAACACTTTTTCCATCCATCCATTTTTTCCCGCTTATTCGGGGCTGGGTCGCAGGGGCAGCAGTCTAAGCAGGGCCTCTCAGACTTCCTTCACCAGACACTTCCTCCAGCTCCTCTAGGGGGACCCTAAGATGTTCCCAGGCCAGTCGAGAGACATAGTCCCTCCAGTGTGTCCTGGGTCTTCCCCGGGGTAGTCTTCTGGAACAGATGCCCGAGCCACCTCAGCTGACTCCTCTCAACATGGAGGAGCAGTGGCTCTACTCCAAGCTTCTCATGTGTGACCGAGCTCCTCTCCCTAAGAGAGCGCCCAGTCACCCTGCGGAGGAAACTCATTTCAGCCGCTTGTATCTGCGATCTCGTCCTTTCGGTCATTACCCAAAGCTCATGACCACAGGTGAGGGAAGGAACGTAGATTGACGGTAAATCAAGAACTTGTCTTTCGGCTCAGCTCCCTCTTCACCACAATGGTTTGATAGAGTGACACCTTAACACTTTTTATTTATTGTTTATTTATGATTTACTGTCTTTTATTATATTAGTCTGTGCAGCATGTCATGTTTATAAAATGTGCTAGAGAAATAAAGTGGATTGGATTGGATGACATCACAAGGTGGATCAGAGTGTTTTCTTTTTGAGAGAACTCTTTTTAAAAGTCTTATATTATGTGTTATCTTAGCTATTTTAGAAGAACAGGGTCAAAATTGAGGTCAAAATTAGTCTGCTGTCTGCAGCTAAATAGAAAGCGTTTCATTGTCCGATTAGCAGGAAGTGCATGTTAGCATGCTAAGTGTTGCGAACTTTATTGCCACAACAAAATGCATTGTGGTGTATAATGAGGATGCATAAGGTACATGAGGAATAACTTTGGACCACTGCAAATTGTTCTGCCTTGAACTAGTTCACTAGTTTTCAAGTTTTTTAGAAGGTTAAAATCAAGTAGGTTAGAGTGTTTTTCACTTTCACTTTAGAATTCTATGTGTACTTGCACTTGCATGGAAGTTACATAAATGTATTCAAGGCTCTGTATGTGTATCTAAAAACACCTGAAGAAGATGCAAGAACTTCATCTGGTGGTGCACTGAGGAGTGAAGCAGTATTAAAGGGCCTTCACCTGAGTTTGAAACATGAGTCTGAAACATGTTTAAGGTGCACAATGTCACTTTTTGGTTGGGGGCCTCCTGCTTGTTTCTATGGATATGGATATGTTCCACAGTATGACATTAAACAGCTCTACTTTACATTTATTCTCCACAGATCTGACCTGTTATTTGGTCTGGAAAAAAAATAGAAAGGTTTAATATTCCAGGCAAAACAAAAACATCTCCATGGAGCAAAGTATTTGACGGACCCCCCACCACAAAAGTTACACAATGCACTTTTAAGCTTGAAACGTTAACTGCGCCCACTCAGTTCTTTCTGTCACGACACAGAAACAACTCAAACTCCTCTTCTCACTCTCGATAATGCACCATGACAGAGAATCAACTGTCTGCTCAGTCGAGTTGTTTTCTCAAGATTCCAATACAACAGTGTCACTGATGAAAAATGGTGTCCTTGGCAGCTGCTTCTATGACTTCTTACCTAACAAAATGCTTTGAAATCGATCTCATTTTTTCCCAATTAGCTGCTTTTACAATACAATGCATAATTTAAAGGGGAATTTATCTTAACTAGAGTGCATTAATACAAGTCAGGTACAGGCCCTTTAATCACGCTGAAACTAGTTGCTGCTTATGCTGAAAAAGGATTGACATTGTGGAAAAAGATTTGCAAATCAATGAATATTGCAGTTAAAAATGTAAAAGAGACATATTGGATTACCACCTGATGACATCATACAGTGAGACCAAACATTTTGACTCCAACAGTTACTCTTAACACAGTCGAATGAAACACATAACAACTTAACATACAGGATATATTTTTTATTTTTTTTTACAGTTATACCTTGGTTTAAAACTCTTGTCGGTTTTAAAGGTGCATTGTGGAACTTTTCTGGTGGAGGGTCTGTCACCTGCTTGTTTCTGTCTGTTTGTCTGGAATGTTCCACAGTATGACATAAAGCAGCTCTACGTTACATTTATTCAATTACAGGTGATTTTATAGTTCAAAAATCCCTAGAAAAACAAGCATTTTGACAGTGAGAGGGATCGCCTCTCCACAGATCTGACCTGTAACTTAGTCTGGTTTGGTCTCCGTGGAGATAGAAAGGTTTAATACCATACGGCAGGGGTCCTCACACTTTTTCAGCATGTGAGCTACTTACAAAATGACCAAGTCAAAATGATCTACCTAATACAAAACCAAGCAAACTGCACTGAAACACTCTGTGCCCCTTTTTTGGACCCTCACCCACAGTTTGAGAACCTCTTCTTTAAGAGAACTTCCTCTGGCACTTTACACAAAAACTGTGAAAAAAGTGAAGGAAGATTTTTAAACCTGTTTTTTTTAAAGTTCCGAACTGGAGTTTCATTCTTTTCTGGTTTTGCAGTGATATTTACCAGCCTCTGCACATTTACCAAACCAAACGCACATCGTGACAAACACAGATGCATTTGTGCACTTTTGTTAGACAAACTTCAGCCAAATGTGGCAGTAGGTCTGTTCTGTAGATCTGCTCTATGCTGTAGACCTGCTTTGTGCCAACACTGTAACACAAATTTAGACTGGTTTTTGCTTCACGTTTGGTCTTGCTCTTCTAATCAGCCGCACTGTGGGAGGGGCTTGTGTTCGCTGTACGCAGGAAGGAGCGAGAGCGTGAAAAGGCGAGGGGCGGCGTGCTGACGTGAGGCAGATGGACAGGTAGGATGTTTAGGAAGTTGAACCTGCCCTGTGATGCACGCTGGTACACGAGGGCACACGCTGTTGCAGACGAGCCGTGCATAGGGAGCGTGTGTGTTTGTGATGTGCTGTAGAGTCTCCGCGGGTTTCAAATGAGCGCACAGGCTGCACTGAGACGCCCCTCACGCTCCTGCACCCGCTACAAGTTTATTACCAACAGCAGCGGCCAGAATGAAATATGATCACACTTGTTGAGTGTCAGACCTTGAGTGAGAGACAAGACCGAGTCCAAACGCCGTCGAGTCCAACGAGACACGGCGATCTACCCACACGACCTTGGCGATCGACTGGTAGATTGCGATCGACGTATTGAGCACCCCTGCTGTAGACTATTGGTCAATACAGATGAATTTTACATGATTATTACAGAGGCACTGTACCTTTGCCTATATCTATCATGGAGCAGTAAAATGTTACAGAAGTCACAGTGATATATTAAATAAAGTGACACTTAAATTTGCATTATAACATACTGCCTGTGATTATTTGGGCCATATTAGCAAGATCCCTGAGGGTAACAAAAAATTGGTTTGAGGGCTGCATTTTTTCCCCATTTGTTTGGACACCCCTGATCTAAGGTTTGTGATGCTGTAGTATTTTTATTTGTATCTCTTTTTATGGAAACATGGCCTTGCAGGAACATGAGTAATGTAGGGCTGAGCCTTGGAAGAAGCATGGATTTGTACTGCTAACTGCAATGAAGGTTTTATTTTTCATCATTTATTTATCTATCTATTTATTTATTTATTTAATAGGGACAGTGCATACAAATGAAAATCTACAACACTGCAGTGTAAATATGCCAGACTGTAGCAAAAATGCTCATTTCCATCTGTAGTCCCCAACAGGTAACACCACAATTTAACAATTTAAGGAAAAACAATAACAAGTGAAAATCGACAGCTCTAAACTAAAAGTGTCCACAAGTCTGGTTTTCTTTCAGACTGTTTCAAGTGGGATGTGAAAGTATCCAGTGTTGGAGTCTCTCTTATTGATAATGGGAGACTGTTCCAGAATTTAGTGCCTTTGACTGAGACACACTTTGTCCAAATGTGGTGCATCTGTGTGGGAGCTCACAGTTTCAACAAGCTGTGGCCCTAGTTCCCATCCCACTGACAGGCTTTGTTTTGATAAAATCCTGTAACAGAGGGTGGGGCAAGTCCAAGTCCAAAAGTCCAAAGTCACAAAATTTTATATACAAAATGTCCATATTTAAAATGAACAAAATCATTAAATATAAACAAGTTGTACTTGTCTAAAATAATGCAGTGGTGAACTGAGATTGTTTTTGTTTTTTTACAGCTTTTTTTTAAAGTGATTCAACAGGTTTGAGTGTTGTCCCAGCAGCAAGTCATTAAGGCTGGCGCCACCTAGTGCCTCCGCTCAATTTCATTTCTCTCCAGCGACTAGGTCAGGAATCAAAATACACTAGACAATTCATAAAAACCCAGGAAGAGTTCGGGCAACAGCCAATCAGCGAAGACCCATATATTTTCTCTGTTGGCAACGAATCACAAGATCGAGGATTTAACGCCGGATCAAAGATGTTATTGCCCTTTTTCCTACAGGATTTGGGAAAATCTTAATATACCAGTTAGCCCCGTTAGCAGCGCATTACATACGTCACAACCAAATAGCAGCGATTGGTTAAATGAAATAAAAGTACCTACCTACAGTCGAGTGAATGAATTCTAACACTGTGAGGTCAGACTGTTTCTACGAAGTGAAACCAGCTGATGAATCAGGCTCGCAGCGAGTGACCATGTGGTTATGTAATCCTCTATATGAGACAGACTCGTGGAGGGTAAAAACATTTGTGCCGCATATAGGTGAGTTTCATTGTTGACAAAAGCGCGCGTTGCATGCTGGGAATTATTTTGGTCGGCGGCAAGAAACACTAATTCAACATGACGGACGGAGCAAGAAAGCACGTAAAGGGTATTGATCCCGGTTATTTATCCACTCTAACAGCAGAGGACCCAAGACGATTTGACCAGAAATTGGTCATAAGCATCGATGGAGCCAAATCACCCTTTTCAACCCCGACAAAAGGTGAACCAAACCAAATTTCTGGTCAGAATCTCCAACTACCTGGACAAATATTCACTTGGGCGATATCCACAATGACTTGGTGGAAACTCCTGGGCCATTCACAGCAGAAAAGATGAAAACCTCCAAGAGTCTCGATGTGTTGTTGAAGTTGTTGGAGTCCACGGTTTGTTAGGATCTTCTACGTTTGCTCTGCGAATGTTTGAAAGCCATTTAATTCGCTCTAGTCAAATTCCATTTTTATTTCAACCCGGTTACAAAGATTTTAATTCACCTTCAGTATGAGAAAGATAATAATAACCCAGAGCACTAATATGTGTTTTGTCTCACATTGTCTAAGCCTGTGCGCTGTGAGAAAAATGCCAGTTGTGACATTTCGTCCTCAAATTTGCCCCTTCTCAGTGTTGTCATTAGCGCTCCATTGTGTCGGATTCGGGGTTTGAAGAGCTACCAATCAATTTCCATCAGCACCTCTGTTCCCCCGGGCGCCGCTTGCTTTTACATTTTAGTCGCAGCCTATACTTTAGAAGAGCTGGAATAAATGACATCAAATAGAGGTGAATCAAATTGAATCATGAGCAGAATGTCAGGTTTTATAATACGACGCATGTGTGAGGAGAAACATGAATGCAATCCAATAGTTGTTTAATCTATACACCTTTTACCACATCAACCTGCAAGGGAAAATGACATTATTAGGCACAGGTAATACTACTACTACTATTACTGCTACACTTCACTTAGGAAATGTATAAGACTGGAGCTATTTTACTGCAGTTGCTAGTAATGTTGTGTATGAGCTGTTCTTTAGCTGATGTTTACTACAACTAATATGATCACGAGATTCCTAAAAGTGCTTATACATGATTGATTGATTGATTGATCACTTGATGATTCCATGGAAACCAGAAGTTAATTATTAGTGTAGTAGAACTCGAGACCGGTCTGGACCAGTCTTGCCTTGGTCTTGAAAGCGTTTGGACTCGGTCTTTTCTCGGTCTTGAAGGCATTTGGACTCGGTCTTGTCTCGGTCTTGAAGGCATTTGGACTTGGTCTTGTCTTGGTTTTGAAGGCGTTTGGACTCGGTCTTGTCTCTGTCTTGAAGGTACTTGGGCTCAGTCTTGTCTCAGATTCGAGGTTTGAAACTCAACTAGTGCGATCATATTTCACTTTGTTCACTTTAAAGCAGTTTTCTGTAAAGTACGAGTGGAAGTGGGACTAAAGAAAACTGTGGGTAAGGGTCGAAAAAATGGGTTTCAGTGCAGTACAGTTTGTTTGGGTTATCATAAGCTTAAATGAACATTAATCAGATAGAATGGAGATAGATTTATAAAAACATTGATATATATGTGCCAAAATAACTGGAAAATACTAATAAATGTCAAAAATGACAAAGATGGTCTCGATTTGGTCTCGATGGGTCGTGGTCTCGGTCTGGTCTCGGTCTCGACCCTCAGAGGTCTTGGTTTTGTCCTGATCTCGGGACACTGTGGTCTCGGACTGGTCTTGGTCTCGATTAGTGCGGTCTTGACTACAACACTATTAATTATACTTCGGAGCATTCTCCATGGAGATAGACACATTTTATGACCAACTGTGGAATATTATAGCCAAAGAAACAGCATTTCATATAATTGTCAGATTTGTGGCGATGCAAGCCCACTTAACTACTGACAAATACATTTTTCAGCACTATGAAAATGAAAAAAACAAAACACAAAGGTTGCTTTTAGTATTTTTAGCTAAAAGGTCACACTTGCCACGTTTACATGAGAGCTTTAATTCTGCATAAAAATAATTTATCTTCTGAATAAAAAATTGTTCCGCTTTAAAAAGACCTTGTAACATTTAATTCCTGATGAAAATTATTATTCAGAATTAAACTTACTTCCAAAGAAAGTTTGGTTTATTCCGATTTTAAAGCCGAATGAATTTATTCCTCGTTCATGTAAAGGTTTATTCTTCTTAAAAATAATTCCAGTCATTCAGTGCAGGCTTGTCGGGTCTCCCTTCTGACGTGATCCGGACGATCCGGCTCCACCAGTCCTCCCTTTGGACTTTCATCCACGTCTCTTTGGATTTGCGAATGGGATGTGGGAGTGGGCTGAAGTAGATCAACCGTTGACTCAGTTTGTCTTCTTCCTCCCTTTTCCGACACTCTTCCCTTCTCCTCCTCAGCCGACAGACGTAAAGCGTGATGAGAGAATTCTTGAGCTTCTGCTTATCATCAGAACGACTGCGAAAAAAGTTTGGATCATGTTTGTGTCCGTGGCGTAACAAGAACAAACCGAGATGACAGAAAAGCCGGTAGCAGCTGAAGTGTGTGTTTTCTTCCCGTAGATGTAAGTACGAATGAACCCTTCCCAACCCTCAGAAATTGAACGGAATAAAAATAAAAGTGATTTAAGAAGTTTTCCATGTAAATAATTCCAAATTGAGGTTATGTCCATGTAAACTCAAAGGAGAATATTTTAATTCCAAACTATTTAATTTTGAACTATTAATTCAGAAAAAAAACAAAAAACAAAAACATCATGTAAACGTGGCTACTGTGACTTTAAAAACCATCTAGAAGTTGGAAGTTGCAGACAATTTCAGTGCTTGGATTTGGTGTCTTTTGCCCTCTGCTGGCAGCATTTGGAAGTAAAAGATTTTGTAAAGATAAATTAGCAGTGTGGCTATGGACAGCTGCTAATATTCATTCAAAATTGATACAGATGTCAGATACTTCTCTCTATTTTCAAGGTGTAAACCAAACTAAACTCAAAATAACAAATTCACCAAAACTTGCAATTTTGCACTTACGAATAACCAAAAAATTCCCTTAAATTTTGTTCATATTTCCTGTATTTGTGCTCTTGTCTGTCCAGTTGACCGGAGTAACAGACCAGTTAACCTGATCCAATCGCAGACTGCCTGGGGACCTGTTGGAGCGCTGCGCCTGTAAAAAGGACACCTTGACATCAGCTAACAAGTCAGGGGAGAAGGCAGCCCTTGTTAGCGATTTTATTTTTTCCTCCCCGTACACATTTAGAACAGCAGAAATGAGAAGCGAGACATGACTACCAGGGACAATTGCTTTACAACTGAGGGCATATTGGAAACTAACAATTCTTATGGGTAACAGCGATGTCTAGGGAAGATAAAAAGACTTAAATTAACAACATTCTACCTTATCTGAGTAGATTCAACTTGACAAGTAAAATTATCAGCCAGTGGTATAAGTGTGTTTTTCTTAATTCAGTTGTTGTTATGTCTTATCATAAAGGGGCACTGCGCAACTTTTCTGGTGGAGAGTCCATCACTTGCTTGTTTCTATGGATATGTCATTACTCTGCCTGGAATGTTCCACAGTATGACTTTAAACAGCTCTGCCTTACATTTATTCAATTACAGGTGGTTTGATAGCTCAAAAATACCTAGAACAAGCGCAACCTGGTCCCCATGAGACATCGGTGGGGTCAGTTCATCACCACAGAAGCAGTTTATGAGGAGCCCAGCCCGTATTACATGATTATTATATCCACAATGTAATGTGTGTATCTGTACAGGCCCATGAACATTTGTGTGATATTAGTCACATATGAGAATGTCTGTGTTTACTAGTGTGTAAAGAAAATGTCATTTTTCATGAGTTGCGTATATGTTAGTTGTGTGACTGTAGATCAGTGTGTTGTGTATCACCAGAAAAATAAAAAATGGAAATAATTTTAGTTCCAATTAGAATTTTAACGGCTACACTGAAAGAGAAAGGAACTGTTATAATTAGTGATTATCTCAAAAACTATTAATATTTGACTATACAAATGAGTAGAATTATAAATAGATCATTATTTTTCTGAGATTTTGAACCACTCCCTTTGCTCTGACTCGATCTTTCGCAGAGTTATGACCAAAAACACATATTTGACCTTGGTTACCTTGACCTTCAAGTGACCTTGACCAGTTTCAATCTGTCACATCCAGTGTACCCCGGTTATGTGTGTGCCAACTTGTGTGATGATTGGGTGAATATTTTAGCCCACGGACGGTTTGGAAATTCCCGAAATGGCCTATCCTTTATAATGGTGTGACCTTTCAATTGACCCGTGTGACCTCAAATGACCTAAGATCGTCACTAAACTTTTTTTTTTTTTGCAGCATCGGGCACGGGGGCTTGACCCACGTACCAAATTTGGTGACAATCAGTCCATAAGTGGCGGAATAATCGCCGGCGGACAGACACACAGACACACAGGGTGAATACAAAACCTGGTCAACCCTTCGGAGACCAGGTAAAAACATTAATTCTGGCTGTGAGCAGGGTTTCCTCACCATAGATCTGACCTGTAACTTGGTCTGGTTTGGTCTCCATGAAGATAGAAAGGTTTAATGTCATACTGTGAAACATTCCAGACAAATAACAGCAATAACATCTCCATGGAGAAAAGTGTTTAATGAATCCTCCACGAGAAAAGTTAAACAATGCACTTTTAAATTCTGAACATTTTACTTAATTTGAGTAAATTCATCTTGACAAGTAAAATGATCTAACAATGGTAACATTAGATTTCATTTCTTTCATTTCTTCGATTTCGTTTTCTTAAATGTAGCAAGATCTATTTTCATATTTTAACTATAAAACGTCTTGTCCCATTGCTAAATCATTTTACTTGTCAAGAGAAATTTACTCAAATCACGATATTTTTTTTAAAAAATATTCAAGTAATCTTAAAAGGGTGCATTGTGTAACTTTTCTGGTGGACAAATCGAATGCTTTTTCTGTTATTGCTTTGTCTGGCAGGTTTCACAGTGTGGTATTAAACTTTTCTATCTTCATGGAGACCAAACCAGACCAAGTTACAGGTCAGATCTGTGGAGTGTAACTGAATAAATGTAAGGCAGAGCTGTTTAATGTCATACTGACCACACACCTCGCACTTTTCATCTAAAACAAAAACATACTACAGCACCTTTTTAATGTGTACTTTTTAAACGTGTGAAATAAACTCAAAGAATTGTATTTTTTCCCACTATTTACTGCCTTTGTCCTATGTTTTAGCCAGATTTACCTGTGTTATAATTAAATATATGAAAGTGGGGATCCCTTTTTAGCCTCCCGCCTTCTGCTACGTTTGTCATTCAAGCACGCGAGAGAACGACAAATATAGAACCTCGAACCTGTCTACCAACGGAACAGCATTTTTGTGATCATTTTCCTTCAAGCGAAATTTACTCAAATCATGATAAAACTTTCTTAATTCAAGTCATCTTCACTCGCCTAGATTTGAGTTTTTGCTGTGTACTTTTTGTCGTATGATAGAATACAAGAAAACCAAGAATAGGAACGAATTCTCCAAAAATTACCTAACGATTTCTGATTCATGAGAGAGGATTGGCATGTTAAGCCTTGTGGATTAGATGGGTTTAAAGATAGCAAAAACTCATTTGGGTTTATTAGCACGAACAAATGTTGAGTGCCTCCAGCAAGTTTGGGATAATTGCTAAATACGTAGCTCAGGGCGTACTCTTTGCATTTAAAGAGCAAGACTTCAAATCATCTAATTACAAAATGTTCCAGCTTTATTACTGTCAAAATAAGACCAAAAGACTTTTTCTAATTGAATGCTTTAGCAGATTTAATAAACCCGACTAACAAAGGCCCTTGGCACATAGAAACCATTTTGTCATTTTAGTGCAGACTAGGTTCATTTGTAGGTCTGTTGTCTAAAGCAGTCAAAGCTGTCAACTATCATTAAAGAAGAACTATTTTACTTCTATTGTCTGTTATTGTTCTGAAAATGCTACATTAGAAAACTACAAAAAAATCACTGTAACCTGAGTCCGTCTCCCTTTGCTTTCTCTAGTAAGTCACTCCCCCTTCAGAGCACTATCACAACATAATCATACGGAGGCCGAGAGGGGTCGCAACAAACGCAAACGCCGCAACAAATACAAACGCGACGACACAACAAAAAGCCACAACACGCCAAAAAAAGCCTAACGGAAATGACCGCGGGACTCCATTTTAATGCAAACGCTGCAACAAATACAAATGCCTCAACACAAATGCAAATGCCACAACACATCAAAAAGCCACAACGGAAGTGACCGCGGGACTCTATTTTCCGACGGACCGATCAAGCGGCAAGTGAAGAAGAAGAACTACAACATGAAAAGTAAAGGAACGGAGAAGTTGGAAACGTAAGTAAAAGTAATTTATTGTTTTTCACGTTGTAGTTCTTCTTCTTCACTTGACGCTTGATTGGTCACTTCCGTTGTGGCTTTTTAATGTGTTGCAGCTTTTTAATGTGTTGCGGCATTTGCATTTGTGTTGCGGCATTTGTATGAAAATGGAGTCCCGTGGTCATTTCCGTTGTGGCTTTTTTTGGTTTGTTGTGGCTTTTTGTTGTGTTGTCACATTTGTATTTGTTGCGGCGTTTGCGTTTGTTGTGACCCCTCTTGGCTTCCGTACAATCAGCATCCCGCTAATGAAACTACCCCATATCGCATCAGGTTTGTCGAGTAGCTGTGTAGTTCCTTTATCATATTTTGTATATTTATGGAGAATTGATGACGTTGGCTTGTGGGCTGAGCATTGCACCGAGTCTTATGGTGCCTTCACGTCCTGTGGTGTAATCCATCCATTTTCTTCCGCTTATTCGGCGCCGGGTCGCGGGGGCAGCAGTGTAAGCAGGGATTCCCAGACTTCCTTCATCCTGGACACTTCCTTCAGCTCCACCAGGGGGGCCCCAAGGTGTTCCCAGGTCAGCCAGGAAACGTCCTATAATAATTATCTTAAATACCAAAAACCAACATCAAGATTGCACCTGGATACCCACTCACGATGCAATTTCCACTGAAAAGCTGAAAGATTTATATGATACACAAGCTGATGAGATGAGATAACTTTGATCTTAAAACAGAGCAGCCAAAGTGATGCTCATACAGAAGCATCAGCTATTGTCCTTTTAAAAATTCCCTACTATACATGATCAATAAAATATACATCATACAGCATTGATGCATTCTCTTCTGAATTAGCAAGTCTAAAACTGTTTTCCCCAAGAAACAGGTCATGTTCACTTCACTACAACTACAAAAGTACTTGAACACAACACACTCGTAATTTCCACTTCACAAGTGGAAAGGATCATCTTTCCTAAACCACGTGAAAGCAGCAATACAGCAGAGATAAAATGCTTAAAATGCTCAGACATGCATGGACGACATCTAAAACCTCTGCATGTTTTTGATGAAGGCACAGAAGATAGTAAAAAATTCAAAGAAATAGATTTTGCCCCATGGATCATTATATTTGCAACTAGAAAAGCACTCAGAGAGCGCAGACCTCCGCCAAGGACTACCCCCATTTTTTATATTAATTGCGATAAAATCAGTCTTCTGGATCAGATCCGGATCAGCCTTTGGAATATGAAAGAGGATCCCATTGTCCATCCCTGAGTCAAATTTCATGGGGTTTGGTCAATAATTAACCGAGATATTGAGAAACAAAAGTTTTGGCCCCATTTACCACAATGTTAACTAAAATTTCAAAGTGATCCAGAATCCAGGATTTCTTCCGGATCACCCCCAAAATGAAATCAGGTTCTTCCTTTTCACATTTCCAACAAATCCTGAAAATTTCATCAAAATCGGTCCATAACTTTTTGAGTTATGTTGCTAACAGACAAACAAACAAACAAACAAACAGACAAACGCCGGCAAAAACATAACCTCCTTGGCGGAGGTAATAATTGCAAAATTAATCTAAAACAATTTACCATATTTTCTGGGCTATTAGGCGCTCTGGATTATAAAAGGCACTGTCATTAAATGGTTTATTTTTGAACTTTTTTTTACAAATAAACCTCACCGGACTTTAAACGAAACACAACAGTTGGATGGGTCAGTGGGACTTTATTTGGCGCGTTCACTGTGACTCTGGGCTTTGTTCAGTTGTGGCGTGTAGGGAGGGTGCTGTCTGGGACCGCTGGATTGTCGGCGTGTTCGCAGTGACTCAGTTGTTCAGTCGTGTCTAGAAGTGGCACATCGCACTCGTTTTTTTGGTTCGTTCCTTCCTTCGTTCCTCGTCGGCGTGGAGTGATGATTGTGGTCTGTGAGTGTTTTTCGCTGTGCGGTCGCTGTCTGCTCCATGTGTGTTTGCGTGCGCTGCGGGTGGTGCAGCTTTGTAAGTTTAGTGCTGGGACACCCGAGTGGATTCGTGTATAGGGTGCTCTCGATTACGGGGCGCACAGCCGTTTTTTGATGGGGTTAGAGGCTTAAGAGCAAGTCTAACAGCCTGGAAAATACGGTAATAAAAGAAACCGTGTCAGAAAACTGTGATGTCACTGTAAACGTCACAACATCACAACAAAGAGCCGTGTAGCTGACAGCACTTCCAAGTTTGCGTAATCCATAAAAGGACTATGCAAACCTGCCAAGGCCTACATGTAACATCAACTAAGAAGATAAAATTGAAATACAGAGCAAGTGGGCATATGCTGGTGGCGGTTAAAGATGCACAAATCACTCCAAGTACAACTTTGAGAGTGTAAATGAGATGGGAAAACAACGGTAACGTGGCCAAAAGCTCCAAAAAGTTGATTTTGCACAATTCCATAGCTAAGAATGGCCTTGCAAGGTTCCTAGTGCAATGTCAGAAGGACTCATCCGATTCCTCTAACATCCCTTTGAATCGCTCATGCTAAAACCAAGAAAGTTAGCTGGGCCTTGAAATTAGAAAATGCCCCCTAAAAATTCTGTCAAATCCATTTCAGAAACTCAAGTATTGATGTCCCAATTTACATTCCATACATCCACAGCAACTTTTATCATCCCCACTCACTGTCCATCCATCACTCTAGCGCCGTATCTCCTAAACAGCTGTGCTACTTTGTCTCCAGCTATTTTTCTCCAACCATGACAATGCTGCCAGGCCTAACAGTGAATGTCAGTGCGGACAATTGATACGATAAACCCAATTGAAACTTTCAATCTCTCTCCCGCTGATAAGAAACAGAGGCAGGCGAAGGGGAGGGAGGGGGGATGCAGTGTCGGTAGCAGCAGAATCTCCATTAGGGCGCGCGAGGAAAACAACATTTGCTAGAACCATCTCCCGCGGTTCGGCTCGATACTTCTTTCCACAGCAATGCGGCCCTGGCTTTTGAGAGGAAGGTGCAAACACGGAAGAAAAAAAAAAAAAAAAAAGTTTGGGGTGATTTATTTTGTCTTGGTAAAAGAAAGAAGAGTAAAGGGAGGACAGAGGTGAGGTGAGGTGTGAGAAGGGTGGTGCGGTTAATCAGATTTTTAGCTCGGGTCCTTTGAATGGAGAGGTTTACAGCTAATTCTCGGACAGGAAAAGCGTGCGGTTTAGAGCAGAGTTCAGACTTTGGAGGAAGAAATATGATGATTTTTTTTTGTGTTAGGCAAGGCATTTCATACTCAAGGTAACTCGTGCCTTACAAACATAAAAACACAAAAACAAGATCAAAGTAAACATGTAAATTACATAAAAAAGTGTTTTAAAATAGTTTACAAAGTACAACCGTGTGTAATTTTGCCATGAGCATATGTTTTTTATCTTGATTTAAAAGTATTCATGTTTGGGGATGACCATATTTAAAAACGGCTTCCTCAAGTTTAGTTTAGTCCTTGGTTTGGCTAACAGACCTAACTTCTGTGATTTATCTTCCTTTCTTGGTTTATTACACTATATACTCAGTACTTTGAATATTTTGTGATTTGCAGATACGAAGCATGACTTTAAAGACTATAAATTGGCTGACTAGAGGCCAGCGCAGTGTTTTGAGCTGTTATCTGTTCAGCTCTTTTAGTTCTGGTTAGTACTTGCGCTTTTAAGAATGCAGTGACTTCAACATTAAAAGCCATTTGTACATGTTTGTTTGAGGCGTAAGTAACAATTACATACACTAATTAAGAAAAGATGATTATGAAAAGCATATTAGTGGCAGCTTGATGTAGCTCGTGCTAAACTGTTAATCTCAATAAAGTCGAATAATTTCATCTGGCAACTACTTCTTAAAAAAGTGTTTATGAACTTAAAGCCACAGTATGCAAGCCTGATTCATCAGACCATTCCACTTCGTAGAAACTGTCTGACCTTGCAGCATTACGACTTGTTCGCTCGACGGTAGGCTGGTACTTTTTTTATTTAACCAGTCGCTGCTATTTGGTTATGACGTATGCAATGCGCCAAATCCCGTAGGAAGAAGGTCAATAACGTCTTTCCCCTTGATAAACTTCACCAAACATTCTCTTTGTTCTGACTTTAAATCCTTGATCTCAGGAATCGTTGCCAACACAGAATGTCTGGCTCTTCGCTGATTGGGTGGTGCCCGGACTCGCACTTCCATGGTTTTTGCGAACCATCTAGTGTATTCCGATTCCTGACTTAGTCACTGGAGAGAAATGAAATTGAGCAGAGGCACTAGGTGGCGCCGGCCTGGTAACAGTATGCAGCGTTTTAGTCAAAATAAAATTATTGCATGTTTAGTAGTGAAAAACATGCATCCATACTATGAGGGGGCTTGCATTTCCATAAACCTGACTCTCTTTTGGCTCTGATAGCTCTAATACTGTACCTTCAAACATGTTTCTTTTTTTTTATACTAAATATGTTTATGTTCTACCTTATGGTGTTCTTCATCAAAACAGCGTTCGAACAGCACCCACAGTGGAGAGTTTTTTATGTCTCGTCTTAAGACCCACTTTTATTCTCTGGCTTTTAACACCGCGTGAGCTGTGTGGTCCTCTGTTTTTTTTAAATTTATTTTTTATGTGTTTTTATTGGTTTTATTGATTTAACTTATTTAATTGGTTTATTTATTTCTATTCTATGTTTTGTCTTGTCTTGTTTTTATTTTATTTTACTGCTTTTATTTTATTTTACTGCTTTTATTTTATTTTACTGCTTTTATTATTTTAAGACTAGTATTATTTTAGTAGTTTATTTTATCCTCTTATTATTGTTGTTATTATTATGTATTTGTGTAGCACTTTGGAAACTATTTGTTTGTGAAATGTGCTTGGATTGGATTGGATCAAAAACATCATTTACATTGTGTTTTGTACATTTCCTTCCTTCTCCAGATGTCACAATGCTCAGTTTCAACTTGTGACGTAACTGGGTGAAGTTCATAAATATATTTTGTAAGTCTAATGACCTTATTCTACCTGGCAGTTTTGTTTCTTAATGCTACTAAACTTATTTGCGGTGGTATTTCTGGTTGAACTGGAATTCTTTTTGTTTCAGTGGAGAATTTGAGAACATTTTGGCGCTAAAATATGATATAAAGTAGGTTGATTTATGTAAAACGTTCAATGTTCATATGCACCAACAAGTCAAACACTGCACTGATTCTCTGTGACTTTAAAACAGCTTTGTAGTCCGTATAGAACTTATTTGTTTTCAAGCTCAGCAGCCCCATGTGAAATAATACAACTCCAATGACAACAGCAGCGCCCACAGCAAGGAAAAAAAGGTGAATAGACCTGCTGATTCTTGCAACACTCACATTGTACATACTAAATATTTAAAGCCAGACGGGACAAAACTTGATGGAACATAAAGTGGTCAGCTACACTATGACCGGGCAGGCAATTTATGATAAAAATAAAATCACATATTTGTTTCCTCTGGCCACGACCACAAAACAAATTCTTCCAACTTCACCCATAGGTAGTTGGACGGTGTAAAGTTTGATTTTCAGGCTCTTGTAACTTGCTTCAGTGGTTTCAAACCTGCACACTACAATCACTACTACGAGGGAGAGTACAGTTTTCACCCCCTGAACGCTTCATTCGAGTTTGGTGGAAAAGAACAGTGGATTTTATCTCAGGCGATGGTTGTTGAGATGCAGTACAGCACTTACGAAAATGGGTCCCTGCTTTCATGAGTGTAACAAGTACAGGTGCATTACTTATGGGCAGAATAGAAACAAACAGCTAGAGGGATTCTACTGTCACGACCGAATATACTTTATACTAGTGGATTTTTGCCTTAAAAACATGAAAACGGAACTAGTTTATTGGAAATGCTTTGCAATGGCCCGAAATGATTCCTTACTTACCGTAGTTTTGGGACTATAAGGAGCACCGGATTATAAGGCGCAATATCAATAATGTTGAATTCTCTTGACTATTTTCATACATAAGACGGAACGGATTATAAGGCGCATTAAGCAAAACAAACGGACGACACTTGAGACTGATCCTTTACCCCAAGCGTCCACGATCCATTGGCAGATCGTGGCGTAACTCGCTCGCTTGTCTTGGTGAATTTGTATTATGAATGTGAATGTGGGTGGATAATTAAAAAATTATTTTTTTTTCTACTAGGAGGACTCAAATATACCTTGAGTAATGTGTTTAATGCAACTTTGCGGACATTTGTTTATGTTTTAGAGAAGCAAATCTTAAAGCCACTTGGCTAATTTACATAAACTATAAGCACTGACAAAACAGCTCGCTCCTTGTTTGCCAATACGTTGAAGCTTCGTAGTTTACCAAACTCGTACTAAAACATTTTGACAGATTTTTGAGCGCCGTGTACCACATAAAATCGGTTTGAGGTCATTAAGCACAGCCAGAATTAATACATAAGGCATACCGGATAATAAAGCATATAGATTTTTGAGAAAATTAAAGGATTTTAAGTGCACCTTTTAGTCCAAAAAATACAGTACTTGATGCCATCTTTTGACCCTGCTTGACCAGTTCTTCTGTTAAACTGCACTGAGACCTTTGACTGAGACACAAAAGACCACTGAGAAGCGCCATGAAAACGCTACTCCAGCAAAACTTGAATCTCCCTCAGGATCAATAAAGCATCTCTCTCTTTCTCCCTCTTATGCATTCCAAGCTTCCTAATTATTCACTGCAAAGAGTTTAGAAGCAAATTGGTTTGTAAAGGATAAGAATGCTTTTTAAATTTGATGCAGACGGCACTCAGAGGTCTCATTTTGACCTCAAGAGCGATATATATCTACAACAGGAAGAGTTTTTTTAAAGAGGCATTAACTGCTAACACATAACATATTTAGTTCACCGTTTTACATTTTATTGTTTAGGAAATGCTATATCCACAAGTTTCAGTTTTGTTTTTGATGCTCTGAATGCTGTCACCACACAATTAGCGTACATTCTGCTAATGAAACTAATGAAACTACCTGTGTCGACATCAGCTTTGTCAAGTTGTTGTGTACAGTTTTGTATCATGTTTATTTGGAAAACTGCTGTGCAGGACCATGGATGATGTAGTCTAGTGGGCTGAGCTTTGGACAGGACTGTACTGCTAACTAGGCTCGCCCGATAAGGATTGTTTTTGCGGCCGATATGATACAGATAAAGTGAGAGTTGGAGTTGCAGGTATAAAAGCCGATATATTTAGTGATGTAAAAATTTACTGTAAATCTTCAACTGATTATATTACTTAGGTTTGGCTCTACTGGATTTTAAACTGGGTTTGTTTATGCTACATTTATTGTTACTCTGCCTCCTTACAGTCATATTTAAAGACAGTAGTTTGGCCTAATGGCATTTTTGCATCACATTCTAAATTGTAAAGAAAGTAATTACACTACCGTGATTAGCCTTTAGCGGTAAACACGTGTGCACCATTGTAATTAATTATGCATAAATGCGGATCATCTATCCATAGCTCATTTACATATCAATACAGGTCCAGTAATGTGTGTACAGACATGAACATAATATACAGAGTCTAAGCTTTATAATGAGGTAGAACCTGCCCATGTGGATTATCGGCCCATATTGGCAAGATTTAGGCCGATAGCCGATATGTCTCCAAGCCCATATTAGCCGATAATATCGGTCAGGCCCTACTGCTAACCGTAAAGAGAGTTCAAATGTGGCCAGAGACACATTGCGATATTACACAAACATGCATGGATGAGATATAAAAGCTCTTCAGGGATGTTTTTGAGGAAGGAACAACACAGAAAATTTTTATTTTGTATAATATCCCCTCTTTAACCTATTGTTGGCAAAAAAAAAAAAGTTACACAGTGGGGCTTTAAAGGTGCATTGCGCAACTTTTCTGGTGGAGAGTCCATCACCTGCTTGTCTTCATGGAGATGTTGTTGCTTTGCCTGGAAGGTTCCATGGTATAACATGAAACACATCTGTCTAGCATTTATTACAGGTGTTTCTATTCCTCAACTATTAGAACAATTCTCTCTATGAACAGGGTTGCCTCTCCACTGATCTGACCTGTAATGCAGCCTATAGTTGTCTCCCTTGAGATAGAAAGGTTTAATCTCCACCATGGAACAGTCTAGACAAAACAGAAACATCTGCATGAAGACAAGCAGGTGACGGACCCTCCACTAGAAAAGTTGCAGAGTCAACCTTTTAAGGAAACACTCTTCATTAGCCTTAACTAGCAAAGTCACAAAGAAAAAGCGCAATCCTCAATTTTCTCTCATAATCAGAATTAAGACCGCGATTGTCTTGAAGAATTAGCCCGACAATGCTTTTAAAACTTTCAAAGAGCGAAGACTCTTGGATGGTTATTAAAGCTTCTCGTTATAGCGCACATGAGAGGGTGAGTGCGTGCCACTAATTAACATATAAAAGATGAGTTCCGTATACACTGCCTGCTTTCGTTAGGCCGTCTTCTCATCTATTGTCTCAGATTCCGGAAGTTGGACACGACGCCTGCTTCTGTCTGCTGTCATCACCAAACAACCGGAGACACTGCAACTATGGCAATTATTCAATGTATTCTGATGATACTGATGTGAGCTCCTTTCTATTCTTTGTAATGTATGATGCAATAGTTACACCAGGCACGATCAATAAAACATTACAATAAACGCACCCGACCCAAACGTCTGTGTGACATATGAATATGCAAATCAGGCTGCTTAAAATTTTAACATTGTTTAAAACTTTACTAAGGAGGCCCTCCAGATTTGCTGCTTACTGTATGTGACAGAATTAGGTAGAGGAAGACGGAAACACGACTTATGAAAACAAACAAGGTGAGTTTGTGGGTAGATTTCCAGATCATGTGAGGGCTTTTTGTGACACATGAACTACCTGAAGATGAATTCTAGGTCAGCCAAAACACGCTTTACCAATTATATAAAACAATCTACAGTCTGAGAACTTGTCCTATTTTCTTTCTTTCCAACTATCTGACAGGTGGATTAACCAATTAGAGAATAGCCGTATCAAAACAAACAAGGAGGTTCACAAATCCAAAGAATAGTTTGACATGTAACAAATAAAAAGCACAGAGGAATTAAACTTTCATGTGGGGCTGGGATATGGACGTAACAGTCTAAGCCACAAGGAGTTAAAAGATATAATTTATTATTATGTTGTGACTCTGTGCCGCTACTACATCACCCACAATGCACCACAGTTGTTTCCCGTGAAGTGACTGCATCTCGCCACTACAGAGGTCGAGAAAACTCATCAAATTTCCCCAAAAATGTCCAAGAAAAGAAACATTGATGCAGAAATATGGCTATTTCATGAATGTTACTGAAGGAATAATGTGAATGTTTTAACTTAAACCTTTAAATCAAATCCAATCCACTTTATTTCTATAGCACATTTCATAAACAAAACAGTTTCCCAAGTGCTGCACTATATCCAATAGAAGACATATATAAGATAATATAAGAGCAAGAGTACCGGTAAATAATAAAAAGGTAAAAACAAAAAAATAAACAAAATTAATAAATATGAAATGAAAAATCTAATACAGACTTTTACAATTTTGTAACATGCTGATATTACAGTTACAGTTGCAGTCTTAAATTTACAACCTGCCCTTTGAAGACAAACATGATCCAAATGTGGCCCTTGGTGAAAATGAGTTTGACACTCCTGGTCTAAGACAAGATGCCCACACACACACAGCCGAGAGATAGTAAGTCACGGTGGGACATTTCCTTCCAGGGAGATGTCCAGGAGGTATCTAGAACAGATACCGGAGCAACTTCAGCTGCTCCTCTTGATGTGGAGGAGCAGTGACTCTTCTCCGAGTTCCTCCCGTGTGACTGAGCACTAGCCACTCTCCGGAGGAAAAGTCCTTTTGGTCATTACCCAAAGCTCAGGTACAGGTCCTTACACGCCAGAACATCTAGAGTGGCCCACAGCTTGTACTCTCAGGCAGTGGGGTTGCTGAACAGTGCCCGCCCCCCTCTCTCCTCTCCTACGATCAGTAAACCATATCCACCTAGTACAATAACTGTGAACTCGACTTATGCATTGCTGCAACAGGACATTTAAACACACATCTGTCTGGATGCCCACCCTGTCCTTTATGTCCCAGTTCTTATGGTTCTTTTGTTGTGATTTGTTGATCTGCTCCTTTGCTGCTGCACTGATACTACTAGTACTGTATTCTAATGTTCACATAGTGGGTGTAATGTTTATGTAGTGGGTGGGTGCTCTACACTATTATGCACTTTTAAAATACTCTACAGTCTGTATGTTGCTTTAACATAATTCCGTTGTTATTTTGCATGACAGTGACAATAAAGGAATTGAACTGAATTGAAAGCTCATGGCCACAGATGAGAGTAGGAACATAAATTGAGCAGTAAATCTAAAGCTTTGCCTTTTAACTCATCTCTTTTACCACAACGGTCCAATAAAGAGACTCACTAAAAATGAAATGCTGTGATTAGTTCAACACCAAATTTGTGGGAGAAATTATTTACTAAAAAGGCTGATGAATCGTAGCCTCGCAAGATTAGGATTCATTCGCTCGACGTTAAGTGGGTACTTTTTTTATTTAACCAACTGCTGCTTTTTAATCGTGATGTATGTAATGCACTAAATCCTGTAAGAAGAAGGGCAATAACGTCTTTTCCCTTGATAAAATTCAAAAAAAAATTTTGTTCCGGCTTTAAATCCTCGATCTCGGGAATCGCTGCCAACACAGAATGTCTGTCTTCGTCTACATCCATGTCGACTGCTTTGTTTACTGTTGTGCTGTTCCACAAAAGGGACACAGACAGGCACTTGAGTTTGACATCATGGCTTCACAGCTCTTCGCTGATTGGCCGGTGCACGGTCTACAACTTCTGAGGTTCTTGCAAATCGTCTAGTGTATTCCGATTTCTGACCTAGTCACTGGAGAGAAATACAATTGAGTGGAGGCACTAGGTGGCACCCACCTGGCTAATTTGCTGGGTACAATATTGTTTGACTAAATACCTCTAAGTCTTTGTATAGTGTTAGTATTATACTGAATTAAAGTTAATGTGAGACCCTGTGCAGATGGACATTGTTTTTAGGTGAACATGTATATGTTTAGAGGAAACTGACCAAAAAAGCAAAAAGAATTGAAAAAAAAAAGAGAGTTTTGTCAGTAGTGTCTTGCCTTGAAGCTGCATTGCTTTGTCTAGAATGTTCCACGGTAGAGATTAAACCTATTTACAACTACAGGCTACATTGCAGGTCAGACCTGTGCAGAGATAACCCTATTCACAGATAGAATTATTGTATTTTTGAATAGACACACCAATAATGAATAAACGCTAGATAGAAAAGTTTAATGTGATACCGTGGAACATTCAAGACAAAGCAATAACATCTCCACGAAGACAAGCAGGTGACGGACCCTCCACCAGCAAAGTCGCGCCATGCACCTTTAAGAAACACTACCTAGCTTTTGTTTTCTACCGTTTGGATTTCTGCAGTCGCTCCGCTTAACCCACGTTTAGCTTCAGACAGAAAAGCTGATAAAAAGAAGTGAGATCGATGAAGTGAAGGACGAGGTGACACAGGCTGGAGGTGTGAACCCTATACCCCCCCATACTCCCCATCACCGACCAACTCTGAGCTTCCATGTTGTTTAATTCAGCGGTCGGTAACCTGGTCTGACCGCACGGAGCAGCGTGTGAGAGCAGCTAACAGCCTCGTCATCCCTGTGCCTTGTTTGCTTTTCTCAGAGCAAGTGGTCCGACTGTGGAAGTACAAAAACAAATGTTAACTTATTGGACAAACTCTTTTAGAACCAAGTCGTGTAGAGCAAGAGACATCCTGTGTGAGCAAATGTGCATTATTTCACCTGACTGGAAAAGGAATGACAAAAACTCAAAGAAATACAAATAAAAACACACAACTAGGAGATATTACAGAGTTAGGTGCAGATTTTTAAATTGTTATTGGCTTCTGACCTCGATGACAAGAATACGGTTCATATCAGTTAACTTTTATCAAATTTTCACTTATTTACTTATGAGGCTTCAAGTTTTGTTTAATTTTTATTCTTATTTTATTATTAAAGGGACAGTCCAAAATTTTGGACATTGGACCTCATTTCCTAGTGAGCCAGAGTGTTGGAGACGTGTGGAGACACTTTAAAAAAAAAAATTCCATCCAGTCCTTGTATTTGCAGAGGTCGCTGGTGCTAGGCTAGTGCATGTCAATGGCCATAGTTAGCCTGCCACTAAAAACACCCACTTACCCACTCCACAAAACATCCGAAGCAAATCTATTATTACGCCAGACTGTCGATGCAAATGTCTGTGTTGATATAATGTTTCGAAATAAAACTATCCTTGCATCGCATGAATCGTCGCATGTTGAGGGACTACTTTCTCAGCAGCAGCGGAATTCTACTTTGCCGGTAAGACAGGTGTTAGGTGATATCATTCTAGGGCCCTCCACACCTGTGGGACCCGACACAAAACAGTGTGGACACATTTTGAAAGGGAACAGGACTGCACAATGCGGGGTGGGATGATAAACTGCTGTCCTGCAAACTAAATATGAGTGTAAATTAAAATATACAAATGATTAATGTTTGGCTATCATCCATCATTTGTGCTGGATATTTTATTTGGCGTTAATAAAAAAATTTTAAGCAGCTTAAACTTGCGGACGTGGTCTAATCTTGTGCACATTTTAGACAATACCTTTCTGCTTCTCCATGTTTGATAGAGCTTAAGAAAGCAAACGTGCCCATCTTGCAGGACTTGCAAGATGGGCAAGAAGGGAGGGGGACTGCACAATGCGGGTGCGGGCGAGAGCGGGACTGAAAATTCTGTCCGGCGCAGACCTCTATATCAGTCCGCCACTGCCAAGCTTTCTATCAGGAAGTACAACTTGCTGCTGCTGCTCAGACATAAATCCTTCAAATGCAAGGTTGGTTTTACTTCTAAAATTATTCTATTGACACAAACATTTACATCAACAGTCTGGAATAATAACAGATTTACTTTGGGTGTTTTGAGGAGTGGGTAAAACTGTTTTTAGTAGCAGGCTAACTATGGCCATTAACATGCACTAGCCTAGCACCAGCGACCTTTGCAAATACAAGGACTGGATGGAATATTTTAAAAAGTGTCTCCACATGTCTCCAACACTCTGGCTCACTAGGAAATTAGACCCTATGTCCAAAATTCCAGACTGTCCCTTTAATCTGAATTAGTAATGTCCTGTCAATCATCATATCGTCTTTGCACTGTTTTTCCGTACAACCTCCTGTATATTGCCAAGATATATTTATTTTTACTTGTACATATTCATTTATATAATTATTCCTTACTTGACTCCAGTCTCTTGGGATTTCTGATACATATTTAGAATGTATTACTACCTTTTATATTTGTTCTCTATATTATATTGTGATGCGTGAGCTACTATGTCCTAGTAATTTCCCTTGTGGATCAAAGTTTGTCTAAGTCTTATTTTCTTTGTTCAGTCTATTTTTGTAAAAACTGCATAAAATTTGAAAATGTATTGCGGATTCAAGTCATTTCATAAGATTTATTCAAAAAGGTTACCTCAACTTACTTTAATCAACATTATCTAAGCCAGAGTAAGGTAATAAAATACTTTCTAACTAAAATATTGTGAAACTATCAGACATTAAATGAAGTACAAAACTGCTTAAAGCCTGCATCTTACCAACAAAACCAAAACAACATCATGGGTAAAAAGCAATATAGTGCAATTTTCCAATCATGCTTGAAGCTCAACGGTCTGTTCCGGTTCAGGAAGTAAAATTTTGTTTAAATTTCCCCAAAGACACAGCGGAGGTTAAGCAGCTTCACAATAACCAATATCTATAACACGGTTGTTTTATTTCCACAAAGCATGTTTAAAACCAAAGATTCTAGGAAATTATATAAAGTTTCAGAATTTATTTTAAATCAAAAAAGTCTTGTGCTCATTATTCACCACCAAGCTCATTATGCCTCAGCAAGCTTTCAAACTTTTAATATAAATTATTTTCGGAAAGTTTAAAAATGAATGAGTAATGTACTTCCGTAACCAGGAGGCGGGCGGTCACTGTTGATCTCCATAGAAAGTGCTAACACGCTCACAAAATTGAAAGTGTATTGGACTCCACCCTGCTGATGTGTGTCCAAAAAGCCGGCCTTTCTCTTCTCCTCTATGAATAGTTCTTTGAGTGGAGCAGCACTGGTGATGCACAGACGTCAGAGCTCACAGCTGAGGAATGCTGCTTAATCAACACGCCTACATGAGTGAATTATAAAAAGTAGAACAATCTAAAAAAAATCTACTCAATTTAAGTAATGCTAGTATTTGCAGTTAGTTACTCAACATGTAAACTACTACACAAATGTCTTATTCAGTATTTCTTTTATGTTAATTACTTTCTACTTTTAAGACATCACATATACTGAATTTTTCGGACTATAAGTCACACTTTTTCCATGGTTTGGGTGGTCCAACTTACAACTTACTCCGGTGCGACTTATATTATAATTTTCCCACTGACAGCAGCTCTATAATCTAGGTTTACTCTTATTCCTCCTGTACCACTGTCACTTGGCTCTACTGCGCATGTCTCCTGCAGAAAGAGCCTCTGTCCTGCAGTAAGTAGTGAAATATTCAGCCTGAAAATGGTAATTGAGCAGCAGAAAGAAAGTTTGGAGTGAACGAGAAACTTGTGAGGGCCTGGCAGGAAGCGAGGATGGAGAAGCATGAACTTCAGTAACAACTGAAATCATCCTGTCGGGATTCGGAAAGATCAGAATAATTGTAACTGGAACTGATGTTGAGTCTGATGACAGCTACACAGAAGAGGAAGCGGCACTCTGTTTACCTCTGGAGTTGCTCAAAAGTGACACAGAGGATAAAGAATTCAATGGATTTAGTGATTTGGAGTGAGATGGAGAGTTTGGTAAACTTGTTCTGTTCTGTTGTTTATGCTAAAGTTATCTGAAGAACTGTTCATATGTGACGTTAACATACCAGACACTCTGTTGTTCTTAGTCTAACTTGCCTTTTAAGATGAATGATGTTGATTCTTAGTCTCTGATTTTATAAAATAAATTTCCCCCAAAAAGTGCGACATAGTCCGGTGCGGTCCGGTGTGTTTTTTTTTTTCTTCTTCATTACGCATTTTATTGGCTGATGCGACTTATACTCTGAAAAATACAGTAGGAGATGTGTGGAATTATGTAGCAAAGAAAAATAAGTTAAATAATTATAACTTATAATAAATGTTTTTTACTTCACAGATGTGCCTCGTCAAGGTCAAGAAATGCCAAGAGCCGAGTTATTTTTTGTTTACTACATTCCGTATGTGCTAATTGGTGTGTTGATTTCTTCAGTGAGAATTTATAATGTAAATAGTCATGGAAAAACTAATGAAAATGTCTATCTTAACTTTTGACTGGACTTGAGTTTAAAGGATTTGACACCACAGCACCACCATCCTAATTTTTGAGTGTTACCGAGAGCATGCTGGGACATGGCGATTCAATAACAGTCTCACAGCAGAATCAACAAGTTCATCAGTGTGACCAACAGACTGTTCCAGGAAATGGCTCACATATAGAGGCTGGAAAAGTTTACTCATTATGGAACTATTCAGTGTACAAGAAGAGCCTGAATATCACCAAACACACGAAGATCTTTGGAGCATCAGAATTTCCAGAGTCACAGAGGCTGAGAAGAGACAGTGGAAGTCTCCATACAGCGGTGGTGCAGATATCACAGGTGAAAACGTAACACATACACAATCACACACACACATTAAATTGTCATGTGCTGCAGCAGTGCTAACCAGGCCCAAACATGCTTAGCTTATGAGTTCAGACAAGGTTGCACATTCTGAAGATAGTACAGCATTAATGTGAACAGCAGTCTATAGCAAAGGAGAAATTCTGTTATGTCAACTGGACAAAAGGTTTTTGATCAAATACGTTTCGCAGCTCATCCAAGCTGCTCCTTCAGTTCTGGTCAGATGTTGGTAGGCACTGCCTTATACTTGCCTGAAGGGTGGAGCTAACTACACTGAAACTACTCTGAAATTAACACATAAAGTTTAAAGTTTCTGTTTATTAGATAGGTCTATTCAGCTGCACTAAGTGGGGACTGTGCCTGAGTCATATTAGCAGAACTAAATTTTGTTGTTGTCCTTCTACCATGTAGACAGAACCATGAGAACACTGTTGTATAAAACGTTTATGGAATCAGTTTTAATCTCATGGTTTGGGAGCATCTCTGCTTAAAACAAGAACTCTCTTAATCAGTTGGTTAAATGAGCGGGTGAGGTGATTGTCCATCCTCAGAGCCGCCTGGACTCTCTGTACTCAGGACAGTTACAGAGGATGTCCCAGAGGATTTTAAAAAACATGCAACATCCACTAAACTCAGAGTTTCAGTTGGTCCACTCTGGTCAGAGGCTTTTAGTCCCAAGATCTAGAACGAATTGTTCGTTCCAGCTGCTATCATACTTATGAATAATTTGTAATCTATTTATCTATTGATTTTAGCCCGTTTGTGTGGGAAAAATTGTGTGTTTTAATATATTTTATATTTATTGTGATTTTAGGCAAGAGTGATAGATGAATTTAACTAATTGTTTATGGAACAAACCATTCTGCACAGGAGCTCTGTAACACTTAATTTTGTAATTGTGTTTTTATACGTGTTTATTGGACATAATGTGGATGAATGAAATGTGAAATGTGGGACCAGCCTCTCAAATCTGCAAAACAAATTTACATACAGGTACGAATAAAGTGCCCTAACCTAACCTGCTATGGATCCTACCTGGACGACTGACTGATTTCACAAACATCATGTAAACAACTGTTAACATTAGGCCCAATCAACATTACTTAGATCAAATATATTGATCTCTGTGATAGAGAACAATGCTCTCTGATAAAGAAATTGGATTCCTGTGCTATGGCAGCCCCGCACTGCCAGCTCAGTCCTTGTTATCTTGGCTTAGGTCATCAGAGGTGTAATAATACTCCCTACAACTGATCCATAGTCAGGCTGGACTGCACTAGACTGGAATGGACAACACTATCACAGTGTCTTGAGGGTTCATGTCTCTGGGTGTTGGATCTTGTACTGATGTTACAAAAGCTTCTCTTGCGTTTTACCTCCAGCCTCATGTCTGTTCTTCCAATTCTTGGACTACTTCAATTTATTCTACAACACTCTCCTAGATACAGGAGTTTAATGAAGTTTTTCCCATACTTCATTCTTACCATCTCTGTCTCTTATAAGAAGTGCCTACCTGACTTCTCCACTGCAGTGCTTTTTCTCATTACTTCCTGTGTGATCTTTCACCCTTTCCCAATCAAGTCCAATAAGTTGTCCCCACACCAAAGCTCCACCAGCCTCCAGCTACATATCTCATCACACCACCTCCACTGTCTGAGGACGGTGGGACACAGCTCCAGAACTCAATCACCCTCCTCATATTAAGCTCCCTGTGGACATCCCGGGTCCTGCTCCAATGTTCGGCACGTTCTTGCTGTAACCAGAAGTAGGTAGAGTTTGGAGCCAAAAATCGTATTGCACAGAAGTACTGTTACTTCAAAATAATACAAGTCAAGTACGAAGTAGTGGTCCAAGAAAAATACATGGTCCAAGAAAAATACATGGTGAACTTACTGCTCATGTAAGAAAGAACAATTGTATGACTATTACTAACTGTTTGGCTGTAGTATCTGATTGAAAATTCTAAGTCAATGTGATAAGACGGAGAAAAAAATTACAGATGAAACTAGTATGATAAATAGAATAGAGTTGTGACTGTTTTAGCCACAGCACAGACAAGCCGATGACACCACCTGGCCTCATTTATAAAACATGAAAATGAGTGGTCCAGTCCAAAAACTCTGCACTTTGTCCATCTGGCCATTCAGAAATGAGACAGGAGATCTGTGCTCAGAGAAGTGAGATTGTAGAAGTTTGTGTTTTATTCATACATAGGCCTACACTTTTAGTAGGAATTCCACGTAAAATGAGATACCAGGGGCCTCATTTAGGAAAGAGTGCTAAATTATTCTTGAAAGAGTAGCTATGGACAAAATTTCACGTACAGGAAAATATGAAGATTTTGTATGCACTGTGTACACTGAAGAAAAGAGTGAGGGAGATGGAGGGTACAGGGCGTGAGGAAATATATCCACGCATCAAATTCTTGGCTGTAATTAAGGCAATCCTGTGTGATGTCATATAGTACTTGAAATTGCAATGGCCACTGGAAGCAGCACGCATTCAGATTTTTACCAGTTTAGGCCAAAAAAGTTTCTTATTTCTTATTTTATTTATTTGTAAAGGGATAGCACATATTAATGAACATTTAAAATGTAAATAGCTAATTTCCATCTTCCGTCCCTGGGCAGGTTGATGTAAAACAGGACAGGACAAAGGAAAGTACAGCAACAACAGTGTTGGGAAGGTTACTTTTAAAATGTATTCCCCTACAGATTACATACTCCAAAATGTAGTTTGTAACGTAATCCATTAAATTACTTAAAGTGAGTAACGTAATCTGAATACTTTCGATTACTTGATTTGCTGTAGAGAAGCAAAGACCAGGAAATCATCACATAAGATGTTTTGTCTGCCAAAAGACAATAAAAAGACCAGACTTTACTCAACTAAACTAAAATATTTTTGATAGAAGAGGAGGAGACACGGTTCACGCAGCATGATTTAGTCCTGTTAAATCCTGTTTTAGTCCTGGTTTTGACCTGGTTTAGTCCTAGTTTTAGTCCTAGTTTTAGTCCTGGTTTAGTCCTGATTTAGCCCAGAATGTGAAACAGGAAAATAGCGCCGTGTAAACCATTTATTTCAACACAGTAACTGTAATCCAATTACCACTCACTGAAACAGTAACTGTAACCAAATACAGTTACTCATAATTTGTACTCTGATTACATAACTCCGGTACATGTAATCTGTTACTCCCCAACACTGAGCAACAATCACACAAAAGTACACAACACCAGCACACTCACTATAGGTACAAGTAGTTTCAAACAGTTCACTCGAAGCCCAAAGTCAAGAGTTCAAGAGTTAAACCAAGAGTTAAACCAACAACCCCTCAAAATAAAAGAAAATGTGGTGTACACACTCTTTCAAGCATTTGACCTAGTTTAGTTGTAGAATTGTCAAAAAAAGGTACAAGGAACAGTAAATGAAGCTATTGAGACACCTTATACACAGTTTAGTAGCAGAAAAGTGCATTTAGTGTAGTTCTACTTAAAATTGTTACACATAGTCCTCTGTGTAGGGCGGGCTAAAAATATGGAGATTTTGTATGCACCGTGTTCACCAGGGAACCATTAGCTTTCCACTCCCTTCCAAGTAGCTCACCAAGAGATTTCTGAATTATGTTTATTGTGCTTAATAAATAAAATCTGATTAATTGTAAATGTGTAACTTTGCTACCTAACTCGTGCACTGATAAATGGAAGGCGTCAAAGCCTTGCCATGACTTTTATACTCTCTTAATTTATTGTGACAGCTAAAATTAGTCTCTGGCGTTTTTTGTTTTGTCAAAGGAGCTCACCAGAGGGAAAAGGTTGAAGACTCCTGGTGTACACACTCTTTCAAGCTTTTTCCTCTTCATAGATCACACCTAGAGCAGAACAAAATTTGCAACATTCTGCTGCTGATTAACGTTGCCACAGCACATATGCTGCATTCTTATGATATTAAAAGCTTTGTTACCAAGAGAAACATTATTATATTTACTGCTGTTAATTTGTCATTATGTCAGTGAACAAATATTACATTGGCAAAGGATGACACATCTCCACTAATGAAACACGTCTAATGAATTTTAATGTAGTAAAGAGTATTTCTATGGGAGTTCTACTGTTTTTGCACCTTATTAGAGATTGTCTTTAACAAATCTATTTTTGAAGTCATAGTTGGAATACATTTTTATACCTCCATCTAAGGGCCTGTTTACATGAGAACACTTGTGGGTAAAAACGACAAAATATTTTATTGGAAGTGCCTTTCGTTTAGACCAGGGGTCCTCACACTTTTTCAGCATGTGAGCTACTTACAAAATGACCAAGTCAAAATGATATACCTAATACAAAGCCAAGCAAACTGCATTGAAACACTCTGTGCCAGTTTTTTGGACCCTCACCCACAGTTTGAGAACCCCTTCTTTAAGAGAACTTCCTCTGGCACTTTACACAAAACTGTGAAAAAAGTGAAGGAAGTAGGTAAGATTTTTAAACCTGTTTTTAAAGTTCCAAACTGGAGTAGAATTCTTTTCTGGTTTTGCAGTGATATTTACCAAACCAAACGCACATCGTGACAAACACAGATGCATTTGTGCACTTTTGTTAGACAAACTTCAGCCAAATGTGGCAGTAGGTCTGTTCTGTAGATCCGCTCTATGCTGTAGACCTGCTTTGTGCCAACACTGTAACACAAATTTAGACTGGTTTTTGCTTCACGTTTGGTCTTGCTCTTCTAATCAGCGCACTGTGGGAGGGGCTTGTTTTCGCTGTACGCAGGAAGGAGCGAGAGCGTGAAAAGGCGAGGGGCGGCGTGCTGACGTGAGGCAGGTGGACAGGTAGGATGTTTAGGAACTTTAACCTGCCCTGTGATGCACGCTGGTACACGAGGGCACACGCTGTTGCAGACGAGCCGTGCATAGGGAGCGTGTGTGTTTGTGATGCGCCGTAGAGTCTCCGCGGGTTTCAAATGAGCGCACAGGCTGCACTGAGACGCCCCACACGCTCCTGCACCCGCTACAAGTTTATTACCAACAGCAGAGGCCGTAATGAAATATGATCGCACTTGTTGAGTGTCAGACCTTGAGTGAGAGACAAGACCGAGTCCAAACGCGATCGAGTCCGAGACGAGACACGGCGATCTACCCACACGACCTTGGCGATCGACTGGTAGATTGCGATCGACGTATTGGGCACCCCTGGTTTAGACAGTGATGGCATTTTTGGGGTTTAAAAACGCAAAAATCTGAACCCATCTTCCAAAGTGGAAAAGTTGAATACGCTCCGCCGTAGAGTTTCCGTCTACACTGCACAAGACGCAAAACTCTGGTCAGATCTGCTCATGTCACGTACGCATTTACGTCACGTACATCACCACTTAGCGTCACCACCTGGCATGCATACCCAGTCAAATTCCACACACTTTTGCATCACCGTATGCACGCAGATCTCCTCCTGAAAACGCTCGTCTAAACATGGAATAAAAAGTGAAGACGCGAGGCCACTTTTGCGTCTTCTGTTCAAACCGTCATCATATAAACGTAGCCTAAGTACCTCTGACCAAGACTCTAATCCAAGATCTAACTGAAAGAAGGGTCAAATACAGACAGCAAATTCCTCACAGGACCAGCCAGAATCACACGCTGTGACAAAACTTTACAAAGACAAGTAAATCTGGAGCCGCATGATGTCTCCTTAATTTTCAGAGATGAACCAATCAGAGAGACGCATTGTCTGCTTGCGTCAAAAACAAACAGGTTTACAGGTAAAAACAGAGAAAAATCGACATGAAGGACTGAGGACCTGGATTTATTTGCAGAAACAACAATCAAAGAACCAAACTAGTACTTTGATCAGGTAAAAGAATAACCGAGTAATATATTTTGTTCTGAATGATATGAGAATTTAAGAGGAGGAGTCTTTCACATTTGAGAGACACGTGTTACAACTTAGCAGCTGTGGTTGGATCGTCTCAAGAAGATTTTCATAGTCTATTGTCTGGTTTTTGTCCCTTCTAGATTTGAACTGAATGCAGAAGAAACTGGCTGATCAAGTAAGAGAAACAGCAGAAGTATGATCCAGCTTTCCTGTCCAACCGTTTAAATGTAGGAGTATTCTTAAAAAAAACGAAACACTTGACTCTATAACCTTCATATATTCACCTTGACATTAGCCTCTGCTCTTTTAGTAATAGGCCAAACTCTATTTTCTCTCCTCGTATTCTTCCGTCCCATCCCTCTCTCCTGCTCTCTGAACGATGCCATCTCAGAACAAGGTCAGTGTCCCTCAGGCAGGCACATTCTGAGCGCTGATTGGTACTATTGAGAACGGCCTTCAAATGATCGTTCTCATTTCAAGCCATCCTCTTAATTAAATTATAAAAACTATGATTATGTTTGAGCAAAATTGATATTGCATTAACATTGCGCCTTTAGCGGAGGGCAGTGACAGGTCGGCAATTATGATCAGGAAAATGACGGTACAGAATGAGCTGTGGCATGGAAACTGATTGCACTTTTAAAAGGAAAAAGAGAATTGGCCAAACTGACAACTTAGGAATTCTTCGAAAGAGTCAAATGCAAGGCAAGGTTTCAGAAAGATGAAGATGGAGCAAAGAGAATAGCAATTTTACTGTACTTGACATCCAAAATGACTGAAATTAGTGCATTTGTGGTATTTTACTACCAGCCAGTCACTTCTACATTTTGTTGAAATCGAGCAGGGTGTGGAATATATTTTGTAAAGAATATTTTTTGAGAGACATCTTCCGTATTTGAGAGATATGTGCTACAAACTACCAGCGTGCTACAAATGACAAGCATCCTAAGTTAAAACACAGGTTTTTCACGGCCCAGTTCCAGCCCATGCTGGATTCAAACAGAATGTAGAAGAGATGGCTCTCGCTGAAAGTGGTTGGTAAAAGGTTGAACATCATGATGAAGAAAATGTAACTTTTGTTAAATCCAGTTGAGAGAAAAACACAGACATCTTTCTTGCCCACAAATGCACAAAGAGCTTACCTACTGCATGTTTTTCAAAAACAGAATAGTTAGCTAAATAGCTAAAATAGGCTCAAGTACATCCATCGGCATCGCCAAGTACATTTTGGTTTGTTTGGGCACTTTTGGCTTCTGCCCTGTGCTACTGTGATTTGTCTGAACCATTTGTTGCTTCACATATTCCTCAAGAATTCAGCAGGTACATTCTACTTATTTAAAGAATTCATTATTTTTCATACATGCCCTATGTTCACACTGCGTGAATAGTATCACACTGCGTCCATACAATCACACTGCTATAAAGAGATTACATGAATACAGGTCATTTGCATGAAAACATGTGCATTTAAATGCAGATATGGCACTTCCCCTCTCTCAGGGACTGCTGCAGAGCCATGACAGATCCTAGGCTTGTTCTCTGACCCTGTGGGGTCAATTAGGTTTGGTGAGCGAGGACACGCGGAGCCCCAGGTCTTGAGAGCGGCCCTCCTCTGATCGATGGTGCTCTGCTTATCAGCCCCTCTCTGTAACAGACACCTAATTGCAATTGATCCCCTTGTTGTACCATTAATTGTGAATCCTCTCTCCATCACAAGCTCCCCACAAGCACACGCTGTACTCGAAAACTAAAACTTCATTCATCAGTGGATCCACATTGGATTCCTATAGTAAAGTGCAGAGCAGGTAGTGCGCACTAACTGACTCTCAGTGGAGTGGAGCTCTCTGGGCACTTTAAAGGTCAATACTGAGAGTCCTCCAATCAAGGTGTTAACAAAGTCATTACTACAGTTACATGCATTATAGGTATAGATTTTAAATAAAAAGGATATCAGCATTCAGCGCATAAACCCTGTGTCAGAGTTCATGTGTTATACTGGATAATACTGGAGTTCTAATTGCAGCCAACTGAGAAATCGAGTGTCTGTTGATTGAGGGGCTAGAACTCTAACCCGTGTCCTTATGTCTGGATGGCTTTCCTCTGCGCACTCCACATTTCCAGCATCAATCTAAAACACGCACAATAGCTGACCAGGCCAAGCTCAAGATCTGGAGATGGGCCCCAGTGTTCACAGGAATCGCCCTCTTCTCCAGACAGGTTCCCCCAGTGACACTGAATGATGGGTTAGCTGCGGAGGGGAAAGTGCAGTTTAAACTACTGCTGTCGACTCTGTGGTTTTTAAAGTTGGTACTAAACACTGCCTACAACCACACTGAAGTCAGGGAAGTGAGGGAGATGGAGCGTCTCCCATAGAAAAGAAAACACCCAGAGCCACAAAACCCTTTTGACATCTAAAATGAGGATAACACTGCTTATCATTCTCTGTATAAAAGACCGTATTGTGTTGCATTTATGAAGTCGATGAAATGCAACAGAGAATATATGTCCATTCATATACAGGGTCTATGCTATGATCTGCAGACATATAATCTCTGATAAGTTTATCATGATCCATCTCCAACATGACAGAAGCACAGAACAGACTCACCATCAGCAGAACACCCCTCTGTCACAGAAAGAACATATATAATCCACGGAGTCGTGTCCTTTAGTCCAACAGAAGCTGAACCGCATCAGCGCACAAGGAGCGAGCTGTTTTTTTTTTTTTTTTTTTTTCCAGTGCTAATAGTTTATGCAAATAAGCCATGTGGTTTTAAGTTTTGTTTCTGTAAAACATAAATAAATGTGTACAAAGCTGCATTACACACATTATTGCTCAATGTATATTTGAGTTCTCCTCCCTCCACCCACAGTGAACCAAAAAAGCCGTCTGCTTCTGTGTTCCATCATCATTTTATCACATGTAGTACCACATGTACTGGTCTCATCAGCTGTGAAAGCAAATGTAGCCCATGTAGCAGTAACATGTTACATTCTGTTTTCTTCAGAAACTTTTCTTTTCTTGGATTTATCCATCATTTACCTACCAGGAGTTGAATAGCTCAATAAATCGTGCTGCTGGTATAGGTGCCAGGAAGTCCGGGCTGCCGGATCTGTGCCGGATGTCGCACATCAGCAGCTTTGATATATATTTTGAGCAACAAAAATATTAAAAACGTTTTATTTTAATATTACACGATTACTGTTATCTACAAATTTAGAATTACATTTAAAAACAATCCAACTAAAACAAAAATACATTGTGATTAAATATTCATTATATATTTTCCAAAGTCACAGGGAGCCACAACAGAAGGGTGAAAGAGCCACATGCTGCTTTGGAGCTGGTCTATAATGTCCATGTAAAACTGAAGCCAAACAGATAACATGAACCTGGTCCCTGATCCCAGTAAAAGCATAATTTCTTGAAATTTACTTGAAAACTTCTGTTTCATGACATCACAGGGTGGAACCAAGCATTTAGAGCTTTGGAGATGTAGACAGACTAATAAACCAGGATTACTTAAACATGTGTGAAGAAAACAATATTGGACCTTTTAATATTGCAATTAAGTTTGAAATTTTAGATTTGTGACACACTAATTCAAATACCATACACCTAATATCCTAATATATAAAAAATAATACATAAACAAAAACAAGACAAGCTTTTTATGCACTTCTCCTGCCTATCCCCCAAACCCCTTCACCCATGCTCTATCACTCCTCCCCGGGGCCTTATTCAAACAAACATGATGGAAGCCGCGGCGTCGGCGTAGACGGCGCGCGACTGTTAAGCTACAGAGCGCGTCTCTTCCCTTTGGCAACACAGTGTACATAACTAAGCAGCCCGCCCAGAGGAACAACCCCTCCAGGAGAGCCCGCGAGGGGGAGGTTATTAAATAAGAATGAGCAGATAAAGACGTCAGGCTTATAATGCGTTTCATTTGGACTCTGATGGTATTTGTTCAGAAGGGAGGGAGAGAAAGAGGGAGGAAGAGGAGGAGTTGACACAAGGGTTTCTGCTGTGTACCTGACAATGGAGATCCGAGTGGGCTGATACATGTAGGCTTTTTTGAAGTCGATATATTGCTGAAGTAAACATAGATAATATTGAAACTAAATTTTATTTAAAAAGCTATTTAAAATGTACAATATTGTTAGAACTTCACAGCAAAATGAAACACTTTAGTACTTAGTTTGCATCATAGCCATTAGTCAGGTACTATATTAGGAATAGAACTTTTTAAACTGACAAAATAGCGAAATAAAAAAGCACCAGAGTCATGTGTCGTGGGTTAATATGAACATTTTAAGACCAAAATGACAAGGCTCATTGTAGCAGTTACAGAGAGAGGGGGCACAATAGTCCAGTGGGAGCCAGAGTCAGTAGGAGCCAGAAGAGCCCACAGTCTTTATGAAAAGCCAAAAAAAAAAAAAAAAAAACCCAAAGTCAATGGTAGTAATTATCATAATAGGCCAAGATACCTGCCAGTGCGAGTGAGTAGCTACATTTTAAATTATTATTAAAGACTTAAAATTGTGATCTTGATTTTAAAGAGGGGGTACTACATTTAGACTTATTAAGTGCAAATTGTAAAATGCTATATTTGCTGAAACAACAGAACACAATCAGCTTGCATTTCCCTCATGACACTAGTGCACATCGCATCAGCTCAAACATGCATGGATGACTTATAAAACCTGTTACACAAAATTGTCTTCTGTAAGTTTTAAGCCATGTTAGAATGTTGTCACCTTAGAACAGACCTGTGTGTGCAAAAATATCAAAATATTGATATGTCATATAATTCAATGTCATGATACAGTATCGATATCGTGGGCTGCTGTATCGATATATCACCATGAGTATTTTTTGGTATATTTTACTCAATTATTTAGTTAGAGCTACAGTTTTGTTGCTTGTTTAGTGGAAGGAAACTTGTTTATGCGACACATTTGACTTTTTTTTTTTTCAATTATTTGTTTAATAATTTTTCAAGACAATAATTACACTTACACAAATACTGTTTAAGGAACAAACATTTACAGATTTTTACTTTTATATTGAAAAGAGAGACATTTTCACTGTTTTGAGGATTAAAATGTTTGTGTTTCATATGAACTTTGCACAAGAAGTGGTTTAACAAAAACTTTTAGTATCACAGCCATGATTTAGCCTTTATTTTTATTGAATCGTATCGAATCGTTTTGAAATATATCGTTTCGAATTGAAAGTGAACCGTATCGTAGATAGATATGTATCGTATCGTGGCCTATGTATTGAGGTATGTATTGTATCGGCAACTTCTTAATGATATCCAGCCCAAGACCTGCCTGAGCATTGTACTTTTCCAGGTCACATACAGCTCTTTGGTTGACTGTGACCGGCTCATTTAAGCTCATTTGGAATTACAAAATAAACATATTTTATAATTTTACTTCATGCGTGGACTAAAGCTGCATTGCTTTTATTTTTTTAGAGGAGTTTTTTTTTTATGATATTTTTTGTAAGACATTTTTTGTACCAGCTTGTCAAAACAATGCTATTTACAGCTTTTTATAAAGAAATACAATTAATATCATGCAGAATTGAGTTAAACATTTTGGCCCAGCCCTCCAAAATATTTTCTGTTGAAAATCATACTTGGAGATGTGTATTGTTTCATTCACACATGCTCGAACAATCCTTCACTATGCATCTGTCTACATCTCCAAAGCTCAAAACGCTCTGTTCCACCTTGTGCAGACATGTGATAATCATTTCATCATTTGGATAATTTCAGCTCTGGAATTGACAATCTCTATTGAACAAAAGGTAAAAGAAGCTGTTAACTCGAAAACTACATTTTCTTCAGCACAGATTGTCAATTCCAGGTCTGAAATCATCCAAATGATGAAATGATTATCACATGACAGCACCAGGAGGAACAGAATGTTTTCAGTTTGAGAGAAGAACTCAGAAGTTGAACATGTGTAGGCATGTCTTGATGTGGATGCAACATTATAACAGAGATCAGAAAACAGCGTAATACGGGGCCTTTAATGCATGTTTATGATGAGGGAACAATGTGATAACATGGTAGACCCCTTTTTGAAGTCATTATGGCTAGTTAAAGACTGATATTTAAACATGATTAAAGTAATTTTGACAAGTTGATTACTTATTTATTCAATTGTTATTACTGTTTTGATTAGTTTTATGCTTGCAGATGCAGGAGGGACTTAGGTTACATTTACACTGAAACTAATCACCATATCACCATATCATATCAAACGATTTGCATCCAGACACGTCGTTTCTGTGTCCGCAATGAAAGCCTTCCCTATCTGCACAGTAATGTGAAATTGTCTGAAGCGCGAGTCACATGACAAGGCTGGTGTCACAACGTCACGTGGGCGGTAAAAACAAGGAAGTAGAGCACCGTGTCTGAACTTGCAGCAGCCGATTTCAACGCGAGGAAGATGGCAAACGTGAAAACTTTTCTTTCCTGTCTTATCGTGGACCGACAACGATCATGGCGGCTCAGTGTGGATGACCAATGACACAAATCTAGCAAATCACAGTGACATGGTCCAATAAGGACAGCAACTAGAGCTCCTACGTCAGCATATCAACGTTTTCAGGCGTCCACACAATGCCGGATCAGATCCGTACTCAGATGAATTCGTGGGAGCTGGCAGCACCAGATTGATCCACCTCTTGAGTCGTTATCCATCGGATTAGTGCGGACGAACACTGCATCTGCAACGAAAATGACTCCAATAGTACGTGTGGATGGGGCCACAGCCTTCTACCATTTCTTCCTCTCATGACATTGTTTTATGTTTATTTGTATTATTTAACACAACGTCAAGACAATTTAGTTGCTAGTTCAAACTGTTTTTAAGGCATATATCTGACTTTTCACGAAAACAACTTTTGTTATTGCATCTATTTGTGAAAGAGACTGAATAATAACACTTTAGCAATGTACTGGATGAGAACCATAAAATAACAACCAGACATGGCGAGACTTTTGTCCATATTTTCATGTTACTGGTTGAGAAACACTTGGAAGGAACTACGTTTCTTTGTCAGGGGAATCAGAGTGAGAGAAGGAAGAAGAAGAGTCACGTTCCTCACTCATGGTTCAAAAATGGGTATATGACCTTTAAATTTAATATTTCCATTGGCACACAATTATGAGTGAAAATAAGAAGAAAATAGATCAATTAGAAAAGTGTTGAAAGAAGTGAGAGTTCTAAAGTAAATACATTTGGTAAAACTCCAATTAAAATTTCAGAATTGAGAAAGTGTCTTGGATGACTGGCTTTGAAACCTCTGTTGCCATTGACAACTCTTGGATTATTGAGGTATTAAATCGACAAAATTGTAATTCTGAATGTGTTATTTTTACTTAACTTTTCAAATTAGAATTTCCAAACAAGACAAAACCACCCAACTATCTCATTTAAATTGCACAAGAGAAAGAAAAACAACATAGAAAATTTGCATCTTGTGAATCAAAATTTGAAGAATATATTTTCTCTGAAATGTGCACTATGTGACTTTTTTGGTAGATGGTCTTCTCTCTGCTTGTTTCCACGGTGATGCTATTGCTTTGTCTGGAATGTTCCACAGAAAGGCACTAAACATATCCCTCTTCATAGAGACAAGAGGTGTCACCAGGCCAAGTTACAGATCAGATCAATGGAGAGGTGATAAGGTATTTTTGATCAACAATTACACTTGTAACTGTATAATAGTTTAATGCCATATTCTGGAACATTCCCAGCAAAGCAATAACATCTCCATGGAGAAGATGGCAGACCCTCTACGGTGCACGATGCAACTTTTCTGACGGGTGGTCTGCCTATGCTTGTTTCCATGGCGACGTTGTTGCTTTACCTGCAATGTTCCACAGTAAGGCATTAAACATACATTATCCGTGGCGCCCAGTTACAGGTCAGATCCATGGAGAGGTGACCTTGTTCAAGATGCATAATGTATTTATATCAACAAAAACACCTGCCATTGAAGAAATAGAAGATACATACAAGTTTAATGTCATATTCTGGAATCGGGCTGAGTATCATTAAGAAGTTGCCGATACCATAAATACCTTGATACATAGGCCACGATACGATACATATCGATACAATGCACTTTTGATTCAATGCGATATATTTCAAGTCGATTCAGTATGGTTCAGTAAAAAGTTAAAGCTAAAGCATGTCTGTGATACTAAAAGTTTTTGTTAAACCAATTCTTGTGCAAAATTCATACAAAACACAAACATTTTAATCATCAAAACAATGAAAATGTCAAATGTGTCGCATAAACAAGTTTCTTTTCACTGAACAAGCAACAAAACTGTAGCTCTATAAAATAATTTAGTGAAATACGCCAAAAATACTCTTGGCGATATATCGATACAACAGCCTACAATATTGATACTGTATCACATTAAACATACGATATATCGATATTTCAATACTTTTGCATACCCCTATTCTGGAACATTACCGGCAAGTAAGAAAATCTCCATGAAAACTTGCATAGTGCACCTTTTAATTTTGATCCATACTGATTATTCCCTGTTGCTCAAAGATATCAAATAATTATGCTATTGATACTTTGCGGAGAAATCATGCTTGAGGAGGTCTCCATGTATGTTTAATGTTCAGTTGCCATGGTGACCCAATGACCCAAAAGTTGGAAGATGCCTGGGGTGATAGTAGCTCAGTTGGTAGAGCACTGATCCGAAGGTTGGCAGTTCAAATCTCGCTCACAACATAAACATCATGGGTCATATCCGCTGACCCGCAGGTTGGCTGGTGTTTTTCCAGCTTCCACAGATAAATGCTGTTGTTATGTCCTTGGGCAAGACACTTAACCCACCTCGCACCCACTATCTGCGTACACTGGTGGATGAATAGGTGAGTGGTTTCTTGTTGTAAAGTGCTTTGAGTGCTTTGAAGGTGGAAACACGTTGTATAAAAATATACCTTATACCAAGAGCGAAAAAGAAAAAATACTACATGGATTTAAACAGCACATTTTTCATTCTGGTTAAGTCTTTAATTCTCGACAAACACAAATCATCTCACCTGTTGTAGTTTCAGCTAAACATCTTTTTCAGGTCAGACAGTGTTAAAACAAGCTCAAATTAAAATCTAAGAAAGCCTCAGTTCCATGCTGCTATTTAGGCTTTGACATCTAATTGTTGGAGTAGCGGCATAAAAATGATTTTTCAAGTGTCCCTACGTCGACTTTTTTTTTTCATTGTCAAAGTAGCGTAACTTTACTATTTTTCAAACATTCCACTTTTCTGACATGAATAATATTAATGTGATAGCCTATAATACGTTGTCCTCCCATATATCATAAGATGCTTGGGCCGGTGCAAAGCTCTTGATCAGAGAATACTTCGGCCACAGAGGATATCAGACAACGGGAACATGTCCTAACTGATCGATGTGGGAAACAGTCATGCATTTAAAAAAAAGTGCGTAGGCCAGCCTTTGGGAAAATATCTAATGTAAACGGAGGCTGCACTGGCCCTTTGTGCGTCAATCATTTCGTCATGTAGGTTATCTGTAGAGAACACCATATAGTAGGGGTGTAACAATATTGGCGATATCACGATATCGTCGTCGTAAAATTACCAGGATAGCGTCGTGGTCTCGTCACGCCATCGCATTAAAGTTTTTCTTACAAGAAGGGCTCAAATATACATCGAGTAATAATATGTTTAAAGCAGCTTTGCACATATTTGTTTATGTTTTCCAGAAACAAAATTTAAAGCCACAAGGCTAATTTGCATAAGCCTAAATGTGATGTGGTCAACTTCTGTCGGACTTACTGCATGAGGCTCCTGACTACAGTTTTATTACAATTGTTTAGATGTTACTTGAATTTTGCACTTCATCTTCAAAAGCTTTTGCTGTTCAAAATGTCATTGATATGAATATGACAATAAATGTTGTACCAAATGACTGGTCAAAGCATTTTATAATGTCAGTCTTGGTATTATGTATAATACTGGAATAATACCCCACTATATCATGAGCTTTCCCAAGATATCACAATAAATATCATACCGTGATGTTCATACCATGACGACATCGTATCGTGAGACTTGGATATCGTTACACCCCAACCATACAGCCTAAATAAATAACCAATCAAGTTCATTGCGCCAGCTCAAAACACACCTAGGACACGTTGCCATAGTGATACTAAAAAGTGTCGACAAACCGGCACGTCTAAATAAAGGCATGTCAATACCGGCATGTCTACATAGAGACATGGCATAATGAAGGGATGTCAGAATATGTGGCTGACCCCGAAAGCCTCAGACAGAACAATGCTTAACCTCACACCTCCAGGGAACGTTGACGACATCAGCCGCAAAGTCTCAACTGACACCTACCAACCTAAGTCTTATCTTTTAGTTTCCATTTCAGTATTCTACTTGAGATTTCTCTGTTTGAAAATTTTCCGCAGTAAACCACGACTCAGCCCGAGTGAGTGAGTACAGACCGGGAGAGCTCCAGAAGGGTACACACACTCAGTCATTTCTATTAAATATTGATACACTGCACTTTGCTTGGATTTCTCACGGCGACAAATCAACACGGCCTTGTTTTTCCATCAAACACCGGCTCCCATTAGCAAACATCATCACAAAGGAGTAATGTAGTAAGACGGGTTTGGTCAACAGGGGCAAGCCGAGGTTCAGAAATTCATGTTTAACCTGGCGACCCACTTTGTTATTGTAAAAGAGTTAATTTAGAGCTTTGTCTCTTGGAATATATTGTAAAGAGAAGCGCCGTGACAGAATGTTGGCGCAGTGTGTTGTCTGCGGCTAATAATAAAGTGTGGTGTCTCTCATAAATCTGGAAGAAAAAGACAAAAGCAGTGCAATTTTTAGTGTTGGTCGGGAGGAATAGGAATTTCATTAGCCCCGAAACATTGCTAAAGTGCTAAAAACTGGGGTTGTTTTGGGAACTGGCAACCACACGGCCACACTTGAGTAACATCAGAGCCTCATTAGAAAACAATACCACGTGTACTCGCTCTGTTTTTCATTATTAGAATTAGTGATTAGTGCCAAAATTAAGATGCATGTTGGTGTTTACAGTTTCACAATATTGTTTTTGTTATATTTAGACTTAGACAAACTTTATTGATCCATAAGGGAAGTTAGTTGGACACATTAACTCAAACATCACATTATATTACAATAACAAAGAGTAAAAAGTATTTTAAAAATTGTTATAAGAAGTTAGAAACTTCTGTCAATAGGCATAATTATATAAATGTATCCATATAAGTAAATAAAAAGCAAAAATATAGTAACATAAATACAAGAGATATACATGGGTGAGTTGTTGTACAGTTGTAGGGAGTATTATCTGTTACATAAGGGTGAGTTGTTGTACAGTTGTAGGGAGTATTATCTGTCACATAAGAGTGAGTTATACATTTGTAGGGAGTATTATCTGTTACATAAGGGTGAGTTGTACAGTTGTAGGGAGTATTATATGTTACATAAGGGTGAGTTATACAGTTGTAGGGAGTATTATCTGTTACATAAGGGTGAGTTGCTGTACAGTTGTAGGGAGTATTATCTGTTACATAAGGGTGAGTTGTTGTACAGTTGTAGGGAGTATTATCTGTTACATAAGGGTGAGTTGTACAGTTGTAGGGAGTATTATATGTTACATAAGGGTGAGTTGTACAGTTGTAGGGAGTATTATCTGTTACATAAGGGTGAGTTGCTGTACAGTTGTAGGGAGTATTATCTGTTACATAAGGGTGAGTTGTTGTACAGTTGTAGGGAGTATTATCTGTTACATAAGGGTGAGTTGTACAGTTGTAGGGAGTATTATATGTTACATAAGGGTGAGTTATACAGTTGTAGGGAGTATTATCTGTTACATAAGGGTGAGTTGCTGTACAGTTGTAGGGAGTATTATCTGTTACATAAGGGTACGTTGCTGTACAGGTGTAGGGAGTATTTTCTGTTACATAAGAGTGAGTTGTTGTACAGTTGTAGGGAGTATTATCTGTTACATAAGAGTGAGTTATACATTTGTAGGGAGTATTATCTGTTACATAAGGGTGAGTTGTACAGTTGTAGGGAGTATTATCTGTTACATAAGGGTACGTTGCTGTACAGTTGTAGGGAGTATTATCTGTTACATAAGGGTGAGTTGTTGTACAGTTGTAGGGAGTATTATCTGTTACATAAGGGTACGTTGCTGTACAGTTGTAGGGAGTATTATCTGTTACATAAGGGTGAGTTGTTGTACAGTTGTAGGGAGTATTATCTGTTACATAAGGGTACGTTGCTGTACAGTTGTAGGGAGTATTATCTGTTACATAAGGGTGAGTTGTACAGTTGTAGGGAGTATTATCTGTTACATAAGGGTACGTTGCTTTACAGTTGTAGGGAGTATTATCTGTTACATAAGGGTGAGTTGTTGTACAGTTGTAGGGAGTATTATCTGTTACATAAGGGTGAGTTGTTGTACAGTTGTAGGGAGTATTATCTGTTACATAAGGGTGAGTTGTTGTACAGTTGTAGGGAGTATTATCTGTCACATAAGAGTGAGTTATACATTTGTAGGGAGTATTATCTGTTACATAAGGGTGACTTGTTGTACAGGTGTAGGGAGTATTACAATATGAATGTAGTCCTGTATCGTTCAGCGTTTTAGTGGAGTTGTAGGAGCCAGTTGCACTTACTGTTCTGGTTCAGGATTCGCTGCATACTATTTTGATATTTTTGATTGCAGATCAAAGCAGATGACACAATGTAGAACTGCATATTTTCAAGGTATTTTTAGCAATACATACAAGATAAGTTTACATCCCATGTGAGCCAATAACATCTCCATGGAAACAAGCAGGTGTCAGACTCCTTTCTAGAAAAGTTCCATAGTGTCTGTTTAAAGGAAGTGTGTGTAACCCAAGCAGGTGGGTAGAGAGTCCCTGCCTCAAATGGAGGAGTTTAAGTGTCTCAGGGTCTTGTTCATGAGTGAGGGGAGGATTGAGCGTGAGACTGACAGGCTGATTGGTGCAGCGTCAGCAGTGATGCAGTCGCTGTATTTGACCGTTGTGGTGAAGAAGGAGCTGAGCCAAAAGGTAAAACTCTCAATTTATGTCAGTTTTACGTCAATCTATGTTCCTCCCCTCACCTATGTTCATGATGACCGAAGGGACAAGATCACAGATACAAATGGTTTAAATGAATTTCCTCCGCAGGGTGGCTGGGCGTTCTCTTAGAAATAGGGTGAGGGGCTCGGAGTAGAGATGCTGCTCCTTCACGTCGAGAGGAGCGGCTGAGGTGGCTCGGGCATCTGTTCTGGATGCCTCCTGGATGCCTCCCTGGGGATGTGTCCCGGGCATGTCCCACCAGGAGGAGGCCCCGAGGAAGACCCAGGACACGCTGGAGGGACTATGGCTGCGTTCAGACTGCAGCCTGAAGTGACCCAAATTCAATTTTTTGGCTTCTGTGTGACAGTCTGAACGACACAGATCCGATTTTTTCAAATGCAACCCAGGCCACTTGGATATGTGGTCCTGAAACCGATACATATCCGATCTTTTGACATGCGACTTCAGTGTGAACAGCCAAAGCACATTCATTCGACCTACACGTTATCAAAAAGCCACAAACGTCACTATTCTGCGCTGAAGTAGGTGAAAATTGTTAATGAACTCCGTGTCACTGAAGCGAAGCACATCACCACTCACCACTCTTGGCTACATCTCCACATCCACATGTTCCTTTCAACGGACGTTGCTGCCGCTGTTCTACAAAACGCCAAAGCCAAAAACCTCGTCCTTCTCCTTCTCAATCTCCTTCTTAAAACAAGTAAGTTGTTCATGTTCGGGCTCCGGTACAAGAGGAACTTTAAAATCTCCAAGTGCTCAATGCTCGCGTCCATGTTTGGACAACTTCCGTAAACAGAGCACGCTCGCTGCGGTTTACGTCATCGTGTCTCCAGTGCACATGTGGGACACTTTCGGGCCGTTTACTGTTCACACTGGAGATCACATACAAGTCACATTTAATTGGAAATGTGAATGACCTCGCAAAAACATCGGATTTCACAAAAAAATCGGAATTGAGCGTTAAGCCCTGCAGTCTGAACGTAGCCTATGTCTCTGGGAACACCTCATGGTTTCCCAGGAAGAGCTTGAGGACGTCTGCGTGGAAACGGAAGTCTGGGCGTCCCTGCTCAGACTGCTGTCTCCTCGCCCCGGCCCCGGATAAAGTGGAAAATTGATGGATGGATGGATGGATGGATGGATAGTATGTAACCTATACTCTTACAGTAACTTGGGATGAGCTTCGATCAAAAAACATTTGTCCAGTTGACAGAATTTAATTTCTCCTTTGCCCTGTTGAGAAAAAACTTATACAATAAATAAATAAATAAATAAATAAATAAATAAATAAATATATATATATATATATATATATATATATATATATATATATATATATATATATATATATATATATATATATATATATATATCAAACTTAACTGTCATGTCCAGTGTTTTGTAATTACAGTTGAAGCAGTAAAATCCATATCTGATTTGAACACCTTTATCTGGAGCACACAGTTAGGTCATCTTTATGGACTTTAACATGAACATTTTACATACAGCTCTTTTAAGTTTTCCACATATGACTCCCATTCACATGCAGGTTTTGGTTTACTCTCCGACTGAACTTCCTTCCATTCTTCTTTCGTGCGCGGTGACTCTGTTGGACATTTAGCTGTGCCAGACTGCTCTGAGCTAATACGATTATTTCTGTCTTCTGCCGCTTTGCCTTTGAGAAATATTTAGACAAGCTCAAGTCCAATTCACCTAATGCAAATACAGACCTCTTTCTACCTCCTCACTCCTCCCTCCTGTCCTGTCCTTTTACCGGCTTCACTTCATTTCCCTGAGCTCCTCTATCTTTTCGTCCTATAAATTCCACAAGTTTAAGTCAGGATATTAGACAAAATGTACTGTCTTGTTCCTATTGGACACGCTGTAATGTTTTTGGAGTGGTTTTTGAGGAGCAAGCATATTTAATCTTGGTTGAACCTTAATCCAAAAGTGCTCCTCCAGGTTTTTAGAGTCTACACACAACTTCACGAAATTCTGATTATTTCAACTCTCCTCAGCAACCTTAATTACTATTTTTAGCCTGCTTAAAGGGGTGTATATGATGACATTGTAGTGCTTTTTAGATCTGAGTCCCCAGAAAATCTCTATTTTCACCTACCTCCTAAAAAATCCAGACTCCAGATCATCCAGATCATACATGTCGAGTTCAAAAGGTCACATAGCTATAGTAATTTTAGAACAATATTCCAGTTTACAAAACCGATTGTATCTTATTTCTATGGTGTTTTAACTAGGGATGGGCATTCGATTTAACTTTCTTAATTGATCGTTGGGAGAATTAATCGATTTTCGATTAATCATTAACATTTTTGGTAACACTTTATATTAACTTATATCTTATTTAGCCTTAATAAAGCATGAATAAAGACTTAATTAATAATTAACAAAGACTTAATTAATAATGATTCATGCTTAGTAAATTTTTTATAAAGGATAATTAGTCTTCACTCTCCAAAAGACTTAACTAACAGATAACAGCTGCCTGAATTATCATTGCATTGCATTATTAGTAAATCATTCTCTCATAGCTTATTAATGATTAATAACTGCTCAAATGGTTAGTTCATGAGTAATTAAGTATGAAATAATTATGAGTAACTATTTACAGCACAAGCAAATCAAGTGCAAGTTCTAATTAAGGTAGTAATTAAGTAGTTACTAGTTACTAGTAGTTACTAATCATTATTAATTAAGCCTTTGTTCATTATTAATTAAGCCTTTGTTCATGCTTTATTAAGGCTAAATAAGATGTAGTTATTATAAATTGTTACCACATTTTTATATTAAAATTATCATCATTATTACTGTTACTAATCTGCATAAATAAACTCAACTTCACAACATATAAACCAGAAAAACTATAGAGTACATCAGCCCGTTTGACATTATAATGTGTTTAATGCAGCTTTGACACATTTGTTTATGTTTTACAGAAATGAAATTTAAAACTGCATGGCTCATTTGCATAAAATATAAGCACTGAAAAAAACTGCTCTTTCCTTGTGCCCTGATGCAGTTCAGCTTCTGTCTAAAGGACATGACTCAGTGGAATATGAGTGTTCTCTCTGTGACAGAGGGATGTTGATGATGATGATGATGGTGAGTCTGTTCTGCGTGTGTGTGTCGCGTTTAGAGATCATACATATTTAACACTCATTTCACTTACTTTATTTATGTTGATCACTTTATTTATTTTGGCTTCTATTGTGATGAAAAGACTGAAAAGTGTTTGTCTTTTGGACGCATGTGCACTAAAGTTTATGTTGCAGTAACCGGGATACTGCATTTACATGCACCATGATGAAACCGAGATGAACAAAAAAAAACAAAAAAAAACTATCATACCCAGGACACTGATGTGCATGTAAACACATCACTGAGTGGTACAGTGTCTCCAAGGTGCTAGAGCCCAAACATGGGACAGGCCACAACTCCAGTGTTTGTGCTGTCAGACGCAGCCTCGTCTCCTTACACTACACTACGCACAGCAACCTACATTCAGTTTGTTGATTAAAAATGAACGTGATTGACAAAATTCTTAACAATGAATTATCAATTATTCAACTAATCATGCTCATCCCTAGTATTAACTGGTTACACAAAACATATTTAGATCACCATGTTGTTACCTTTTACTGTTTTAAAAATGCTATATTTGCCAAAAACTTTGCTCCCCCTTCAGAGCGTTATCACATTACAATTAGTGTGCACCACTAATGAAACTTCTGCGCATCGCATCAGGTTTGTCATGTTGTAGTGTACAGTTTTGTATCATGTTTTTGTGACACATTTATGGAAAATTATTGTATGGGTGATGTCGGCTTTTTGGACAAGAGAAACTGGAAAATTATAACATGGTACATTTAAAACAGCTTTAAAATATAATACTAAATACCCGGGAAAAGCATATGTCTTTAAAACAGTTTCAGTCATCAGTGTTCAAGAAGCTAAAACCCTTGTGCCCTCTGATGGCATTTTTATACATACATATAAACCATTCCAAAATTAGAAGTTTGAAAATCCAGGACTTGTGTTGAATTTTTAATCAGCTGTTTCATTATTCACACTCCATCTGTGTAAGGAGCATTGCATTCTTAAATCACAGTTCCTTGCAGACAAGTTGAAGGTGATCACTTTATAAGCAGCTGGGACAACAAACTAAATCTCAAGTGTAATTATCTATCATGTTGATGTGCAACAGCTAAAGTCTGATTTGTGAAATTATTGCAGGTTATATGATATACGATGGGTACTTTTATTATATACGAGGCACGTCAAAATGTTGTAGTTTGGTCTGACTTCTTAGTACTTGTAGGTACAGTAGTTTTGAATATGCCTAAAGGTAGTATATTTTGCTAAACTGATTCTTAGCCATGTTATAATGCTGTTACCTCCACAAAAACATACCTAGAGTTTTGTTTTGTGTCATATTTGTGTAATTCTGATTTATTGGGATGATCTCTTAAGCTCAAAATGCTCTGTTCCACCTTGTGATGTCATGAAGCTGTAGTTTTCAGTTAACAGTGCAGTAAAGATTGTGAATTCCAAGGCTAAAATGATTCTAGTCAAGGTGTATGGAGTTTAAAAACACAGTGGAGCACTTCCTGTATTACGACATGACATCACAAGGTCAGAATATTTTCCCTTTGAGAGAAAAACTCAACCTAAATATGCAGAATTTGTACTTTAAATGTGTGAATGAAACAAAATACATCTTCGGATATGTTGGCGATGAGGAAACAACATGAGAAAATATATGTATATAAAAACTGCACTTTTACTTTGACTCCTATACACTGATGTATGTGTCTGATGCCCTCTGCTGGCAACAGTGGGAAGTGAAGCTTGTTGAAAACACAGTTTGCAGCGTAGCTATTGTTAACATGCAGCTAACAGATGTATGCTTTATGAAGAAGGCCAAATTTTAGTAAAGAAATGAAACAAGTCGATTTGTTTTGTTGAGTCGATTTGTAGTGCAGATCCCAAGTGCATTTATTCCGTAACCAAGACAAAAAAAATTGAAAAAATACTTACAAAAATACAAAAGTAAAAAAAAGGCATGGCAGTAACCTGCGCTCACAAACTGCACCTTTCTCCGACAAAGGTGAGGCTGGCTCCTTCTATAGGCCACCTCCTCTAACTGGGTGAGCTCATCTTAAAGTGCAGGTAAGTTCAAACAATTTACATTCAATATTTAAAAAGTTAGATATCAAAAACAGTTCAACAAATATTCAATTAAATCTAAATACAAAAATATCTCTCTTTATTAAATTAGCAGTGTGTCATTATTCATTTAAAATACTAAATAGAAAAGTTAAAATATCTGTGCTCCCCTCCTCCTAACAAAATGGTTGCCTGTTCCGGAACCTTCTTAAGGTGCTCCGGCTGCCCAGGGATTCTTTTGGCCGCAACACCTGAGACAGACAACGCAAGAGGGGAAGTACAACAAATTTTAACCACAATTCCAGTTATTATTCAATTTAAATGCACTTATTTGACTTATTTCATTTTCTTTTACAGGTCTCTTTACTACAAAGGCATTTTAATCATTTATCAATAAATATTTTAGAACTTTGCCTGTTTGTTTCTTATGCAGTGGACTAGCTTAGGGTGACCAAACTTCCGTTTTTCCCCGTTTCTTGAGTCCTGTCTTGGGCATCCGGGTTTTTTTTTTTGTTTTTTTTTTAAGTGATGGAAATGTCCAGTTTTTCATTTCTGTTTATTGGGGCCATTAAATTGAGCGACTCTCGTAGCTCTCTGTGACTCAATAGGAGCGAGCAGACACAAACAGTCGGTCAGTCTGCAACATGCCAAAGCGCAAATGTGCATTTAATAATGACTTATACAACACATTCTCCGTTTTCCGTCCCGGTCGAGACAAGTGGGAGGCCATGTGCACAGGTTGCTCAATGTCGAGGTCCAACCCCCCACCCCCGGTAAGGTGTCCGGGTTTTCACAAATGGAAATATGGTCACCCTAGACTAGCGACATGACAATACCATACTTAAAAGTTCATTTGAGTTAGAGGTGAGATCGGGCCTAAAAAATCCAGCCCGACCCGACCCGGCCCGCGGGTATTAAAACCCGACCCGGCCCGAGCCCCACCAATTAACTTGATTTGCAGGCCCGAGCCCGAAGCAAACCCGAAATGTCATATTTTATTTGTGAGGACTCGGGAGGAGGAGCAGTGCTCAGCGTCGAGGTGCCAGTCTTTTTGCTCTCGTATGAAAGCAAAGCGCCACATTGACGACATTCAGCGAAGCCAATGCAAGTTTCTGTAGCATTTTCAACAATCAATTTGAAGCTTTTCCACACCTCACTCTTACCGGTGCGTGTTTGTCTTTTCAGTTCTCCTGCCTTTAGTTTAACTTCTTGCTCCTCCATATTGGGGATACCAGGTCAAAATAGATGCAGACTTGCGGAGGGGAAGATTATTAAATTAAATCACGTGTGCAGAGCTCTGGCTCTGCGGATCCTGTTTAGTAGTTAAATAGCAATTACATTACATTACTTCTCTGTTTTATCCATATTATTTATTTTATAACAAGTATTCCTTAGTTTAGTATCCACACATCGTTTTAGCATACATTTTATAAACATATATTTATTTGAAGCCCGAGCCCAACCCGACCCGAAGTAATGATTGACATTTTAGACCCGACCCCACCCGAATTTCGGGTGGGGTCGGGTCGGGCTTGGGCTCGGTCTTAAGATCTTACCTCTAATTTGAGTTGGTTTTGCATAATATGTCTTCATTAACACACCAAAATGAGTCTGGGATGAGTCTGTGTTGTGCAAAGGTAATTAGACTTTCAAAACAAAACATGCCTATTGTTCACAGGTCGGCAGTCTGTCGAGCACACACTGGAGCATATGTCACCACCAGACTGTGCGAAAAAGGTGTAAATTAGCAACACAAGGTTTAATATCCAAAGTTTAAAGGCACTGTACATGATTTCTACCATCTTCTCTTAGATTTATTCCTCATTTTTTACCTTATGCACTCTGAATATCCTAACTTGCTTTAAACTCAAATTAATAATTATTTGAAGGTGCGCTATGTAGCTTTTTGTTTTGAGGGTTCATCACCTGCTTGTTTCTACGGATACGTCATTGCTCTGCCTGGAATGTTCCACAGTATGACTTTAAACAGCTCTATGGTTTGGTCTCCATAAAGATAGAAAGGTTTAATACCATACTGTGAAACATTCCAGACAAAGTAAAAACATCTCAACAGAGAAAAGCATTTGATGGACCCTCCACAAGAAAAGTTACACAATGCACAATGTTTAATTTTTGGAGTTTTGGTGTTGGGCAAAACTGTGAGAATTTATTGCATTTGCATACATCAACTAAGCTTGTATGGAAATCACTATAATCACTGTAAACGAGCTTGTTTCTGCTTCCTTTTTATCATAGGCGGAGTCTGACTTTTGCACTGGGGGGGAAAACATTTTAACGTACGCACTAGATTCAAGATTTAAAGTGACTATAAGTGACTAAACCAGGACTGAACCAGGACTGAACCAAGACTGAACCAGGACTGAACCAGGACTGAGTGTCGGGACGGGCCCAGAATTGCGCCCGCGTAGATTGTCTGGTGATCGCGGGAGAAAGTACCAGCACCTGCTTCACGGGCTCGGGGTTCTCCCTCTCTCAAGTCCAAGATTAGTTCTGGTTTAGACCTAGTTTAGGCCTGGTTCAATCCTGGTTCAGTCCTGATGTATCCCTGATGTAGTCCTGGTTTAGTCCTAATTTAGTCCTGGTTTAGTCCTGGTTCAGTCCTGTTTTAGTCCTGGTTCAGTCCTGGTTCAGTCCTGTTTAAGTCCCGGTTCGGTCTTGGTTCAGTCCTTGTTCAGTCCCGGTTTAGTCCTGGTTCAGTCCTGGTTCTGTCTTGGTTCAGTCCTGTTTCAGTGCTGGTTCAGTCCTGGTTTAGTCCTGGTTTAGTCCCGGGTTAGTCCCGGTTTAGTCTTGGTTTAGTCCTGTTTTGGTCCTGTTTGGGCCCTAGTTCAGTCCTGGTTCAACCTTGGTTCAGTCCTGGTTCAATCTTGGTTTAGTCCTGGTTCAGTCCTGGTTTAGTCCTGGTTCAGTCCTGTTTAAGTCCCGGTTCAGTCTTGGTTCAGTCCTTGTTCAGTCCTGGTTCAGTCCTTGTTCAGTCCCGGTTCAGTCCTGGTTCAGTCCTGTTTTAGTCTTGGTTCAGTCCCGGTTCAGGCCTGGTTTAGTCCTGGTTCAGTCCTGGTTCTGTCTTGGTTCAGTCCTGTTTCAGTGCTGGTTCAGTCCTGGTTTAGTCCTGGTTTAGTCCTGGTTTAGTCCCGGGTTAGTCCCGGTTTAGTCTTGGTTTAGTCCTGTTTTGGTCCTGTTTGGGCCCTGGTTCAGTCCTGGTTCAACCTTGGTTCTGTCCTGGTTCAATCTTGGTTCAGTCCTGGTTCAATCTTGGTTTAGTCCTGGCTCAGTCCTGTTTTAGTCCTGGTTCAGTCTTTGTTCAGTCCTGGTTTAGTATTGGTTTAGTCCTGGTTTAGTCCCGGTTTGGTCCTGGTTCAGTCTTGGTTCAGTCTTGGTTCAGTCCTGTTTTAGTCCTGGTTCAGTCCTGTTTTAGCCCTGGTTTAGTCCTGGTTCAGACTAGGCTTCATATTTATTTCATCCAATCTTTTTGTTTTATTGAAATACTTAAAATATTAATACTTTTTTTTTTTTTTTTAAGTAAACATTTGTATCGACTCAATATCATTACATATTTCAGTCACTAGGGGGAGCAGTGCCACGCCTGACCTCGCAAAATCCACCTACGCTTTTTTATCCTACTCCGTCTTAATAGAAAACCAATGTAAAACCTCCCCATAGGAAGTGAGTTCATTTCACTGTAGATAAACCACTATTTTGTTGCACTATAAATAATAAAAACATACCTGTAGACTAGAATTAACCACCTCGACTTTACAATGTGGCGTTTCTTTTTGAATATACATCTCTCCTCTTCTCAAAATGTTCAGACTATGACACGCTGGCTGCTCTTCCCCGGTGGTGTGAACATTTCTAAACAAAAGGTTTTTAAGGACTTGACAAGCAATTTACAAAGCGCCTCCCCTGCTACAACTCAATTTACAGGTTGTCAGAGAAAAATAGGGTTTAATTAAAAAAGAACACGGTGATCAGCCTCATTAAGAGCCTGGGAGAGTTCGGGCGCACCTTCCAGACACCTCGTTTTATGAAAGAGCAGATAGTTTATGTTTGGATCTCACTGGTGATAATGTGAGGAGAAAATCTTGCAGTCAGTACGTCGGGGTTTTGGAGCAGAAACAGGTACAATTCTACACTGTATATTCACTGGTAGTAGTAGTAATGGTAGTGGTAGTAGTTAGTAGTAGTAGTAGAAAGTGGCAGCAGTTGTAAGTAGCAGCAGTAGTAGTAGGAGAAAGTAGAAGCAGTAGCAGCAGTCGTAGTAAGTAGCAGCAGTAAGAAGTAGTAGTAGTAGTAGTAGTAGTAGTAGTAGTAAAGCAGCAGCAGTAGTAGTAGTAGTAGTAGTAGTAGTAGTAGTAAAAGCTTAGCAGCAGTAGTAGTAGTAGTAGTAGTAGTAGTAGTAGTAGTAGTAGTAGTAAAAGCAGCAGCAGTAGTAGTAGTAGTAGTAGTAGTAGTAGTAGTAGTAGTAGTAGTAGTAGTAGTAAAAGCAGCAGCAGTAGTAGTAGTAGTAGTAGTAGTAGTAGTGGCAGTACTAGTAGAAATGCTAGTGCAAATTGTTACTAGTTTTTTTTTTAGAAAATCTTAAAAGCTTTTTTTTTTTCAGTGTAGTAGTAGTAGTAGTAGTAGTAGTAGTAGTAGTAGTAGTAGTAGTAGTAGTAGTAGTAGAAAGTAGAAGCAGTAGTAGCTGTAGTAGTAAGTAGCAGCAGTTGTAGTAAGTAGCAGCAGTAATAAGTAGTAGTAGTAGTAGTAGTAAAAGCAGCAGCAGTAGTAGTAGTAGTAAAAGCAGCAGCAGTAGTAGTAGTAGTAGTAGTGGCAGTACTAGTAGAAGTGCTAGTGCAAATTGTTACTAGTTTTTTTTTTTTAGTAAATCTTAAAATGCTTTTTTTTTCAGTGTAGTAGTAGTAGTAGTAAGTAGTAATAGTACTACTACTAGCAGTAGTAGTAGTAGAAAGTAGAAGCAGTAGTAGCTGTAGTAGTAAGTAGCAGTAGTCGTAGTAAGTAGTAGCAGTAATAAGTAGTAGTAGTAGTAGAAACAGCAGCAGTTGTAGTAAGTAGCAGTGGTAGTTGTAGCAGTAGTAAGTTGTAGTAGTAGTAGTAGTAGTAGTAGTAGTAGGAGTACACAGAAAAATTCTGGGGGTAGTACAATATATTATATTCATTATATATATTAAAACAACTGTGGTCATTTTTACACTAAATTAGCATAATTCTTTGAGAACTACAACTTATTTCATAGCATTGGATAAAATGTACTTATTTTACTCATGTAGGCGTACGTAGAAGTATTGTGTTTAATGAGTAATCACCAATACGTTTGAAAGATTTTACAGTCGTTACTCACAAACATAGAAATTCATTTATTAATTTTATTTGTTTGAGCAAGGTAAAACTAAATCAACAACAATAACAACAACAACAAAACAAGTATATGTACATGTTCATTGTCCATATTTGGGACCTGGTGCTCAAAAGGAGTAGGATACTAGGAAATACTAAATACTAAGTAATATCAAAGTCCTTCTAGATAATGACAAGCTCCTTATTTGGTCATTGGTCGAGCGGTCAGGTCCATTGACCCACAGGTTGGAGGTGTGATACTAGCTCCCACAGATTAATGCTGTTGTTGTGTTCTTGGGCAAGACACTTAACCCACCTTGCCCCTAGTGTCTGTGTACACTGGTGTATGAATGTGTGTGAACAGGTGAGTGGTTCCTTCTGTTAAAGCGCTTTGAGCTGTGAAGGTAGAAAAGTGCTATATAAAAATATGATCATTTACAATGTATTCTACATCAGTAAATACTAGACAATATTTATTTAATCATTTCATCACAGCAGTGCAATTAATGATGGCAATATTTTTTATATTTAATTTAAATTGTATTTACATAAATATGACTTCTAACTTGAGTAACAATTACACAGTAAATTCATAACTGTTAATTGTCATGGTAAGTACATTTTACTTAGTACTGACCAGTAAATTGTACCTGATATTACAGCATTTACTTAAATTTTTTTTAGTGCAAATTGTTACGAGGATTATTATTATTATTTTTATTTATTTTTGTTGTTGTTGTAAATCTTACAAGTTATTTTTTTCAGTAAAGTAGTAGTAGTAGTAATAGTAGTAGTAGTAGTAGTAGTAGTAGTAGTAGTACTAGTAGTAGCAGCTGCAGTAGTAGCAACAGCAGCACTGGTTGAGTGGTCAGATCCACTGACCAACAGGTTGACGTGCAATTCCAGCTCGCACAGATGATTACTGTCGTTGCGTCCCTGGGCAAGACACTTAGCCACCTCACCCTCATTGTCTGTGTACACTGGTGTAAGACTGTGTGAATGAGTGAGTGTGATTCCTTGATGTAAATCACTTTGAGTACCTTGAAAGTGGAAAAGCGCTGTATAAAATAGTAGTAACAGTTTTTTATTTTGTCATTTTGCAGCACTACAAAACAAAACAAAACATAACATAGACTACAACCCCATGGATCATGACTGAAAGGGTCAGGCTCAGGTAAAAAGTACTTCAAATGTCAAACCCTATTAATCAATGACAGAATTCCAAGAAAGAAAACAGCAAGTTAACATTTACAATTTCACTCACGACTTACTGTATATATAAAAGAAAAAATATAAATTAAAACAAACTAAATTTTAAGCATAATTCATTCATTCCAGAAGCTCTACATCTTTCAAAACATAGCGCTTTATACTCTTTTTTTTTTAAAGTCATCACTCATATTGATACATATACTAACCCCTATCAAATACAATGCATTTTTTTCTTAATTCTTATCTTCTTTTTTTTTTTCTTTTTTTTTTTTAGATGCCAGTTTTTTGTTTGTTTGTTTCTTTCTTTCTCTTTTTTTTATGGTCATACAAACTAATGATAACGTTAACAAAGGCACAAAAGTTTAAGATTATACAAAATAAACCACAATGAGAATGAAAAAATGTAAGGATTTTTTTTTTTTTTTTTTCGTTAACTAATAATGATAAAGAAGGCACAAAATGGATCATTTATGACTGTATCAAAATAAAAGGTAACGTTACAGAAAATGTTAAAGAAAAGCATGTGTTTAATTAATAGTCAATATATCAATGTTCTAGGTATTTCTGTAAAAAATGTGACCAATGTGACCAAGCACAACACTATACTCCACACAAAGCACTAACATATTGCACCTTTAAATAAACTTTTTTTTTTTTTTTTTCCAAATTGATTATTATAATTGATTATTTTCATTAAAAAGAATAAATGCAAATTGAAGCAGATTGGCTCACTCGATCCGTTCACTTTAAAAACCCACATGAGCATAATAATTATATCGACCCTCCATCTTTGAAATTCAACTTTCTACAAAAAAACTTGGGCTGAACTTGTGGCGTGTAGCGTGCTAGCGTGTGTGACATTTGGCGTTGCGGTTACTGGGGAGACCTGCCAATAGTCCTCTTCCTCAGACACCTCCCCCGCCGCGAGCTTCCCCCCGTGGCACTTCATTTAGCATGTGCTCAGCCTGTTAGCATAGCGCGGCGGGACCATCACACGCCTCATAATTCCCCTTTTCATGCACAGTGGCTGGAGCGCCCCTATCGATTATTGGGTGTTTTGAAAGCTCCCCCATGTCCAAGTCAATGCTCTCAGCTCAGCGGGAGTGTGGGCCGGTCAATGGAGCGGCCAGACCTCCAGCAAATCACACTCAGACTGCAAAACTACAAACCCACTGCAATATGAAGCACGGCCAAAATATACAAATACTCATTGTTCAGAATGGAATATTTGAGTAATTAAACAGGGGGTATTAAAATTCTATGGGGTATTAACTGCTCACACATAACATACTGTATTTAGTAGAGGTGTAACATGTATTTGTGTACATGTATTTGTGTAACCGTTTCAGTAGTGGATGTTTGGTTCGGTGCAGGGAAGGGCACGAGTGAATTCACTCAATTTGTGTGTGTTTACATTCTGCCACAACATGCACAGCTAGGACGGAAGGCTCGGCTCTTTAATATTCATGATTGAAATTGTCCGTGATTGGGGTGGCAGTGTTTCCCTGCAGCGCTTTATAGTTATGGCAGCCGCCTTGACAACAATTGCTCCCTGCTTTGATTCCGTCCGTCCGAACCACGTGAATCCTGGCAAAACTACGGTCGTCGCGCCCCAGTCCTCACTCTCGCCTTTCTGCTCCCCACCCCATACCCACGACCGCTGTTACTAGCAAAAGCATATTTTCAACTGCAAATCTGCTCTTACTGCAGACAATGTGAACAAGTTTGTCCAAAAATTTGAAGATTGAGTAAAACTTCATGCTGAAACTGTTAGTGCTGCTCTTTACTTTTTGAAAAGTTTTGTTTACTGTTTACAAGGAATTTACTTTTTATAATATTTCATACATTTGTTGCTTATTCGAGAATATTTTATTTAACTTATTAGTGTTACCAAGCAGCACTTTGCATTTATTTTAGTTTCTCGATTGTATAATGTTAAAACTAATTGTTGGTTTAATAAATGCACAAATAAACAACAAGCTAAATTTGCATTTTGTTCCCATACTGTACCAAAATTGAACTGAACCGTGACCTCAAAACTGAGGTATGTACTAAACCGTGACCATTTTATATACTGTTACACCCATAGTATTTAGATCACCATGTTGCCATTTATTGTTTTGAAAATGCTAAATTCACCAAACGTTTAAATGGCCCATATTGTGCTATTTTCTAATCTAATAGTGTAATAGGGATGTAAAAATAACCAAAATATCTTGATATCGTATCGTCAAAGTTCTTACAATAATATCGTGGACCATCACAATATATTGAATTACAAGTCTCTTTGCTTAAATTAAGAGTTATGGTGCAACAATAGCTAAAAACAAGACAGGCGGAATTACATAGACCATGATCCTTTGCTCCATTTCAGTGTAGACTACATGAAGAAATAACAGTTCTAACACTTTAAAGTTTTAATTGTTTGGATTAAGTCTTGTCGAGGCATTTTACGTGGAAAAAGTAGCATTTTCAGCTTTGTTCGCCTCCACAAAGTATCACAATAAATATCGTACCGTGAGATGTATATTGTGAAAATATCGTACAGAGAGATTTGCATATTGTTACATCTCTAATTGTGAGCTTCCCCACCATATCGTGAGCTTTCCCACGATATCACAATAAATATCGTACTGTGAGGTTCATACCGTGACAATATCGTATCGTGAGACTTGGATATCATTACACCCCTACTGTGCAATAATGTTATTTCTTTTAAACTCTTTCTTTCTTTTTCATATTTTCATGTAGCACTTTTCCACCTTCAAGGCACTCAAAGCACTTTCCATCAAGGAAACACTCACCCATTCACACGCACTCTCATACACCAGTGTACACAGACATCTGGGGCAAGGTGGGTTAAGTGTCTTGCCCAAGGACACAACAACAGCATACAGCATACATCTGTTCGAGCTGGAATCGCACCGCCGACTTAGTGGATCTGACTCAACCCGATGTTTACGTCGAGAGCAGGATTCGAACCGCCCCTTCGGATCACAGTGAACAGTGGACTGAGTCCCCCCTCCACGCTTAGTCGCTCCCCCTTCAGAGCACTATGACATTTCAGTCGATGTGGATTTCGATACTGAAACTGCAGCACATCGTGTCAGGTTTGTGAAGTTGTAGCTTATTGTTTTGTATTCTGTGATGTGTAAATTGTGGACTGAGCTTTAGATGGTATTTAGATAGTGCCCCGGAGAGATTGCTAGATTACTCAAACACGCAAGGAAGGCATAAAAACTTTTCAGGCATGTTTTAATGAGGGAACAATTTTAACATGAAAAAAACACGCACAAAGCTCCAAAAGGTCAATTTTGCACAATACACCCTCTTTAGTGAAAATTGTTCAAATCTAATTCTGAAAACAATTATGTGTTTTGTTATATTCAAGTTTCCGTGTTCAGGTGTGGGGTGAGAATTAAATTAAATTACAAGGTTTTCAACAGTAATACCACAAAAGAAAACAAACAAAGTAGCTTTTGTTGGAGAAAGCTTTGTCAAATTGTTTCGCAGATCTGACTTTCCATGGATTATTTTGGTTTTAGCATCTGCGTTTTAGAATTTAGGAGCATTTCAATGGGCCTGTACCTGATTTGAATTTATTCTGAAAATATATGTTGTACATGGTAAAGTCAGAAAAACAAAACAGACTGTAAATGTGATATCCCCTCAGACACTTGATTCTCCATCATGGTGCATTTTCAAGAATCTCATTAACAATAAAGCGTCTTAGTACAATATCACATTGGGCGTGGCTAAAAGTTTAAATTAAAACATTGACTCATGGTATAAAATCAGGCACAATCTCTTTTAACAATGATGTAATAGCGTTCCAGCATCATTTCCTTATTCAGAGCTGATTTTGAGTGATTTGAGTAATGTTGCACTGGCCCGCGTTTGTATGGAATTAATTTTGAGGCATATAGTTCAAAGAACGCTTTTAAAACATCAAGCAAAGAATTATAAATAAATAATAAAAAAAATAAATCTGCTACTAGGGTGCTGCAGTTATCCATAGGAGGTGGTGACAACTGTGCACCTCTTTGTTGCCATGACATTTATGGCAATGTCAACGTGGAAATCACCAGTTTTGTTTCTTTTATTGAGTCATTTTAGATCAGGGGTGGGCAACTATTTTTTCTATGGGGCCACAGGAGAAGCAGAAAATATTGTGAAGGGCCATGTCAAAAGGCTTAACTCAATTCTGCATAGTATTAATTGTATGTCTTTATTTAAAAAAAAAAAAAGTAAATATCATTGTTTTGACGAGCTGGTAAGACTGCGATGAGTTTATGTTGTGACTAAGCGATAAAAAAGTGAAGTCACCTTATAAAAATGTAATTTAAAAAACACCTCTAAAATAAAAGCAATGCAGCTTTAGTCCATGCATGAGGTAAAATGATAAAATGTGTTTATTTTGTAATTCCAAATGAGCTTAAACGGGCAGGTCAGAGTCAACCAAAGAGCCGTATGTGACCTCTGTTTTAGATGAATATTGCAATTTAAAATATCCAAATTATAACATAATGATCCACAGGAGTCATAGATTATAATAGATTATACTCGTATAGCTGACACAAGCACAAGTGTCTTATTTAAAGTGAGACACTTAAAGACCTGGATCAGGGTCATTTAAACAAACTTAAACGCAGCAAACTAGTCCAGGTATGTTTTTGATGACGGAACATGATTTAAAGTCCATTTAGAGTACTTCCCCCTTTAATGTAAACCATTTATAATGTTATCTAACCTTAACAGAGCTCATCTTTAATCACACATCCAGTGAAGTGCCCCCAGGCCAGGTCCAGCCGGGTCCAGCCTCTACATCACACAGTGGGGAGCCTGTCTGCTGTACCACACCAGCGCTCCTCTGATTTATACCACAGAGCTCCTGATAGTCACTCTCTACAGGTAATTGAAAAGGAAATCAAATTAGGTCAACAGCGCTATTCTGGACAAAGCCGGTATCATTAAAGGCATCTTTTAGCCACAGAAGAAGTAGTTTATACACAGACTTTCACACAAAACAAAGTGTCAACGAAAAAATATCATAATAATTTAGATGTATACGATATTTTGACATTTTAAAACACCGTGCCTCATATTTACTGTCTTAAAAACTTGAAAAACTCAGTTCAAAGTTCATTTTACAGCGGCCAAAGTTATTCCTCACTTCTTTATGCATTTTGCGCACTAATTACTCTCCACGATGAGTTTATAAGAGCTTTTCACCATCTTGAAGAGACCAGAGAGGAGTAATAACTAGCATGCTAACACAGACTTCCTGATTATCAGACAATAATGTTTCCTCCTTACCTTATGCATTCTGGGCATCCTAGTTATTCACCGCAATGAGTTAAGTCCTTTTCCAGACTTTCAGAGATCAGACCGGAGTTTTGATATGACAGTAATACTAACAACAACAAGCATGCTAACACAGACTTCCTGATTATTGGACAATAATGTTTTCTAAATAACTATCTGCATTCTGAGCATCCTCGTTATTCACCACAATTAAAAAATTAAGAGCTTTTCCAAACTCTCAGACACCAGACCAAAGTTTTGACATGACGGTAATACTAACAACAACTAGCATGCTAACACAGACTTCCTGTTTATCAGACAATAATGCTTTCTTTCCAACTTCTACATTTTGAGCATCCTAGTTATTCACCGCAACGAGTTAAGTGCTTCTCCAAACTCTCAGACACCAGACCGGAGTTTTGACATGACGGTAATACTAACAACAACTAGCATGCTAACACAGACTTCCTGATTATTGGACAATAATGTTTTCTTCCTAACCTACCTTCTGCATTTTGCATTTTTTTCTGCATTCACCATGATGAGTTAAATGCTTTTCCAATCTTTCAGAGACCAGACAGGAGTTTTGACATGACAGTAATGCTAAAAACAACTAGCATGCTAACGCAGACTTCCTGATTATCAGACAATAATGTTTCTAATTAGATGCAGACTGACAAGCAACTGATTTATTTTGACCTCCAGAGCTGTTATATGAAGAATCTGGACTGGGACTAGACACATTTTGCTCAAATACATGGGAAAAAGTCAGGCTCATTCTCTGCAGGTAATTGAAAAGAAAAATCAAATTAGGTCAACAAAGCTATTCTGGGCACCGCCGGTACCATTAAAAAGCATCATTTAGCCATAGCCAAGTGTTATGTGCCAGTTTTAATACTACACCAATACATCACAGTTATCTAAATGTCTATATAATTACAATATTTTAGCAATTTACGGTGCAATACCAGATTTTTACTGTCTTAAAAATGTGAAAAAATACAACTAGTCCATTTGTAACTGTTTGCATTGGTCCAAAGTTATTCTTCACTTACCTTATGCATTCTGAGCATCCTAATTATTCACCGTGATGAGTTTATAACAGATAGAAATAAACACTGCAGCAAAACATGAGCAGAGGGAGGGGAGAAAGAGAGAACAGCCCTAGACCATGCTCCGGTATCAGTGCATAGTCTGGGGGAGTGCACAAAAAACAACACCTCGCACATCAGGACATAGTCAAAACATAGTACAAACATTTCACAGCACTAGCAGCAGGGTAGGGAGGGGTGTTCGGGAGATTTGAAGCCCGGCCTTGTTTCGTGATCGTTGTTGGCTTGGGGAGGCCAAAAGATAAGATTGGGTTGTTTGTGTTGTGTCTAGCGATGGGCAAATGAGACGGAGCTCTGGAGCACGTCTCGTTCTTTCTGGAACAAATTGTTCCGAAGCACTGCCTCGGAGCTCGTCTCGCAGCAGCCGCTCACGTGACCAAAGCGTCGAAGTGTTGGTCCCTCCCTCGAAGCGTTTCATTGGCTCAGCGAATGTTCCACTCTGCTATTGGTGGTCAGAGTGCGTCAGAGTGTCAGCGCACTTCCGTGGTTTGACAAGCGCTAAACTACTACAGTATAACAGATGCACCAATATTTCTTAAAAAATTTGGGTAGTGAGGAGTATTGTGTGACGTTAGTGGTGATTTTGGTGACTTTTGGTGACTTTTGGCATTTGTTTCATTTTCGATGGCATCTACAATTGGAAAAAAGCGATCCATGGTTTGGGATCACTTTGATCTAATTCCAAGGTCACCTATTTTCTTATTTAAGCTGCTATTTATGTTGCTCTTTACATATTATTTTAAATCATCATTATTATTATTGTTGTTAGGTGCGGTGTTGCTCTGCACACAAGTATTGTCTTCTTACACTAACAATACTTCATCGGTGCTGAGACACCTGCGTGCCAATGGTTAAATTTGTCCACTAGAGGTCAGTGTTTCTCCAAGGCCTCAGACACGTCGAACCATTTGAGACAATATTGCGACTGAGGTGTCAATGCTTCACGAGGCTCCATTCACCCATCACTAGTTGTGTCGTTTGTCTGTTGGTTTCAAGGTCTTCCCATCTCTCTATGGAAAGCCTACATTTTCTCAGAGAAATGTCAGTTAATTTTTCTACGATCTTCTCCAAAAGGCGGTACGAAGTCGCCGATCCCTCCGTGAAGCGACTCAAAGCCACACTTTGAGTATTGGCCGCCCACCAGATGCAGTTCATTTTGCGTTGGTCCAAAGTTATTCCTCAATTAACTTATGCATTTCGAGCATCCTAATTATTCACCGCAAAGAGTTTATAAGTGCTTGTCACAACTCTCAGAAACTAGAGAGGCTGATAATGCTAAAAACAACTATCCTGATTATCGAACAATAATATTTTCGGATTAGATGCAGACCGAGCCGCTGTACTGGGGCATGACGGTTTTTGCTCACATACATGGAGAAAAAAAAAAAAACGTTACACCATCCATCTCTACAGATAATTGAAATGAAAACTAAATTAGGTCAACAACAGCGCCATTCTGGACAAGCCAATACCATTAAAACACATCATGTAGCCAGAGCCAAGTCTTTTATGTGCCAATTTTAACACTATACAAAGAGTTAATTGTCGTAATATTTCTTTCGGGCGGATTTGTGATATTGTAGGATGCGTACAATAACAGCGATAACCTCTTGTGCAAGTTGTCGAGGCGCAGAAAAGGAGATAAGGGCTTATCTGTAGAGTTTAAGCTGCAGTAGAGGGAGCAGCGTATGTGTGTGTATGGAAAAGGGGCAGCAGAGATGATTTGTACACTGTTAAGTTTGTTTTATCAACACTGATGGTTAGGGAAATAAGAAAACACCTTTTTCTATTGTCGTATTAGTTGCTTACGTATAGTCAGGTCAGAAAAGTGAACAGCTTTTTAATTATTTTTAGTGACATTTAAGTCTAAAATAATTAGACACACTATGTTAAGCTGTTTCAACGGTGACTGAACCTACAATCATTTTTTATAGATGCTCTAACTGGAATTTGTTCAGGTTCAGAGTCCATTAACCAGACTTTATTGGGAATTGTATTGATAATAATAATAATAATAATAATAATAATAATAATAATAATAATAATAATGCATTAGTCTTATATAGTCCTTTTCCAGACTACCAAGCCCTCAGACTGCCATAAACACCACTCACACTAGGCTATGTGGGTGAAGTGTCTCGCCTAAGGACACAACAACAATTTTTGCCACTGACACCCCACTGTGACACCTTAAATTCCCAGCGGTCCCCTGTCCAAGCACTAACCTTTCTTAGCTTCTGATTTCTGACAAGATCAGGTTTTGACCAGATTTTATAACTTTGCCTGAAATGTTCCACACTTTGGGATGAAAGGGACAGTCTGGAATTTTGGACATAGGACCTCATTTCCTAGTGAGCCAGAGTGTTGGAGACGTGTGGAGACACTTTTAAAAATATCCCATCCAGTCCTTGTATTTGCAGAGGTCACTGGTGCTAGGCTAGTGAATGTCAATGGCCATAGTTATCTTGCCATTAAAAACAGTCTTACCCACTCCACAAAACACCTGAAGCAAATCTATTATTACACCAGACTGTTGATGTAAATTGACAGTGAAAATTGACATTTGAAATAAATAAATTGACATTCGAAATAATACCTTGCATCGCATGAATTGCCACATGTTGAGGGACTATTTTCCCTGTAAGATAGGTCTGCTAGGTGACATCAGTCCGCCGCTGCCAAGTTTTCTATCAGGAAGTACAACTCACTACTGCTGCTCAGACATAAATCCTTCAAATGCAAGGTTGGTTTTACTTCTAAAATTATTCTACTGACACACACATTTACATCGACAGTCTGGTGTAATAATAGATTTGCTTCAGGTGTTTTGTGGAGTGGGTAAGACTGTTTTTAGTGGCAGGATAACTATGGCCATTGACATGCGCTAACCTAGCACCAGCGACATCTGCAAATACAAAGACTGGATGGAATGTTTAAAAAACTATCTCCACACGTCTCCAACACTCTGGCTCACTAGGAAATGAGGTACAATGTCCAAAATTCCAGATAGTCCCTTTAAACATATCTATTTTGCATCAGTAATTGAACAGATGTTGTGTTTTGTGTCACTTAGCCCACTTTTAGAGCCACAGCACAGTCTACAACTTCTGGAGTTCTTGCAAACAGTCTAGTGTATTCTGATTCTTGACCTAGTCACTGGAGAGAAATGAAATTGAGCAGAGGCACTAGGTGGTGCCAGCCTGGCTATACTTTTAGCCACAGCTGTCCTATTGGGGTGCCAATCTGTACAACTGGTCCTTCCGAACACCATGAATCACTTACATCACATTTATACATATGGCAGGTGCCTTGCCCAAGGACACAACAGCTGCATACACTGGTTGGAGCTGGACTTGAACCACTGACCTTCACGTTGGTGTCTGAACAAACTAACCACTGCAAAACTACATATTTTCTCCATTCCTTACCTCAACAGACCAGTGATGACGCCTGGTACACAATACAAATAATACCGAGCCAACCTCATAAACATGAATAGTGAGCACTGACAATACTGAACAAAACATGCACCTTTTCTCCGTCAAAGCCTCGTGGGCCTTTTCACCCACTGAAACTAAATGGCACCCGTAAAGCACACGAGGTAAATGAAAGAACCTGCAATTATTCACTCCAACCATCTTTAATGACGCTCAGTGCAATTAACAGATAAGAAAATTAATTAATTGGGTTTTTGCGCGACACCTTTGCCGCTTTTGAAGTCACTTGTTTACTTGAGTACAGCGGTGTTTTTCTGTGGCCTGGAGGGGGGTCTGCATGGTCGGTAATGATTGAGGGGGAGAGATAGTTGCCACGACTCAATCTCTTCTACTTGAGTTGCGTTCTTGTTCTGTGGACAGCGTGGAGAGTAATTATCTGTTTTGCCTGCACAATATGTTTTTGAGGCTAAATTGATTATAAGGTGAAGCAGGGTGCAGTGGTGTTAATGAAGAGTGGATTTTCAATGGTTGAGTTATGTAGATATCAGTTATGAAGTGATTTGCAATGTGAAAGAACATAAAACGTGTGAAAAGGTAGTCCTCTAGCGAGCGAGGTTAAAAGTGCATTTACTTGACTTCACAGAGATGTTAATGCTTTGCCTGGAATGTTCCGTGGTATGACATTTAACATGGCAGAACCTCCACTATAAATGTTATGCAGCTACCTTACCTTTAAATAGTTACCTTTAATTTAAAAGAAGCCTTATTTTGTGTTTATAAAGGTTTACAATGAATCACAAACCCACAATAATGAGTCTAACAGGTCGGAAAAGTAGTTTAGAATATGCTTTGTCGTCTGAAAAAAACTGTTCTAAAGCTTTATGCACACCACAAATGTCATGCATGTGAATACTACTGTTGTTTTTTGAATAAGTTAGACTGATTTAAAGCCACGGTATGTAACTTTTAAGCCAAACAATAGTCTAAAGTAAAAGTATGTTTTCTCATTTTGTTTGGGTTTATTGAAATGAAAAACGCAAAATCTTACAACCTTATTGTGAGCATTCTTGCATCTCCACAAACCTGACTCTTATTTGGCTTGAAGGAGGGCCTCATCCTTCTTGTTTCCATAAAAATCTTCTACAGACTGACATAAAAATGTTCCCAAGTATGGTTTTAACTTTGTATTTCCCTGGAGTCATCTAGAGAAATACTAGAAAATTGCATATTGTACCTTTAAATATCTAGTCTCTTGGCCATTTTTGTAAAATCTTGGGCACCTGTTTTTGATTGAAATGTCTGTGACAGCTTTGATTGCTCAATTGACTAAAACACATTTGAAATTGGTACAATGGGAAAACAAATCTTTGTCTTTTGCACTTTATGGATGTGGTATGGATTTGGCCTTTTTATTTAGAATGGAAACTGATTGTGTTTGTAACAGGTTAAACTGAGTGGAAATTAGAGAGGTGTGGAGGCTTGTCACATGCACTTTGACATTTTTATTTTATTGTTTATTTTTGCTCTGGAGTGCACTTGCATATGCATATGTACAGATAAATTTGTTGTTTTACTCCTTCGGCCCAAAGTAATGTACTGCTGTCTGTTATGTTATATGTTATATGGTAAAAATTGTAAAATAAAATAAAAACTTGAATAAAAAAAAAAAAAAAAAACTAGTCTCTCTATTTCTGCTTTGAAAATCTAATGAAACAATCTGACAAACACCAGGGCAGGTGAAATGCCCAATTAGAGTTATTCCTCACTTTCCTAACATCCTAAAAATTCACCTCTTTTAAATTATTAGCATGTTTCACAACCTTCAGAGGTCACATTGGAGTTTTGCAGTCACTACCAACCATAGAGTGTATAAACAAAGTGCGCTGTCACCCATAGTGGTCAGCTCCACTCAAATGAAGTTCGGTTAGAATGGTTACGGGGCGAATTTGAAGGCTCTGTATCAGAGTGTGCAATTATTTTTTTCGTGGGAGAAACTGAAAATATTGTGGAGGCAAAATGCTTAACTCAATTCTGCAGAATATTAATTGAATTTCATTAAATAGTATTGTTTTGACAATTTGGTAAGACTGGGAAGAGTTTATGTTATGACTAAGCAATGAAAAAGTGAGGCTGCCTTACAAAAAATATTAAAAAAACACCTCTCAAATAAAAGCAATGCAGCTTTAGTCCATGAATGAGGTAGAATTATAAAATGTGTTTATTTTGTAATTCCAAATGAGCTCAAACGGGCCGTTCAGAGTCAACCAGAGGGCCGTATGTGGCGCAAGAGCTGTACAATGCCCAGGTCTGATTTATATTATGAATCAGGACTTTTTGACAGACAAAATAGTGAAATAAAAACAAAAACATTTTAAGACCAAAATGAAGAGCTTGCATGCAATCTTTCTATTTTGGAACGCAGTGGTGACTAGGGGTTTGCAAAAATATTGAAATATTGATATATCATATTGTTTTATGTGATGATACAGTATCAGTATCGTGGGCTGCTGCTCAACATAAAGAATATTTTTTGGTACATTTTACTAAATAATTTTTTTGTTACAGCACTACACTTTTGTTGCATGTTTAGAGGAAAGAAACTCATTTATGCGACACGTTTGACATCACTGTTTTAAAGATTAAAATGTTTGTGTTTTATATTGAACTTTGCACAAGAAGTGGTTTAAATGACTTTTAGTATCACCGCCATGATTTAGCCTTTCATTTTTTATCAATTTGAATTATATTGTATCAAATTGAAAGTACACTGTATCGAGATATGTATTGTGTCATTGCGTATGTATCGAGGTATGTATCGTATCGGCAACTTCTTAATGATACCTAGCCCTAGTGACGAGCGCAGTGGCTATGTACATTTGTATGCAGTCTATGCTACCAACCAGTGTACTACCTTCATGGTTTGCAATAGATGTACATGTTTTCATATTCAGAAGAGCTGTTTTGACAATCTATCCATACTGGGGCAAATCGCATTTTACGTTATTACATGAAAGAAATTGTGTACAGCCCGTTTTACACTAGTTCTGATATAAAAGGTATTGAAATTCATAGTGCATCCTCCTGCTCCACACCAGCGCCACGCCAAAAGCACATTCTGAGTTATTATTCCACACCATTAAAAACACACAAGTGATACGCTTAGCAACATCAGAAACACTCCCGGGAACTCGTCTTAATCTAGTTTACGATGTTTATAAGCAACCGCGCTCCAACGTGGCCCATCTCCATTGACGGACACACCTGCTCCTCACTCATTGTACTTTATAGCGTGAACGGATATTGACGGAACACGGAACATTACCTCTGTGATGCAAAGCGCCGTTATTATATTTCCTGGCTCGGGCTTGAAAGAAGATATGAGATACAATATACGCCACTTTCATACGTACAATTACTACGAGGATGGATATATGAAACGTTCCTGTAACATCTGGGTCTCTCTTTTCGCTGTACGTTCCATATATTCATGAAGTGTACGCTACATGCTAATCTCGCCGCGCTGTGCCTCTTGGATAGCCTTTGAGCAGTGGTGATTGTGATGGTTGTGGACAGTTCGCTTTAAAAAGAGGAAGTTACAATGGAGGCAGCTGTGGTCTCCTGCTGGGAAAGGAGAGCAGGTGAAGGTAAAGAGCCCAGCGGATAAATAGAGTTGTCGTATTGAGTGCTTGTACCAAATGTATTCCAATGGCCGTCTCCGCGGAGGATGATGGTATGGTTGGTTGAAAGAATAAAGCAATGTCGCTGGAAAATACAGTATATAAGAACTGCAGTATGACCTCAGCTACAGTCTGAGATAGTAGGCCTATATAACCTGGACAATGGATAGTTCTAGTTGTACACATCTCAATCTACTTTTCAATAGAACAAAGAGAGCCAAAATACAACACAACAGAGAATCAGAACCCAAAAAAAGGGGGAAACTATTTCTTACATGGCTGGTGGTTCTGAAAAACTACAGAGGTTTTTCAGATAACATGAAATTCCAGTCTATTTCAAACTTACAAACACTTTAAGACAGAAACTGGTCCACCCAAAGGACAAAACATTGAGCCACACACAAAGCAATGTGGTCTACTCCATTCAGTGTAAAGAAGACTGCAGTGAGCGCTAAATTGGAGAAACAAAACAGCCACGTCACAAGAGGATGTACCAGCATAGACGGGAGACCAATAGTGGAACTCAGTCTGCTGTACATCTCCACCTAAAAGCCATGGGCCACTCCTTTGAGGATAGTGAGGTACAGATCTGAGCCAGAGAAAAGAATTGGTTTGAGATGGGAGTCAAAGAGGCTATTTTTGTTAAGAAAAACAACCCTTCCTTGAACAGAAATAGAGGTCTCAGACATCGTCTATCGCCAACCTATCTCCATCCTAAAACCTAAAACAAAGAGAACAGTAGGGGTTGCCAGGTCAAGGCCAGAAGCATGAAAACATTTATTATGGGCCTGTATGATTCTGTTAATACTGTCCCCTCACTCAGATACAGGTGAGGAAGCTGTAAACAAGTAAGTGTGTTAGTTTCAGAGTAGTTTCATTGTAGTTAGCTCCTCTCTTCAGACAGATATAAGGAAGTGTCCACCAGCATCTGACCAGAACTGAGGAAGCCGCTTGGATGAGCTGCGAAACGTTTTAGACCTAAATAAGCATTTGTCCAGTTGACAAATTGAATTTCACCTTTGCCAGTAATCAGCTTTATTATATTTGGACACACCTTTTCTTTCATTTTTCTTCTTTATTTCCATGATCATTTGCTTTGTGGATTCTCACTTAACACATGAAAACTATACATGGACACATAATGTAGCACATAAAAACAAACTAAATATAACTCAAAATGTCTTTTAGATTTAAACATTTTTAACCCAAAACCATTTGCTTTGAACCTTGGTTTGTACGTTTGACAATTCTTGAGTCTGACATGGCACATCTGTGAAGTGAAAACCATTTCAGGAGACTTCATCAAGAAGTTCACTCAGAGAAGGTCAAGGGTTTGCAGCACTGTCACAATCTTCAATCTGAACAGACATTTGAGTCACCTTCTTTCCCCGAGGTCCCTCCAACTAGCCTTAGCAACGAGTTGATTGACAGACTAAAAGGTGCATTGAGTAACATTTCTGGTGGAGGGCATGTCAAACACTTTTCTCCATGGAGATGTTATTGCTTTGTCTGGAATGTTTCACAGTATAGTATTAAACTTTTCTATTTTCATGGAGACCAGGTTAAGTTAACCAGGCCAAGTTACAGGTCAGATCTGTGGAGAGGCGACCCTGCTCAAAGTCAAAATGCCTGTTTTTCCAGGTATTTTTGAGTTATAATACCACCTGTAATGCAATTAATATAAGGCAGAGCTGTTTAATGTCATACTGTGGAACATTCCAGGCAGAACAATGTCATATCCAATGAAACAAGCAGGTGATGGATCCCCAACAAAAAGTTACACAGTGCACCTTTAATGGTAGGGGTGGGAAGGAGAGAATACCTTCAACAACATCGATCCTGATTGACTCTTTTGTTTTTTGCCCAGACTTTCAAATATAGTCTCTGGTTGCAAATGAGTCACTATCATTACAAGCCTCAATGAGCTTCATTTGGCTGCAACCAAACACTATGATGTTTTCACGCTCCCTCAGGACACTTCTACTGTACAGTCTATGGTTAAAACGGAACTATAAAAATACAACTAATGACAAGGGGATTTGTGTCTGTATCCAGGTTGTGGTACGATTTTACCATGAATAATTAAATTTAATTTCAATTAGCAATATCTTCCAGACACAAATAAAAGAAGCAGAAGTATTTTCAGGTGAAGTAGTACGTAAAATTGAACGTATTGTCAGTGGTCATCCATCTGTAACTCACTGTCCTCTGTGTGATCTTTGAATATTGATTTATTTTAGCACAACTCAGAGAAAACCCCACAGAGATACAAGTAATTAGAGCAGAAACTGAATCCTGGGCATTTGAGCCAACTGGAACAGGCCGAGCAGTGCTTTGTGTTGTAGAATACACTGAAGTATCCTGAGAACAGCAGAAATGTATTGACCAGTACAGCTCCCAACATGCAGACATATAAACTCAAGACATTGTGATATTGTATTGTCCATTCAAGTCCAGTTCAGTCTGATTATGCTTTTGTTGTGAGGAGTATTATCCTTCTGATGACATAGTCCAAGATAACAAGGACTGAACTGGCAGTGTGTGGCTGGTGCAGCACAGAAATATGCACAGAAATGTGTCTATCATTGTGCAAGAGCCATACAAATGTCACCATTGTCTTTTTAATTTATTTTTGGTCGTACAATTAAAGTTGCACTATGTCACTTTTCTGGACAAGGATATGTCAGCTGTTTGTCTCCATGGAAATCTTAATGCATTGCCTGGAATGTTTCACAGTCTAGCATTATCTTTCTCCATGGAGACAAGCAGGTGACACCAACCATGTTACTAGTCACATCTGTGGAGAGGACGACCTACTCACCATAGAAATACATGTTTTCAAGTGTTTTGAAAAAAAGAAAAAACAAAACAAAACAAAAACATGTACCGTATTTTTTGACTATAAGTCGCTCTGGAGTATAAGTCACACCAGCCAAAAATGTGTAATGAAGAAGAAAAAAACATTTGTAAGTTGCATCGGACTACAAGTCTCACTTTTTGGGGGAAATTTATTTTATAAAATCAGAGACCAGGAACCGACATTTCATCTTGAAAGGCAAGTTATAGTAATAACAATAGAACAGACAACAACAGGCTGTTAATGTAACATTACATAAACAGCAGAACAAGTTTATCAAATTCCATCTCACTCCAAATCACTAAATCCATTGAATTCTTCATCCTCTGTGTCACTTCTGAGCAACTCTGCGCCCTCCCCAGAGGTAAACGGAGCGACACTTCCTCTTCTGTGTAGCTGTCGTCAGACTCAGCATTAGTTCCAGTTAGAATTATTCCGGCCTTTTTGAATCCAGACAGGATGGTTTCGATTGTCTTTACGTTTGTTTAAATTTTAAATTTTCAGTGGTACAGAACTAATGGTGCGATTGACTGACATGATACAGACAGGACAGTGGCTCTTTCTGCAGGAGACATGCGCAATCGAGTGAAGTGACAGTGGTACAGGAGTAATAGGTAGCAGATTCTGACACACAAGCTTAGAGCGCCCTCTCGCGGCCGTCAGTGTGAACATTTTAATATATAAGTCGCACCGGAGTATATGTCACAGGACCACCCAAACCATGAAAAAAATGCCACTTATAGTCCAAAAAATATGGTCATTTTATAAATGTAAGATAGTGAAATAATACAAGGCAAAGCAATAACATTTTCATGGAGAAAGGCGGGTGCTGTACCCTGAAAAATTACATAGTACCACTTTATCCAAATAATGTTGACGTCCGTATTCCTGAGAGACAGCAATAAAACTAAATATGCAGGACTGATGAAACATGCAAATGAGACAAAACCGTATTCTTTGACGATACACCAATTATAACACACGCTCAAAAACGTTAATTCACCACAGCACAGTCGCTTTAATGTCACCCGTTCCCTCTCTCACGATCCTTCCCTAATTCTCCCTCTCGGTGCTATCCCCGTATCGACTTTGAGCAGCACTGCCTCTAATGAGCGTGGACACATTCCTCTAAAAGGGGAAGTCACAAAGAAGACAGCTGTGGACTCCTGCTGAGACCAAGGCCCAGGTAAAGAGCCGGTGGATAAATAGAGTAATCGCATTTGTTACTTCAACCCAATGTATTCCAATGGGCCCCCGCTCCCTCTGTCTCCGGGTTGACGCTAAAATGTTTGGGCAGTAGAGGGACACAAGAGGGAGAAAGCTTGCCCAAAGGAAGTCTGGAGCTATCCTGCACTCCGCTCTGACACTTTGCGCTGGATAGATTTAGAATGGCCCTTCGAGCAGCTGGAGAATGCAAATGAGACTGCGCAGGTTCACCGGAGAAATGAGTCCAATATTGGCTAGTAGGTACGGGATAGGATCATGATTGGAGGACATGATAACCCTATGACATAGAGAGACGTCTTATTGCTTTGGAAATGAAGGTGCGGCTAGTTTGGGTGTAATAAAGCTGTTGGAATTAATATGCAAATGAAAAGGTGTACAGTGTAACCTTTGTGTTCGCGGCTTACTTGTCTCAGTGGAAATTGTAGCTTTGCCTGCAGTGTTCCGCAATGTGGCATTAAACGTCTGTCTTGATGGAGACAAGCAGGCGCGCGACCAGTCCCAGTATCAGATCAGAGCAGTGGAGAGATAATGCCATACAGTGGAACATTGCAAACAAAGCAATAACATGAAAAAAAAAATCAGATGGCAGAAAATACCTCTTGATTCAAAATGTACTTCTCAGTCGTGATTTGGACTCGAGTGAGTTACTATTTTTAGGACTTGAGACTTGACTTGATAAAATGGACTAAGACATGGGACTCGACTTAGACTTGAAGGTCATTGACTTGGACTTGAGCCCTGTGACTTGGGAAGACTTGATGCTTTTCCTAAAAAAAAAAATTTTTTTTGAAAACACGTTTCGCTTTTCCATTGATACATGCAGCGTTTGATTTTACAGAAACAAACTGGAACATGTCCCTCCCACTTCTCTGTTTGTTACTTTGGATGGAACTGAAGTACTGTGATGTGGGATCCTCAAATGTACTACAGTAATATACAGTACAGAACAGTGTCTACAGTAAAACAGAGGGAACTACAGAGAACATGATCCTTCATGACAAAATAACTTAGCACTTTTAAATCTGAATTCTTTCTATTCTGACCGTAATGATTCACACTAAGATCTTTTCAAGACATTTAAAAAGGAAGTACAAATGATCTTAAAAATCATATAAATAGGAAAACTCTGCTGTATTTGGTGTTTTGCTTTAAAGACTTGAAATGACCTGAAGATCAAAGCAGATGACTTGGACTTGACTTGGACTTATGGGCCAGCGACATGAGACTCAACTTGGACTTGCCTGTATGTGACTTGGGACTTGAGGTCAAAGACTTGAGACTTACTTGAGACTTGTAAAACAAAGACTTGATCCCACCTCTGCTTCTCAATATTAAAATTTGGATCATAGTGTGATATGGCTGGTTTTGTCTTGGTTTTGTCCAAGTGTCTCCAACCTTTACAAAGCAAGACCTACTCATTTGAGTGGTCGCACCAAATTGAGGACAACAAAGATGGCAATAGTTACATGGGGTACAGTTAGATGTTTATAAAATCTACACTACCGGTCAAACATTTTAGAACACCTTAATTTTTCCAATGAAGAGCTTGAAATGGTACAAAGGTAAATACTGAGCAGCCAGAGGTTTACAAAAAAGATAAAAGATACAAAACACAAATCCAAGCTCTGCCAAAACTACCTCAGGAAAAAAGAACAAGATGTTGAGCTTGATGTTGAGCTTTCTATTGTAAAAAGAACGAGCCATGAGTGTGTTCAGGTGTTACATCTGCCAAAGGTGGACACTTTCATGAATCAAAAGTTTAGAATATGTTTTGGTCAACAGCAAACAAAATGGCAAAAGCAAAAAAAAAAAAAAAAAAAAAAAGGAAAAAGTGTGGTGTTCTAAAAATTTTGATCAGTAGTGTAAACCATTATCCATTTGTTAGCACACTCAACTGATACATTTACAATATCTAATCAGTCTATTTTAATATATCTATTCTTTTTTTTGTCTACTTTTCTCCATTTCCACTGCAGTAGTAATGATAAAGTTGAGCATGAATTTCTATCTTCAGAAGATTTGCAGAAGCAGCTTGGATGAGTTGCGAAATGTAAAACCTTTTTGTCCAGTTGACGAATTTAATCTCTCCTTTGCCTTCACAAGATTCTAAATAACATGAATTGCTATTTTGTCTGCTCTATAGTTATAATCTGACACGTGTGGATCATTATGTTCCATTATGTGCCAAATAGCTAAGCATTATCTAATCTGAGAATGGAGGTAGATTGGCGCAATGATGAGTACTCAAACCTGCCTGAATCAATTTAACTTCAGCTCTGAGCATATAAATTTGGAGGGGAAACAATTACAGCACGGTTAAAAGCTCTTAAAAGTCGACTTGTTTGAAAAGCTCTCCGATATAGACTAATGTGCAACTCACCAATCGCTCACTGATGCACCACAGTCGCACAGGCAATGTGGAAGTTTCTTGCTCAACGATATGACGACGCTGGTAGCCGGGACCAAACCGCCAACCTTTCCCACGTACAAGATTACATCAGCTTCCGTGCTCCGTAGCTGATGCAGTAAAGATAATTTGTGATAATTACACCTCTCGATTCCTATTTCCTGTGTGAGCGAGTGTTGGAGGGCTGAGGTGATAGCTAGTTAATTAGCATTAGCATGGCGGGAACACTTTTTTCAACAAATACATAATTTTCCACAAAGATTAAACTGTAGAGATGAGTGTACTGCACAATGAATGTGTTTGAGGAAGCTGTCTCAGTAGTGTGAATACAGGGAGAAGGGTGCTTAATTAAAGGAGTGTTTTCGTGCAGTAGAGTCACTTATTTTGCAAAGTTCAAAGCTTTAAGTCATCTTAATTATCACCAAGGAGCAATTTGGTTTGCACTATAGTGGTAAATACAGAGGGTCAAACCACAGTGCGCTGTTTGCATCTTAATAAGCCTTTATATTAATTATGAAGTAGTGTTAGTGTGTGGTTAGGTGTTGTTATTAGCATTATTATTGACAACACTTTGTATGGTTTTATCACTTAAAGCCATAGACCGTATATATGAGTGGACATAGATGCCACGTTCCAAATAGGAAATTCGCCAAGAGGCTCTTCTGGCTCCTTCTGACACTGGCTCCAATTGACTCACACTGGGATCGTGCCACCCTTCTCTCATTTTGTTATTTTGTCCCTAAATCAAGATATGAACACAAATAACAGACCAATCAGACGCCTTCATTCCCCCGAGGTCGCTCCCTCTAGCGTTAGCAACAGGTTTGACTGACAGCTAGTGCGTTTCGTTGCTAAGTAAGCCCCCTTCTCCCTTTCCGGTGAGAAGGGCGGGCATATTTTACAACCTCAATCATGACTGGCTCTTGTGGTTGCTGTGATACTCCCGGTCGGATTTCCAAATGTGGAGCCTGGGAGTTTCATTTGACTGGAGCTGAACGCAATGGGTCCTCAGAACTATAATAAAATCTGGAAGATGAATCCAAGACGGCATCAGTGTTCAGTGGCCTGTGCTCAATGGTGCATGGGCCCAATAAAATGTTCACTTCTGTATTTACTTTCTCAATATGGGCGAGCTCCTCCCACCCGTGTGACGTCTGTAACATGCACTCTGTGGAGCGTTTGGACCAATCAGTGCGGGAGGTGCTAGCGCGGGGCTGGGGTACCTCTTTAGGCGCTTTGAGGTTTTTAAAATTTTATTAAAAGTTTATGTTGTGAAAATAGAAAAAAAATCCCTACAAAATCCAACCTTTGTGAAAGTTGTGAATGCCCTCTCAGCCGAACACGGGCAGTTTGAATTCCCCAAAAAATGCATTGCACTCTATGGGAGAACACTTTCTGGGCCCGAGCTCCAGGGAGCTGCAGTACCTGGAGCGGCCACTAGTTGGTCTGGAGCCAGGTCAGAGGGGGAGGGGCTTATGCAGTTTTTATTTTAGATCCATGGTGACGTCACACTTACTTAGTCCACTTTTTTACACAGTCTATGCTTAAAGCTTTTTCCCTAGCCATTGCAAACTGCCATGTTTTGACAAAACTGTACAAAGACGAGTGGGTGTGAAACTGTATCCTGTCTCACAGATTTCAGATGGCATGACTGACAGGCGGATTAACCAATCAGAGAGAAGCATGGTCCAGTCTGCGCCAAAACAAGCATGAGTAAAAAAAGAAGAAGAAGAAAGAAAAAAAAAAAAAAACAATACACAGGACTAAGTAACAGCTCAGATTTCTGCAGAATCAACAATTGAAGCACCAAACTGTTGTTTATCTCAAGAATCAGAAGTTATATATTTTGTTCTGAAGAATACAAAATTTCGAGCGATGTTTTAGTGTATGTGGTTGTTTGTCACACTTTATGGTCAGATTCCAGACTGATTCGAACAAAATGTAGAAGGGACAGAGCTTTAGCATCACAGCACTACTAACAACAACTAGCATGCCAATAGCGCATCAGCATTTCTACCAGGTTTGTGATCATTCTAAATTCGTAATAAGACACAGAAAAATGCACATTTTTAAAAATACTGTGCAGAGCAGAACAAAGTGTACCCATGAATAAATCTGGTATAGGAAGTTAAATCCTTTCTAACTTCCTACAGACTTTTTATCCAAGCTCTTGTACACCTTTAAAGCATATCAACCCTATTTGAAACCAAACCTAGCAATCAGTGTTGAAATGGCAAATGACTATGTAGCACCGAGCCGTTGGTATGGACAGAGTAATGGCTGTGATCATGGCTGTTACTGCTGTCAGGCCAGAGCAATATCCACCTCTCCTTCACCTGTACGTCAGAGAAAGTCCAGGGAGCAGTGGGCATTGAGACGATGAGGAGACTTGAGGTATCATCTTTGCAAGTGTATCATTCCGTATTGCATTTTTCACAAAGAAAATGCAAACAACAAAGGGTAAAATATCCATTATTAATCTCTAGTGAGGGAAATTCATTCTCTGCATTTGATCCATCCTTCAATGCCACTGGAGCAACCTGTCAGGAGCAGTGGGCACCGCCGTACACAGGGAGCCCATCCAAGGCTGGATCAAGATGTGGAATCTTGTTCCAGGGTTGGTCAGAACTCCTGGCCAAGGACTTCTTAGCTGGAGGATTTTACCTATTGTGCATGATTTGGACTAACAGGGTTGCCTGGCAAATGCAGACTGATTTCAGTCTGTTTCCCACTCCCTCTGTTGCGTCTCAAGCCCAACCAAACATGATCATGTAATCACATTCATGTTTGTTCAGTGACGTATGTGGTACAAAGAAGCTCGCTGGTCACATTTCATTTACAAATAAAATCCAACTTATCTCACCTCAGAATAACAGAGTTTAGTGATTTGTCCATTAATTCGGCATAAATCTATGACATTTTTGCCCTTTATTTTTTCTAATAGACAGACCATGCATGTTGGACCTTGACCCATCTAAAAATGAGGAGATTCATCGGTGACCAGGCTCACATCTTCATAAAGTACTGAAGAAGTGTGTAATTGATGCAAGAAACCATACTGTCCAAAGAAACCCCACAGACATGAGTGGAAACATGCAAAGTCTGCATAGAAAGGCTCGAGTGTCAAACCACAACCATTTTTGTCTCTTCCACCGTGCAGCCATGTTTTCATTGCAGCCGTGCTTGCAGACACATTTATTAATATGGACTATCCAGTTCAAATAAGAAAATATCAAATATAAAATATAAATATAAAATATGAAAACAATGCAAACAAGCGGTTTATCAAAACTGTAAAAGAAATGCAAATTGTAAGAGAATTTAAGTAATTTATCTTCCATTTCAGTTTAACACTGACTCACAAAAGCTATATTTACACCATACTCTTCCCTTGGCACACCACGGGCATACCATTATCTACACTGTGGCATATTTCTGTCTAACCAGTGTCTACTGGCCTTCATAGTCCAACCATATTTGCTTTATAAACCTTCTCCTTTGGAAGCCGAGTCAAGCACTCACAGAGCACACTCTGTTCACTTTTGAAATCATACTATGTTGACTTTTCAAGTCCTCCGGGCTCGTATTATTGATCATAAATAAACTTCTCCTGCTTAAGACATTCAGTTGATCTCCAGCCTTTTACTTCCACCCTTTCTTTGACAAGCTGAAAACTTCTACAACACAAATGATGTCGATGTTTTGGGTTTTCAGTGACTGTTTTAAGAACTGTTCCCTAATATTAAGTGGGACATTCTAACCACATTGTAATCATTAGAGAGGGATTTTGAAATAAGCTGATCACAAATCAAAAGTGGTGGATGAAGTACTCAATTTTTTTACTTAAGTGAAAATAAAAAAATTACAATACAAAAGTTACTCAAGTGAAAGTGATTGCATGAAAAAGTCTACTTAAGTAAACATATTTTAGTTCTTTAAGAGTTGTTTAAGTGCTGTTAATGTGTTTAAATGCAGTGATATTGATTAAAAAATGATACAAATATTCATAGCAACTATCAACCAGCTTGAAAAAAAAATGGTCAGAAAGTTTACCCCAAACATGGTAAAATAATCTGAATAGTACCTTTTACTTTTCAGTCCAATCATAAGATGTAGTGTAGTAGAAAGTACAGATACCTGCTTCAATTGTAGTGAAATAAAAGTAAAAAGCATCTAGTGTAAAATGTAGATACCTAAAAATTCTACTTAAGTACGGCACTTTACTACATTTACTTTGTTACGTTCCACCACTGCAAATGAAAATGTCTCAAATCCTGATCAAAATGGGAAATTCAAATCCTGCAGATAAAGATTCTCATAGTGTTCGAGAGAGAGAACAGACATGTGATCATAGGCCATTACCCCACGATCTGGCTGCATTGGAACGGACAGCTCCTCTGGCCTCGTACATCAAACCGCCGCCTCGGAGAAAGCCCCAGAGCTTCGGGCGCGGAGAGAAGCCGTCCGCTGGTGGTTTCATCTTTCTCCCCGAGCATAATTCACGGAGGCACGGGTCAGATTCACAAAGTAACACTGACTTCACCCGTCTTAATCACATGTTCAGAGGGAGCCAACTGCATTCAGAGAAGAGACAGGAGAGAGAAAGAGGAGATTATACAGTTTAAGTTAGGCATTTGAGAAGACGCAGACTGCAAAAACTTATCTCTAGGTAAGTTAAAATACTCAAATTAAGATCATTTAACTTGATTTCAGTAGATTTGACAAGTGAAATGACCATATTTTTCAGGACTATAAATCACACTTTTTTCATGGTTTAGGTGGTCCTGCAATTAATGCTCCGTTGCAACTTATATATATTAAAATTTTCACACTGACAGCCGTGAGAGGGCGCTCTAGACTTGTGTGTCAATATCTAGTACTACTATTACTCCTGTATCACTGTCACTTCGCACTCTACGGCGCATGACTGCTGTAGAAAACGCCGCTGTCTTGCTGCAAATAATGAAATATGCAGTCGAAAATGGTAATCGAACAGCAGAAAGAAAGTTTGGAGAGAACGAGAAACATGTGAGGGACTGGCGGGGGGATGGAGAACACACTGTCACGGCAACCGGGAGGTGCGCCATGCAACTTTCCTGGAAGTCACTGGATGAATCGACAAAGTCTGAACTTCAATGACAACTGAAACCATCCTGTCGGGATTCAGAAAGACCGGAATAATTCTAACTGGAACTGAAACTGAGACTGACGACAGAGGAAGAGAGGAAGCGGCGCTCTGTTTACATCGTGGATCTATGGTTTATCTTCGGAGGTCGTGCAGAAGTGACACGGTGAATTAAGAATTCAATGGATTTAATGATTTGGAGTGAGATCATGAGTTTGGTAAACTTATGTTCTGTTGTTTATGCTCTGGTTATCTGAAGAACTGTTAATATGTTACGTTAACATATTAACACCTGTTCAGTCTGTTGTTCTCTATTCTGTTGTTATTACTAGAACTTGCCTTTCAAGATGAAATGTCGGTTCCTGGTCTCTGATTTTATAAAATAAATTTCACCAAAAAGTTATCATGTTTTTTTCTTCATTACGCATTTTTTGGCTGGTGTGACTTATACTCCAGAGCGATTTATAGTCCGGAATACGGTATCTATTATCAGTGGATTGGTTAAGAATACACTTTCTCAATTCAAACAAAATAAGATTTAGTTTCTTATTTTAAATACAAAGAGTTGTTATTTTTTCATATGTTTTGTGTAACAAGATGTATTTTTCTGTGTTTAAATATGAAAGGTCAAGACTATTTTACTTGTCATGTCAAATTTTCTTAATTCAAGTCATTTTAACTTGGCTAGATTTTATTTTTAGTGTTTTAGAGTAGTGTACAGCAGGGTGTAATAGTGATACTGATGGGGAAGTTTAATTTAGCGTGAAGCTTGGGATCTGTGGCAGTGATATTAGGGGTAGTTTGGAATCTGAAATAGTGTTCTACATCCACTATACTTTCAGTCAGTCTTTATTTTTATTTTTGTCAGTCCACTACGGAACGAGAATTTTCACAAGATAAGACACGAGACGAGATGAGATTTTGAAATAATTTTACAACAATCAGATCATTTCACAATTTCTGGTCACATATTTAATTAGTAAAATGTTTGTATTTATTGTGTTGTGAATGTGTTCTATGTGATGATAGAGCTGAAAAAATGGCATAAGTAAGTTATTTTCATCATATGTTTTTTACGATGAAACAGGAAAAGGAAGGACCCAAAATGTACAACTGCTGCTAAAGTTCTTTAATATAACAAAAAATGAGTAAAAATCCAAAAATAGAAACGCTGACAAAGACCATGGACCAACAAAGAACAGAGGAGAACACAGGATAGTATCTTTGCGTTTGATTATCATCGACTCCCACTTGGACCTTGGATTTGACTGAGCTTGAAGCGTATTATGTTTCACGTGTCGGATTTGGAGAGTAGTATGTGGCCTCATCACAACACCGACTACCAAACCCATAGGCAGTGATATAGACGAGGTAAGGTACTGCAGTGATACGAGTGACTGAAATTGTCATTTAAACCACCAAAGTGTCATTTACACATCACAGTGGGCGCAGCTATCTTCGATTCTGACTCGGAATCCTTGCTCAATCTATTTTTTCTGCCACCGAGGTCCGAGTCACACCCTCCCAGGAAAAGGGGTGTGTTACGCGTGCTGCTAGTCAACTTCCTCGGAAAACCGATTCACAAGGATAATCGAACGCAGGGTCAATATGCACAGAGGAGACAAAGGTGTAACGCATTAGGCTGGGGCAAACATCAATAGACAGGAAGTAAAATTCTACACATAAATCAGACAGGACAAATGTCAAAAAAAAAACATTAAAAGTACACTACACTAAAGGAAAAAGACACACCAAAATATGCAAAAACACAATTACACAACCTTTATGCTTTAAAGGTTGTATAGAGGATTTTTTAAGGGAAGAGAAATACAGCGACAGTCCTTTTTCAAATGTTGTCCGTGTGTGACACCACCTTCCTCCTCCACAGCTCCTTCAGTAGAAACACCTCCTCCTCCCTCCTCTTTACTCTAGAAATCACGCTTGTTTACAGCCGGTGCGCGTTCAAGAATTCCCGTTGAAGTGACCTGTCTAGAAATAAAATCCTTCGTCCGCTTCAGTCGCGCCGTCGCTGTAAGAAATCTCCAAGACTCACCTCAGTTTTGTTTTGCTCCTTTTTCCCTTCTCTTCACGACTTCAAAAACCGACTTTATTTTGCGGCGAACTGGTCGTGGATTCTCGTCCGCCGTCGCAACAAACTTTGTGCGAACTGCGAGGACGCTACAGATTAAAAAAGCCTCGAAGAACCGCCGCATAAACCACGTAATCCCCGCGCGCTGGCGAGTCAGTTACACTAGAAACGTAGGGAGTTTGATTGACGACCTAACAGCCAATAGAAAATGAGGGAGCCTCGTTTTGTATTGGCTGATGTTTATCTGGCCTCATTATGTCCACGGTTGATAGATTTTCATTCTTTTTTTTTTTTTGGTCATCATAATTACAAAACTGCTGCATCTCTGTAATGGTATTTTAAACTTTCACTGACAATTTGAAACAAAAAAAAAATCCTCCATACAACCTTTAAGCCTCAATTCCTCAGAGTAAATCTCCACATGCATCACTATTGATTATTACAGTATACTATAAATACATATAGTATACGTATATGTTTCTTACACTCATTTTTATTTGGCTATTTAAATGATAAAACTAAAACAGAACTTGCTCCTCTGTTCTCGCTCCAGCTCCTCTTCCCTCTCCCCCACTGCTGCTTCATTGCTTCTTTCTCACTTCAAGTTAACAAGTTATGAGTGAAAAGACCTAAATATCTCTTTGTGGGTTTTTTCAGACAATGTTTAAGTGGCTGCAGCAGCCTGTTTTTCCAAAGACTAAACTCAAGCTTCGTGGGGACCGTGCATTTTCTGTTGCTGCCCCCCGGCTGTGGAATCAGTTGCCATTAGAGATTAGTTTTTAAATCATTAATAAAAACACACCTTTTTTCACTGGCTTTTAACAAGTGAGAAGTATTTTTCTTGTTGTTAATTAACTATTTAGTAGTATTTTTTTTGTTTTCTGTGTTTTTTAGTGGTTGGATTGTGAGTTTTACTGTGATTGTCCTTGCCTATTCTATGCTTGTGTGCAGCACTTTGGTCAGCTGTAAAGTTCTTAAAGTGTTTAAGGCTATGTCTACACTGAAACGAATCACTGTATCGCCGTATCACCGTATCGGAAACGATTTGCGTCCAGACACGTTGTTTCTGTGTCCGCAAGCCTTCCCTATACACAGAGTTTGCGCATATTTTTTTTACATTTTACACAAACGAAACTTAAAACCACATGGCTAATTTGCAAAAACTGAGCGCTTAAAAAACAGCTTGCTATTGTGCGCTGATGCGGTTCAGCTTCTGTCAGACTCAGTGGAATATATGGGTTATTTCTGTGACAGAGGGGTGTTCTGCTGATGGTGAGTCTGTTCTGTGCTTCTATTGCTTTGAAGATAGTTCACGTTAAACTCTTCCGAGATTACACATCTGCAGGTCATACACATAGACCGTTTATATGCACAGATATTCTAGCCTCTTAGTGTTTTGGCGGTGAATTACTTTGCGGCACAGTGCTGGATCAGATCCGTACTCAGATGAATTCGTGGGAGCTGGAGGCACCAGATCGTTCCGTCTCTGGAGCCGTTTTCAATCGGATTAGTGTGGACGAACGCTGCATCCGCAACGAAAACAACTCAAATACGTACTACTGTGGATGGAGCCTTAGAAATAAATATATTGTAAGTGTGGAAAAGTGTCCGAGCTGTCTGTGGGTGAATTAGACTCGTGCATATTTGGTTATATTATTTCACAATCTATTTTAACCAACTTTAGAACTGATATCTACATTTCTTTTGGTCGTGTCCCATCCCTACAATCCAACTTCTATTCACTGAGTTACGAACGCAAACAGCTGATGAACTAAAGCATCCATAGATTCATTAGTGCAACACATTTCTCTCCACACTTGTTTCTTATTTTTATAGAATGAGGCCTGGAGTCTGAACAAAAGTTTTAGGTTTCAAAACTGCGCGGACAATAGACTGACGTGTGGAGCTCTGTTCAGACTCCACTGTGAGGTTACAGCTCATCAAGTGCGCTCGGTGTGCCCAGTGAGCTGAGAGCAGGGCCGGAGCACAGGGGGCAGCAGAGGGGCCGGGGCTCCGCTGGGAACCACTGACACAGGATCTGAACACAAGTGAGAGAACAAAAGAGATTAACCCCAAAAGTGTTCTTATCATAACTAATGCCCCCCCCTTTGAATCTTGGAGTGGAGCAGCCTATATCAAAATGTGTAACTAATACTGTAGACTACTGCCTGGAATGTTCCACAGTATGCCATTAGACTTATTTAGACAGAAGGTGACACCACAGGGCCAAGTTACATGTCACATTTGTGGAGAGGCGAGCCCACTCATAGTTAAAAGCAAGTTTTTAAGTTGATTAAAACCCATGTTATTGAGTAAATGCACGATGGATGTGTTTAATGCCATACCGACACAGGTGGTGGACTCTCTACTAGAAAAGTTACACAGTGCACCTTTAACTACTATAAAAAATATAAATATTATTTGGTCTAATTTACTCCAAATGACTTCTGTTTTGTTTTAGAATTACCTGAGGAAACCCCCTAAGTCAATTAAGGAAAAGTATCCAGTTTTTGACTATCTATAACTGCAAATGGGGTCGGGGGGCACCATCAGAAATCTCGCCAAGGCTCCCAAAAAAGCCAACGGCGGCACTGTAAATACCAGGCAGTGTTGGGTCTTTATGTGTGGAGATTGCATGTTCTCCCCATGTTTGGGTTTGGGTTTCATTCAGGTACTTCAGTTTCTACCATTAATCTAAAACAGGTAAGGTAGTCCTGACCAACTGCACCTAAACTCAAAGGTTGTCAGTTCTGTCCCCACTGTTCACATTAAATCCTGTTGCGTTGTTGTTCTTTGGCAAAACATTTGTCCGACAAATTGTTCTGAAGCATTGGGTCAAAAGTAGACAGGCGGGCGCCACCTAGGGCCTATGCTAAATTTCCTTTCTCTCCAGCGACTAGGTCAGGAATCAGAATACGCACACCGGCCAATTACTGAATTGCTGTGAAGCCATGACATCAAACTCAAGCGTCAGTCTGGGTCCCTTTTGTGGTACAGCACAACAGTAAACAAAGCGGTCGAGATGGATGTAGACGAAGCCATACATTGTGTGTTGGCAACGATTCCTGAGATTGAGGATTTAAAGTCGGAACAAAGAAAATGTTTGGTGAATTTTATCAAGGGGAAAGATGTTATTGCCCTTCTTCCTATGGGATTTGGCGCATATTGGTGCATGTTACATACGTCATGGCCAAATAGCAGCGAGTAGTTAAATACAAAAAGTACCCACCTACCGTCTGTCGAAGGGCAGACGGTTTCCACAAAGTAAAACTGGCTGATGAATCAGACTAGGTCAAAAGTGGGTACAGAATTATTTAGAATGGATTCCTCATTGTTGTCACATCTGTGCTGGTTTGAGCTCGGTTACGTTCTGATATTGACTTGAGTTGGCCCTGTTCTTATCCTGGTTTAGTTCTGGTCCAGTTCAGATTTATAATCAGATTTAGACCCAGTTTAGTCTATATATTTGTCTATATGGTGCTGCTTGCTGTAAAAATTAAATAGCAGCATTAAGAACACTGCAACTTTTTGGTTAGGGGTCCATCACGCTTGTTTTTATGGATAGAAGTCATTACTCTGCCTGGAATGTTCCACAGTATGACATTAAACAGCTCTGCCTTACATTTATTCAATTACACATGTTTTTACAGCTTAAAAATACCTAGAATTTCATTACATTCTGACTCTGAGTGGGGTTGCCTCTCCACAGATCTGACCTGAATCTTGATCATGTTTGGTCTACATGAAAATTTAAAAGTTTAATGCCCTAAACCTTTAAATTTTCCAGCCAAAACAATAACATCTCAATGAAGAAAAGCATTTGACAGACACAATGCACCTTTAAGAACGCAAAACCATGACAAAAAATAAAGAAAACAGGACAGTTAGAAAGAAAAATGTGATAAGAACGCAATATCCCTCTCTGTCAAGTGTACTCGTATCACATATGCATGAATAAATACAAGGATTGGATTTCGACAGGGAGAAGCTCCAAATTGTTTTAATTATTCACACATCTCCTCTGGTTCCTCCCACAATGAAACCCCATATGTGAAATGAAAATTCATATGAGGGCATGCAAATGAAAACCTTTTTGATCTGACAGTCCAAATTGATGGGTGGGTTCTTAGATCACTACACCGGTGTGATGAGAGATGAGGGAGAGAGAAGGAATTTGAATTTCAAATGCGCTGCTTATTACATTTTCGGCGTTATGGAACCCGGCGCGACGGAGAGGAGTGGACAGGGAGTGAATAAAGACTACACTTGGCTCAAATTGGTATTTAGGAAGATTTCAGAAGAGCCTTAGAGAATGTGATTGTTCTAATAAAGTGTGCTGTCCATAGATTCATTGTGACGGCGGTAGAAGGTCCTATATTATCTAAACTGACTTTGGTTTGAACCGTTTATAAAGCAGAGTTCTCGCCAAAATGTAGATAAGTTTTGCGTTCGGAATCAAAATTCAGTAGGGACGTACTAATAATCGAAATATCGAGGTATCGTATCGTCAAAAGTCTCACAATATCGAGAGCTGTCACAATATTTCGAATTTCTGAACCAGGACCAAAACAGGATTAAACCAGGACTAAACCAGGACTGAACCAGGTCTAAACCAGGTCTAAACCAGGTCTAAACCAGTACTGAACCAGGACTGAACCAGGACTGAACAAGGACTGAACCAGGAGTAAACCTGGACTGAACTAGGACTAAACCAAGTCTAAACCAGGACTAAACCAGGACTGAATCAGGACTGAACCAGGACTAAACCAGAACTAAATCAGGACTGAACCGGGACTAAAACAGGACTAAAACAGGACTGAACCAGGACTAAACCAGAACTGAACTAGGACTGAACCAAGACTAAAACAGGACTAAAACAAGACAAAACCAAGACTAAACCAAGTCTAAACCAGGACTAAAGCCAGACTTAACCAGGTCTAAACTAGCACTAAAACAGAACTAAACCAGGACTAAAACCAGATTAAACCAGGACTAAATCAGAACTAAACCAGGACTGAACCAGGACTAATTTGGTTTAGACCTGGTTTAATCCTGGTTTAGTCCTAGATCAGTCCTGGTTTAGTCCTGGTTTAGTCCTGGACCCTCATGTCTCAGGTCACTATAGGACAGTAGTGCAGGTTTCATGTTGAAGTTCATGGTTGTTTTCACCATTGCCAGTAGCTCCGGTTTGACATTTAAGTTGTAGCTATTTTATATTTGTTATTTTTTTATATCTCACATAGGGAGAAGTGGGTGGACGATGTACCCCACCCGTACCACGCCCACTATACCCCTGTTTTTCTAGTAGGAACAGCTAATAAATACAGAGAACTGCACAGAACATGAATAATTTCAGTGCAAACAACATGAAGATTCTTGGGTTTATGACAGTAATGAATCGCACCAAAAAGTATCCTAGCTACAATATCGTAATAATATCGTACGGTGAGATTTGGACATCATTTCATCCCTAGAAATCAGTCTCGGTAATTGAACAGGAATGCACAAGGAGAAAGTGTCTAGAGTAGTTTTAAAAATCAAACTGAAACAAACTTGGACTTTTTAAGGAGCAGGGTCTATAGAGATGCGGTTGTCCCTCTGGAGATGTTATTGCTTTGCCTCGAATACACATCTCCAAAACTGTTAGAGTTGTTTTTAGCTTCATGCAAACAGGCTCAATCTGCAAAACACCAGATGCGGTCGTAGCGCCTTCTCCTGGTGTATGGCTGAATTTTATGTACATTGAAGTTTAACTCTTTCCCCCCTGGACGCCGACTAGGAACAACCCATACATATGTTACTAGTTCTACCCATAGAGCATAACTGCATAAAAGAAAACAGACTTCCACGAGTGATTATAAATGATTTTTACACTCATGAACTTAATTGTAACACAGACATATTTGTATCTCTGGAAACCTTAGACTCTGAACTCTTCATTTATGGATGTTTAAATGTGATTCAACTCATTTATAGGTGTATAACAGCTCACTGAAAATGAGAGTTTACCTGGTCAGGTGCAAGCTCGAAAACAAAAAACTACATTCAGCATCTGATATCTGCATGTTCTGAGTACTATATTCATAAAAAAAATAAAAATATATACTTTGTCAAAGTATTTAAACAGATTTCATATCACCAGATACAGTATAGCCAAGTGTACACCTGTTTTTACCTGTTGTACACCTGTGTGCACCCAATACATTTTTTTCCATTTAACTTATTCAACTCATTTAGCTTATTCAACTTATTTTATTTATTCAACTCATTTAGCTTATTATAATATATAATAATATAATAATAAAACTCTTCCCCGTCAGTGTGTGTCCAGTATTTGTCATCTTGGCTATTTTCTCGTGTGCAGAGCTCCACATAAGCGTTTTTTTCTGTAGCGATTCTGTTATACATCGCATCTTGGAAAAAAAAACTGAAATATTTTAAAGGACTCGCCTGGGCAACATCCAGATTTCAGGGCAATTTTGGTTCATAATCGAGTATAAAGCTCAGATAGTTTGTTGGGATATCGCAGGACTCCACACAGACGCATCAGCGGCATTCTCATCTTCTCCCCGAAAGTCCGTCGCTATCGCTGTTTTCCACTTTATAATCAACTTCAACATCATCACTTTGAAATCTATAAAAGTCACTTTCTCTAAACTTATCCATAAAATACGTCCGCTCCTCATTATTTCTAAAACTGTGCGCCGCAGCGCCGCGATCTTTCCATTGCACGTGTTTCGTGTTGTGTTTTTTCCGGAAGCTACCATCGTCACTATTTCGATTAACTTCGGAAAAAATCGGCGAAAACATATCCTTGAATCCTATTGGTCAGTCTAGTGTGGGTTGTAGTGGCCCCCACCGATCACAGTCTCTGTTTAAATGTGAAAAACCGAGCCATTTCTAAAGGTCGTCAAATCTCGTCTTTAGTGATACGGCGGAGGTGTCAAAAGTCGTCATTAAGGGTTCAGGGGGGTCGTCAAATGTCGTCTTCATGGGGGAAAGAGTTAAGAGATATTCTGAGAGTTCTGGGAGTTTGCAAGTGGTTGATTTTTTATCTGCGTAGTTGGAACTGTGGTGCACTGTTAGCATTCTAGTTTTTGTTAGCATTGCTTTGCTTCTGAAAGTTCTAAAAGTTGAGAAAAGCCCTCATAAACCCACTGTGATGCATAATTAGGATCCCAGGAACTTTGGACTGCTGCAAATCACTGGCTCAAGTGTAATTTAGAGCATCTTTAAAGGTTCTATATGAAGCAAAATTGACTCTAGTGAGCTTTAAGGCATTTTAAATGTTGTTACCTCCTCAAAAACAGCGGTGAAGTTGTGTTTTGTTTCATTCAACCCTTTATTATTAGTCTGTCTACATCTACATCCCTAGTCTGTCTAGACTCAATAATGTGCACTTGTTTTCACTAATCTGCAATTATGTAATTTTATTGCAGTGTGACTGTACGAGTCTATTGTAACTATGGCTATGTTCAGACTGAAAGGCTTAATGCTCAATTCAGATTTTTTTGTGACATCCAATTTTTTTGCGAAGTTGTTCACATATCCAATTAAATGCGACTTGTATGTGATCTCCAGTGTGAACTTTAAACGCCCCAAAAGTGTCTCACATGTGCATTGGACGACACGACAACGTCACACGCAGCGAGCATGATCAGTGTTTACAGAAGTCGCCTAAACATGGACGCAGCATTGAGCACCTGGAGATTTTAAAGTTGCTGTCGTACCGGAGCCAGAACATGAACACTTTATTTGGTTTAAGGAGGAGATTGAGAAGAAAAAGGACGAGGTTTTTGGCTGTGGCATTTTGTGGGGCAGTGGCAGCAACGTCTTTAAAAAAGGAATGTATTGTTGCAGAGTCACAACCAAAAGTGGTGGGATTGCTGTGTGCTTCGCTGCTTCATTCACACAGAGTTCAGGCACAATTTTCGTATGACGAGAAGAACGTTTGTGTACATTTGTGAGCGCCTACTTGTACCACTCTCGCAGGAGGAAACACGTCTTTGGTGGACTGTTTAAACGAGCAAACGCGTCGGCACTGGGCTGTATTGGCTCGCAACAGGATGAATGTGACTGAAGTCGCATGTCAAAAGATCGGATATGTATCGGTTTTAGGAGCACATATCCAACTGGCCTGGGTCTATTTGAAACAATTGGATCTCTGTCATTAATAGATCAGATACAGGTCGCATGGGGTGAAAAAATCTGATTTGGGTCACTTCAGGCTGCAGTCTGAATGTAGCCTTTGTGTTAAATTGCTGCCTCTTTGCTAGGACTGCCTTAACAAAGAGGTTTTTAATCTCAATGGGATTTCTTTCCTGGTTAAATAAAGGTTAAATCAAATAAATCTCTCGAGCTCAAAATGCTCTTTTCCCTCTTGTGATGTCACACAGTTGTAGTATTTAAGCTACCTTTTACCCTTTGTTTAGTCGAGATGCGCAAGTCCAGGGCTGAAATTATCCAAATACTTCTTGTCAAGGTGTTTTGAGTTTAAAAACACAGTGGAGCACTTCTTGGATTACCACATGACGAGGTGGAACATACAATTTAACCATTTAATAGAAGAACTCAGCCTAAAAATGCAGGATTTATGTGTTAAACATGTGTGAAAGAAACAAAACACAACTCCAAGTCTGTTTTTGATAAGTGACCATTATAATATAGATCTGAAAATGGCGTATTATGGGCCTTTTAATAGCTTCAGAAACATAATTGCCCGCATAGTTCATCTGATTAGTGCAATTTCACGGTATAACTTGAATGAATAATGACAAATAAAACACTTTACCTAACTTATTCCATTTTCCTCGGAGGCAGAAATAGTTTGCATTTCAATGTGTTTGGGGTTCAACTACATGCATAAACATTAAAAGGCCCTGTGTTTAAAAAGCATTGCCGTTAGTGTTGCAGTATTGATCAAAGTTGACAGCTACACATGTTGGATAAAGAGAAACACGGCGCTGGTGTATTTTCGCTGTATTATTAATCATAGCAGGGCTGGCTCGGCGTCGCTCCCCGAGGTGATGCGTCTCCCGGTGCGCAGAGCAGACAGATCGGAGCTCACTGGAGACCGCAGCCCCCTCAGGTCCAGCGCAGACATTGCACTTATGTAACATTTATGGTTAAGGTCAGGGGGATATGTGTGTGTGTGTGTGTGTGTGCTGCTTTCCGTTCACCTGGGAATATGAACACACAATGGACCATGTTTGTGGAAAATGCATTTGTGTTTTGATTTTTACAGGTTTAGGAAGTAGTTCCCCATTTTTCCAATCACAACAGCCGACGCCTAACATAGATTAACCTTTCTTTTTTTTTTTTTACTTGACCAACAGAAAGTTTGAAAATCAATCAGTGAAAGTGATTGGTCAATAACAGACAAAACATGGGAAACTGTCCCAGAGCGCCACTGTCCTGAAATCTTTCTTCTCAGCAAGGAAAACCCAAATCCCAGCGGGAAAAAATGAACAATAGACACTAGTCAGTAGTTATTTTCAAGATTGAAATTCGAATGTTTTGCTTTCAGAAACTTTGTTCATTTTGGCAGTTTTCTTTAATTGTATTTTATTTGAATTACCAGTCTAAAGCCGTGAAAATAAACTTTGTTTATTTAGTTAATATGTTGTTTATTTAGTTCATGAAAATGCCTTAAAATCGTATTGTGCTGTATAGAGCTGTGCAAAAATATCAAACTGTCAATATATTGTTTCATTTAATGTGATGATACAGTATTGATGTGGTGGCCTATTTTTGGTATATTTTATTAATTATTTTGTTTGTTTTATTAGACAGGCTGGTGCCACCGAGTACCTTCGCTCAGTTTAATTTCTGTCCAGGGACTAGGTCAGGAATCGGAATACACCGGATCATTTGCAAGAACCCTGAAAGTGCAAGTTCGGGCACCAGCCAATCAGCGAAGAGACATACATTCCGTGTTGGCAACACAATTCCCGAGAAGGAAGATTTAAAGCTGGAACAAAGAGAATGTTTGGTGAATTTCATCAAGGGGAAAGACGTTATTGTCCTTCTTCCTATGGGATTTGGGAAAAGTTTAATATACCAGTTAGCCCAGTTAGTGACACATTACATACATCACAACCAAATAGCATCGATTGGTTAAATAAAAAAAGTACCTGCCTACCGTCAAGCGAATGAATTGTAATGCTGCGAGGTCAGACGGTTTCTACGAAGTGAAACCGGCTGATGAATCAGACTACAGTTTTGTTGTTTGTTCAGAGGAAGGAAACTCATTGACACTTTCACAGTTTTAATGATTAAAATGTGTGTGTTCCATTTTAACTTTGCACAAGAAGTGGTTTAACAAATAATTTTAACATCACAGACATGCTTTAGCCTTTATTTTTTATTGAACCATACGAATAGATTTGAAATATATTGCGTCGAATCGAAAGTGCACTGTATCAAGATATGTATCGTATCGTGGTCTATGTATCGAGGTATGTATCGTACCCGCAACTTCTTAATGATACCCAGCTCTAGTTCTGTACGAGCTTGACAGGCCTCTCTCTATGTGCTACACCATAAACATTATTCATTCACTTTACCATGTTTTTCCAAGTGGCTGCTCAGTTCATACACGTGCATTCTCCGACACGTATTACACTCTTTTTTTTCATGTGTTTCACTGACCAGCGGGTCCACATAGTTTTCCTGTTATGTTCGATTTTGCCATGGTGTTGTCCATTCAGACTTCCTCATATCCTCATCTCACTTTCTCTGTGGCTTCGCTCCCAAACAGACTTTATTGCTGTTTGAGAGAATAGTGTTCATTTAGGCTTACAGGCCATTAGGTAAATTTAGTTTCTGATCTCCGCTTTGTGCACAGTGGAGGATGTAATGACGAGGGGAAAAACAGAGCCCCAGTCCTCAGATCAGACCCACAGTGACTGAAATGACTGACAGCGCAGTGAGGGGGAAGCGAGAGACACATGTTTTATTGTAAGATGGCACTCGCAAAAAAAAATTAAGGGAAATTCACGTGGGTGCTCATTTTGCGCAAAATGTACTTGTATATTTTTTATAGCCGTAATCAAATTGCACAGCTTCTTGGGGGAGCATGTCTTTGTTCCCTCAGCCTTATGTTCCCTCATTTATAAGTTTTTTTTTTTTTTTTTTACTTTCCAAAATTAGGCCCTATGTTCCCACTTTTCCTGTACTTTTCCCTCGCTATCTCGCAGTTCACCTTTGGCAGTCTCGCTGTTTCGCAGATTTTTTTGTGTGCAATGTTCCATGTCTTTATTTACATTATATGAATGCGTACTGCGTCCTGATTGGCTACAGAATGTGTTCAGAAATTTACTAAAGATCTCTAGCAGTGTGTACAGAATGTTTGCAAGTTTTCTCCCCGACAAAACCCACAATGTCGATGAAACGTTCTGCACCGACAAAGCTTTCGCACCCTAAACATGAAATGGATCTGGGTTGCAGAGCAATCGCACAGAGTTGGCTTTGAAATAGCGCAGATAAGAATGAGCTTGCTGAGATTTCTTCTGAGTCTGAGTCACCTTGAGTGAGTTTCAGTTCTGATGCTAGTTTCAGTCCTGTCTTGTCCTACTAGTTAGTCCTGGTTTAGTTTTGTCAGTCACAGTCTAATCTCTGGCGGACTCTGCGCTGTAGGTGCCATTACGGAATAAATTCATCCTTGGTTCATTACATAAAGAACGAAATAACAAAAGAACGACAGCAGCAATAAGTTTTAAGAAGGATGCAAAAAGGGTTGTAACTATCCTGTCTGAGAAAAGTGTATAAAGTGTGTGGTGAGGGGTTTTACAGCCTTAAGACAGATATAATAATTGTAAAATATAAAGTTGACTATTTCGCGGATTTCACCTATCACGGGTTATTTTTAGAACGTAACCCCCACGATAAACGAGGGACCACTGTATCATCAATTTGCATCAGATTTTATCCCCTTTTCTCCCAACTTGGTCGTGACTTACACTCAACCTATTATCCAGCTGCAGTTGACTACAGATGTAATGTAGAGATCATGGTGCAAAGGTTGAAATGACTCTGAATCGTCACTTTAAATGTGGTATAAAAATAAAAATAACTTGAATTAGATTTTGATTTTGAGAAAGAATTTAGAAATAAGAAAAATTTTAGAAACAAAGGAATGGAAACCCAGGGCTGTGAGAACATAGGGCTGACCCCCTTCTTGGAACCTTCATGTAAAAACTTACCGTTTTGTAAGTCATTATACATTTAATTATAGTTGTAGATCTCATAAATTACTTTAGTTTTAATTTAGTTAAAAAGTCCACAGAGTCTAGCTATTTTGTCTCCATAATCTCCACACTGGATCAATCTCCCGGGACTAATCTCTGTAAGTATATTATGTTTATGAACGAGGGCCAGGATGTTCAAGTGGAGTCCCGGCGCTTGCGGAACGACACGCTATCACGCTAGCGCTAGGTTAAACGGCTAACATCACTTAGCAGGTACGCAATTACGCCATCCAATCAATTACACGACGGAAGATTGGATTAGGATAGAATTATTACCGTGGTACTGGTGCACGGAGGCTGTAAACAATGTAATGGCTTTATTCACATAATCAGACAGAGGACAATAAGCAGATTAGCGCGCGTAAATATAGCCGCGGCGCTAATGACATGCTAGGCGCCAGTTGTTTGATTGGGCTGTGATTAGCTCGTGCAGAGGAGGAGATGGAGTTGGAGATTGGGGAGAATGCGTCGAGCCATGTCTGAAGCGTGAGCCAATGGAGATTTACCTGCTAAACTGGACTCGTAAACACAACACTGGAGCTTTTTATGGACCATATAGACGCTACAGACGGGAATTAAGCTTCTGTTTTGTAGTTTTATGCAAAGGAATAAAAACGCCAAACAAAATATTGCCAAGTTTCTGAGTGCCTGTTGCAATTAGCTGCATGGAGCGTTGGGACTGGAGTGGGTCATTTGGGTTAAGTGCCTTGCTCAAGGACACAAAATGTACTTAAGTAAGTTTTGATTTGGCTGGCTAAAACTTTACCCACTGCACCATTGCCAGCAGAAGATTAAAGCCACAGTACGTAACTTTTTAGCCAGAAATAGACTAAAATAAAAGCATGTCATGTGCCAAAAAACAATTAAACATGGGTCCTTTCTTTCATTCTTGAGCGGGCTTGCATCTCCACAAATCTGACACTTAGGATAAGTTCAGACTGAAGCCTGAAGTGACCCAAATCCGATTTTTTCAAATGCGACCCAGGCCACTTGGATATGTTGTCCTAAAACTGATATATATCCAATCTTTTGACATGCGACTTCAATCTGAACGGCCAGGTCACATTCATCCAACCTACACATCACAAATGTATACAAACGTTCTTCTCATCATATGAAAATGGTGTCTGAACTCCGTGTGAGTGAAGCAGTAAAGCACATGGCAATCCCACCACTCTTGGCTGCAACTCCACACCCACGCGTTCTTTTCTACGGACGTTGCTGCTGCTGCCACTGCCCCACAAAACGCCAGAGGCCAAAAACCTCATTCTTCTCCTCCTCAATCTGCTTCTTAAAACAAATAAGCTGTACGTGTTCTGGCTCCAGTACGATAGCAACTTTAAAATCTCCAAGTGCTCAATGCTGCATCCATGTTTAGGCGACTTCCGTAAACATGTAAACTGCGTATGATGTCGTTGTGTCCTCCATTGCGCATGCGGGACACTTTTGGGGTGTTTAAAGTTCACACTGGAGATCACATACAAGCCACATTTAATTGTGAATAAACTTACAAAAAAAATATAAAAATCAGATTTCACAAAAAAATCCAAATTGAGCATTAAGCCCTGCAGTCTGAACATAGCCTTATTTGGCCTGGAGGAGGGCCTTCTCAATCTTGTTTCCAGTGAAATGTTGTTCCTTTAGCTATAATCTACAGTATCTCCATAGAGAATATCGAGAAGTATTAGGCTGGAATTACACTGACTGTCGGGTCCATACTTACAGAAGGTTACCTGCAGATTGCCTGTTACACCAACTACGACAATTTCCATGGAATCATGCAGGTGACCTTTAAAAGAAGCATAAGTAGCAGCCACTGTCAAACAGATAGCACAAGCATCATAAAATAAAGTTGTAATAAATAATGTAATGTAATTATGAAGTAAAAAATGTATATATAGGAAAGCATTTTAAAAACAGTAGATTTCTTGGTCGGCTACATAGATATTTTCCACTAACACACAATATGGTCACAGCAGCCTGCAGAATCCTGACAGAAATGTGGTAACCTCAGCAGAGCAAAAGTCACTTCTCAAACTGCAATAATCATGCCAATTTAATTGCAAAACACTAAATCCTAGATAACTAGTGTCTTATTTTACACCCTTTTTATTTGGTAATCTAATCTTGGCCTTTGACCCACTCATGAATTGCTTTGACAAGTTGGTGGTGTAATGAGAATATGTATAATGCTGTGTTTTGGGGCAGTGTACCAGTCAAGCAAAACAGTAGGTTCTAAAGCGAGATAAACTCTCTTATAGAAGTGACACTTGGACAAAACGTGGATTGCTGCCAAAGCACCTATTGCAATGTGTGAGCTCCCAGGACGCTCGGATAGTTTGGGTGTCAGACTCCTTTAGCCCCATCCAGAGACGCCAAACACACCAGCAGGGGAACCATGTGGTTTTTTTCTGTCCAAAATAAAGAAAAGAAGAGAAAAAGCATGAAGAAAGAAAGCATGGTGTTTTCAATATGGATGCTTTTATTGCACTAAAAAGCCTGCGTCCTTACTCTGAGCAGGCTTGCATCTCCACAAAGCCAACTCTCAGGCTCTATTTTCATGGAAATATTGTTCCTTTAGCTTTCATTTTCAACAGTATGACATGGAGAATGTTGAAGGTTACGGTTTTGATTTTCTAGACTCACTGTCCATCTCTAGAAAGTTACATAATGTCACTTTAAATTATAAAATAATATCTTTTGTAGAAGCATGTTTGATTATTTAAAAACACATACTGCTGTTGTGCCGGTTAAACAGTTATGATCTATAACACCTGCAGAGCCCTATATTTTATAACTTGGACATTTTAAATTGCAATATTACCGTATTTTTTGGATTATAAGGCACAGTTGAATTCTCTTATCTATTTTCATATATAAGGTGCATCAAATTATAAGGCACATTAGGTAAAACAAACAGATGACACTCGAGACTGATCCCTCAGCCCAGGCGTCCACCATCCATTGGCAGATCGTGTCGTAACTCACCCGGCGTTGCCTCCCTGTCTTGGTGAATGTGGATTATGAATGTGAATGTGGGTGGATAATTTAAGTTTTTTTATTTTTATTTCCTACAATGAGGACTCGACTATACATCGAGTAATAATGTGTTTAATGCAGCTTTGCACACATCTGTTTACGTTTTACAGAAACAAAACTTAAAATCACATGGCTAATTTGCATAAACGATAAGCTCTGAAAAAAAAAAAAAAAAACGCTTGCTCCTCGTGCTCTGATGCGGTCAGCTTCTGTTGGACTCCGCGAGGCTCCTGACTACAGTAGCCGTAATGCTCTGACAATCCATCAAGTGGTGCGGCTTTGTAGTTTACCAAAGTCATACTAAAACATTTTGAGAGATTTTTGAATGCCGTGTACCACATAAAATCGGTTTGAGGTCAGTATGCACAACCAGAATTAATACATAAAGCGCTCCTTATAATCCAAAAAATACAGTGACTGAAAATATTATATTATTATGAATTAATAAAAGAAACACATCCACTGATTTCCACGTTACAAAACACTGGAGCCCAATGGGAGCTGACATTCCCATTTAGAATAGAGAGTAGTAAAACATACATAATTCACTCTAAATACAACTTCAAGAGGATAAATAAGAAGAGGAAACATGGTTAAAAGCTCTATGAAGTCGATTATAGATAATAGGTCTGCTTTAAAACAAAATGAACACATGACATGTCCACTTTAGCCCATTTAATTCATATCTTACAAAAGCCCCATAAGGTGCGTTCATAATTTATTGTTTTGAATGAAAATTCAATAATCATATGTTTCCTGCATCGCCATATCCACACATTTCCATAGAGAATTATAATAAATGTACAAACCTGTTCTGGGCTTGTTGATGAAGACTACGGCGGTGATCTCACAGTGTCTGACTTAACACCGTAACGAAGGCCTATTTATCTCTCCTGATTGATTTCCCTCGATGAATCATGATGCTAACGGTGGGTACATTTCATCCAACACTGAAGACGCGATAAAAACATGAGAAATGCATTTATCATTCTTAATACGCTCATAGATTTGTGAATCAATACGTGTTTATTTCCCCGTGTGAGTAATGGTCATGCTGTGTGTTTGGAAATTTTTCAGTAGCCTAAATTAAGTGCAACTGTATTGACTGGTTCTAACTGTTTATGTGCTAAGAATACTCAAGGGACATGTAGGATATAGAAGAATGGAGAACTAGTTGCTTCAATGACTGTTAGTTTTATTTATAGGTTTGAACAATATACTGGAGTTTAGTTTTTGTTTAGTTTGTTATGTATAGCTCAGAAAAACATATTGTATTGTATTGTGTGGCATTGTATTTTATTGTACTGTGAAAAAAAAAAAATATATATATATATACATATAGGAATGTACTTCAGTAATTTTGAACAACATAAAGCAAAGAAATATTAAAGAGTAGGTATTGCACTAAATGTACTTTCTAGGAGCGTTCTACCAGGTTATAATATTTTTCCCTCATAAAAAAAGAACACCTGAAGACGTTTTCAAGATAAGCAGTAAGATTTTGTCCAGAGCTCCACTCACAAGCCTTTGTCATTCATGCTCCCACGCAACAATGCTCCATAAACATACAAAACCATGATACAAAAAAGTGTAAACACTGACAAACCTGATGCGATGTGCAGTAGTTTCACCAGCAGGATGCACGCTGATTGTGTTGTGATAGTGCTCTGAAGGGGGAGTTGTCGCTGTGAGATGTTTTAGGAGAATATCAGATCAACAATAAAAGATAACATGATGATCTACAGTAAATATGTTGTGTGTTAACAGTTAATACCTAGTCTGATTCATCAGCCAGTTTCACTTCGTGGACCTTCTGACCTCACAGCATTAGAATTTGTTCGATCGATGGTAGGCGGGTACTTTTTTATTTAACCAGTCGCTGCTATTTGGTTGTGACGTATGTAATGCTCCAAATTCCGTAGGAAGAAGGGCAATAACTGCCACAATCGCTGCCAAGACAGAATGTCTGACTTCGTCTACATCCATCTCAACCGCTTTGTTTACTGTTGTGTTGTTCTACAAAAGGGACCCAGACGGGCGCTTGAGTTTGATGTCACGGCTTCACAGCTCTTCACTGATTTTCCGGTGTGCGGTCTACAACTTCCAGGGTTCTTGCTGTCTAGTGTATTCTGATTCCTGACCTAGTCGCTGGAGAGAAATGAAATTGAGCAGAGGCACTAGGTGGCACCAGCCTGGCTAGTTATTACCCCCTCCACGATACAATATATAGCCCTATGATAATAATAATGCCTTACACTTGTAATCCCCTGTACAGCATTGTTTCCCAAAGACTGGGTCCCAAACCTCAGGTGGGTCGCAAGAGATTTGTTTGGGGGTTGTCACGATCTGCATGTAGGTCTGTGATATACAGTTCTGACATATGAGATTTTCTGTGCTCACAAAAATGAAGACAAAGCACAGAAACAGACTGAATGCTGCACCTGATCTGCTGCTGTGCATGCTCCTCCTGCACCCAGACTGGAACACTCTACAAAACTGCAGACAGGACCACTTATCTCATTAGAAATGTTGAAATGTTAAGACATGTTTTGTATCATTTCTAATATTTTTGTAATTATTTCACTGGCTATATTGTTCCAGTATTGCTGGTTCAACTGAATGTTGAAAAGAAAAAGAAATGGGCTACATTTAATGTCCAAATAGGCGACTTGCTGGTTCAATTATGGTTGTTCATTGTTTAAAACTTGAGTAATACTAATAGTTCAGAGTGACATGATCACTCAGTCAACAATAAAATATCCTCATTATTGTTCAGTAATGTCAAATCCAACTTTATTTTGTGATTTATGAATAATGTCTACTGACTTGGGTCATGAAGGTTTGTGACTTTTAAAATATGCGTCCACTCCCCAGAAAAAAAGTTTGGTGAACACTGTTTTACAGGCTCTCAAAGCGCTACAATGAAGTCATTTTTCATTCACACTGTACTGGGTGGTGTTAAGCTATAGAAGTGAATCTGCCAATCTGCTCCATCAGCCTGCAACACCATCACCAATCATCCACGTACACACCACTTTCATACTAGGCAATGTGGGTGAAGTGTCATGCCTATAAACACACAACGACAGAACCTAGTCCAAGTAGGAATTGATCCTCCGACCTTCAGGTTGGAGGCTTGCTCTGACCGCTGAGCATAAAGGACATGCTTCAAATAAAATGTAGGACATGAATTAGATTTGATTTGAGTTGCTGTACAAGTTTGACCTTCTTAAACACATTATAATCATTGATATAAAGTTCTGTGGCCATAGCTGCTCTTTTGGTCTCACTAGACTGGACCAATTATACATGGACTGAGTCCTAATTACTGTTTTAATATGAATTTTGAACTTGAATTTGCTTCTAAATAAATAATGGCAGCTTATGCATGAAAAAGAATGGGGGAAAAAATCACGCATTTGACTAAGAAACTCTGCTGATTTCTGCTGAACCAGTGAACAAAACCCTAAATTCTTAATACATGGTAAAAAAGTTATAGATTCTGTTCTGAGTGATGCAAGAATACCGGAGACGTTTTCTGCATTCGAGAGACATTCTACAAATAAGCATCTGTGGTTGGACAGATGTCTGATGCGCCAGACCCACCTCCACTCAAACTGAACAGGAAGAACATGTAAGCCTAAAGCAGAACAAGTTTATTTACCTTGAGTACAGGATATACCAGGACATGAACCCTCAGCATTCTAAGTATTGTGCATTCTAGTCTAACACACCTTCATTGCAGCGTGAAGTATATCCTCAGACGACACCGGCTATAGACGGAGCTATTCACAATAAATGTCTCGGTACATCTAAGAAATGCTAAGAATTTTCACTTGCTGCCTGACCAGTTCCTTCTATACAGCTCCAAATGTGTACCAAGTGTCTCTCAAATGTAGAAGACATTTCCTTTGAAAAAATGCACTCAAGTAAGTAAAATTATTTAATATTATTCAAGTATAAACAGGGGTGTAGTGGGAGTGGCGTCCACCCACTTCTTCCGACGTGACATATAAAACAATAAATATAAAATAGCTACAACTTAAATGTCAAACCGGAGCTGTTGGCAGTGGTGAAAACAACCTGCATAGACTCATGATATCTGCACTACTGTCCTAAAGTGACCTGAGACATGAGGGACCAGGACCAAATCAGGACTGAACCAGGACTAATCTTGGACTTGAGAGGAGAGAGAGAACCCAGAGCCCGTGGAGCAGGGTGTCCTCTGCACCGGTCTTTTCACCTGTGGTCATCAGACGCACCTCCGAGCCCGTCCCAACACTCAGTCCTGGTTCAGTCCCGGTTTAGTCCCGGTTTAATCTTAGTCTTGTTTAGTCTTGTTTTAGTCCTGGTTCAGGCACATGTTTTGTAGCCTGTGATTTATGTTCTGTAGGTGATTATAAATGGTGTTAATGTTATTAACCTGATTCCGCATCATTGTGGGAAAAAAACTAAAAAACATCAAATATTACAGATTTTTACTGGGCTAGCACCTTTTAACTAAACAAACAATCTATTATATGAGACCTGTGTGTATTTCAGCATGTCAAGTTGAGTATATGGTTTTTGAGGTGGAGATGGATGGGGAGTAACCAGGCTGGCACCACCTAGTGCCTCCACTCAATTTCATTTCTCTTCAGCGACTAGGTCAGGAATCAGAATACACTAGACAGTTTGCAAAAACGATTCCTGAGATCGAGGATTTAAAGTCGGAACAAAGAGAATGTTTGGTGAATTTTATCAAGGGGAAAGACGTTATGGCCTTTCGTCCTACAGGATTGGAGAAAAGCTTAATATACCAGTTAGCCCTGTTAGCGAAGGATTACATACGTCACGACCAAATAGCAGCATTAGGTTAAATAAAAAAAGTGTACACCTACCGTCGAGTGAACAAATTCTAATGCAGTGAGGTCAAATGGTTTCTACGAAGTGAAACTAGCTGATGAATCATGCTAGATGGGCAGTTGGGCACGACGATTTCACGAATCGCGTACCCCCACTTAAAAAATCTCCACTACACCAGCCTGAGTAGAAAGTAGTAGTGCAAGAAATGACTCAATACTAAAACAGTATTCGGGAAAAATACTTGTCAAGTAAGAGTAATATAAGGACACAACATTAAATAACACAAAATCTGGTCTAAGGTAGCTGTTAAACGACCATTATATGACATCACAAGGTGGAACAGAGCATTCTGAGTTTGGAGACGTAGACTAATAATAACAGATTACTCAAACACATGTGAATGAAACAAAACACACTCCAGGTCTGTTTTTGAGGAGGTTACAACATTATAAAGGCTCAAAGCTCACAAGAGTCAATTTTGAGTTCTATAGGACCTTTAATGTGTAGACGTGCTGTTAGTTCTTCTACGTTGAACTTTATTCCACAAAGACGCTTTAAAAAGCCTTCAAAGTCTGCGAATAGACATTTGGAGGTCGTTCTTACTTTATTTATCCCAACCAATCTTGACAATATCCTGCGTACATCTTTCAAACGCTTCCTCTTTTAATAGAAGGCTTTGTGCACTATAGAAACAGCTCCTACGATGCCTGTCTTAACTTCTTCATGTGATTGAGTTTGAAATACCGGCAGCGTTGCAAATTCCTCCTCAATAAATATTTCCTTATCCCACAGAAATCAGCCCGGATTACTGTCAAAGTCACATTTACGTCGTTTACAATTCCGTTTCAGTGTGAGATCTCCGTGTGAAGCCGCCCTGACACTGCACATGACGAAATAGTTTTGCCTTTTTTTGTTTTTCCGGAAAAGGAGACACAAATGAACGTTCAGTCAAGATTTCAAGTAAATATGGTGAAGATGAGACAAGGGTTTTTGACAAGTTGGCTCATTGTTTTCGAAATATGATGTTTCCACTGCTGTGTTTAAGTGCGCGAGACAGATTTGAATGTTTTTGTGGTTAGTATTTTGTTTAGTGGGTAATAATTGTCAGTTTTATATTTTGTGAGGAAAGTTAAAGCCCCGCTGTGCAACGTTATGACCCCAAAATAGACTGCAATTAAAGCCTTGTTTTCTTAATTTTTGATATTTTATCGCACTGAAAATGTACAAAAACCTGTGTTCTTGCTCTGAGCATGCTTGCTTCTCCACAAACCTGACTCTTGTTTGGTTTAGAGGACGGCAACGTCTTTTTCTTGAGATCCAGAATACATGCTTGTTCTTCTTATACCTTTGATACTTTATGAAGATGTGAGTCTGGTCACCGGTGTGATTGACAGGTGGATAAGCCAATTAGACACACACATGATCCATCTAAATCAAAAAAAAAAAAAAAAAAAAAAAAAGGAAAAAATATCACAAGGGGCTTAAAACCTAGCAGATTTTGGCGGAATTAAAGTAACTTTTCTGGTTTGGAGTGTGTCAAATTCTTTTCTCCATGGAGCTGTTATTGCTTTGTCTGAAATATTTCATAATATGTTATTAAACATTTATCATCATGGAAACCAAACCAGGTCAAGTTACAAGTCAGATCTGTGGACAGGCACAGTCAGAATGTCTGTTTTTCTAGGTGTTTTTGAGCAATAAAACCACCCGTAATTTAATAAATGTAAGGTAAATCTGTTTAATGTCATACTGTGAAACATTCCAAGCAGTAACAATGACATATCCTTAGAAACAAGGCAGTGACTGACCCCGACTGAAAAGTTACACAGTGCATCTTTAATGAGCAAAGCGCTAAACTGGGGCGAGATCAGTTAAATTTTCTTTGTTTCACATGTGTCACGGAAAGAAAAAAACAAAAAGTGTCTGCACGATTACACTTGACGTTTGGCTTGAGATGAAAAGGAGAGCACGGTGACCAGACTGATATCAATTTGTATTTTTTAAAATTCAGAGTGATACTCAGGAATATTATTCTTGTTTCCACAGAAATGTTGTTCCTTTGGCTATAATATTCCACAATGTAGCATAACCCTTCCTATCTTCACGGAGAATGTTCCAAAGCTTGGTTTTTATTTAATTTCCAAGGAATCATGCAGTTGACATTCTACCTCCACAAAGTTACACCTTAAAAACTAGCATGCTAACCACACCTTTCCTCTTCTTCTCAGACAATTAAACGCTTTATAATTAGGTGTAGACAGGACACAGGACACGTTTACATGTTTTTGTTTTTTTCTCAAATTAATTATTCAGAATTAAATTGTCCTGAATTAAAATATTCTCCTTCGAGTTTACATGGAAAAAACATGAAATCGTCTTTATTTAATTCAGCTCAACGTCTGTGGGTCAGGGAAAAGGTTCTGATTGTACAGGGGGCGCACAAATGTATTTATGTCTACCTGAAGAAAACACACTTCAGCTGCTACCGGCTTTTCTGTCATCTCGGTTTGTCGTTACGCCACGGACACAAACATGATATGAACTTTTTTTGCAGTTGTTCTGATGATAATTAATCAGCAGCTTGAGAATTCTCTCATCACGCTTTACGTCTGTCAACTGAGGAGGAGAAGGGAAGAGTGTCGGAGAAGGGAGGAAGAAGACAAACTGAGGCTACATTTATATAATGACAGTCTGAACAGAAAACGCAGAAGTGGCGTCGCATCATCATTTTTTATTCGATGTGTAGACAAGAGTTTTCAGGAGGAACTCTGCGTGTATACAGTGATGCAAAAGTGTGTGGAATTCAATTGGGTATGCATGCCATCCGACATGTTTGTTTCTGTATAAAGTATGTATGTGACGTAAACATGTACATGAGCAGATCTGGCCAGAGTTTTGCATCTTGGGCAGTGTAGACGGAAACTCTACGGCGGAGCGTATTCAACATTTCCACTCTGAAGGATGGTTTCAGATTTTTGCGTTTTTAAGCCCCAAAAACGCAGTCACCGTCTGAATGAAATATTCTGTCATTTTTACCCGCAAGCGTTCTCGTGTAAACAGGCCCAGAGTCAACAGCTGCTCTAACTCAGCCAACTCCCACATCCTGCTCGCAAATCCAAAGCGCAGTGGATGAAAGTCCGAAGCATACTTATTAAAAAAATAATAATAATTTGGTTTGGGACCAACATTTGCTCTGAACTGCCTGCTTGCAGTGCATCATTTCGTCAGAGGGGCGACCCAACGCGCATGTACTGAACAACCAGAATTATTTTTCAGAGGAATAAATGTTTACATGATTGAAGAATAAATTAATTTGCCTTTAAAATCGGAATAAACCACCCACTTAATTCAGAATTAAATTAAAATCAATTTAATTCCGAATACATTTAATTCTGAATAATCACTGGGAATTAAGTGTTTATATGGACTTTTTAAAACTGAATTAATTGTATTCCAAATTAATTTATTTTTATTCAGAATTAAAGCTCTGATGTAAACGTGGCAACAGTGGCCTTATTTTAACCTCAAGAGCTGCTTATACAATACGTCTGGACTGGGTCTAGACAGATTTTGTTCAAATAATACTGTGTAGCCTACAGGGCCTTTAACAGCGTTTTAGTGAATAGTCTAACCTGTCATACGGACCTTAAGGTTATGTAACGTTCCCCAAATATTGAAAGTGTCCAATAATCCGTCAGCGTGGCCCGTTTCTGCTTAGCAGCTTTGGAAAGCAGCTGCTGCCATATTGCGCTGACATTTCCAGGGAATTAGTTATTATTCACACGTATTTATTGTCTGATCCAGTGTTATTAAAGTCCTTGTTCGCGGGCTTCTGGAGATGATGAGATATTTCACTCCTCTTTGCTTTGCCTGCAGCACAACTTGTTTCAACTTGTGCGATATTAAAACTAAAACAACACAGTAAGCCAAAGAGAACTGTCGAAAATGTTAAAAGGGGGGAAAGGCTGTTCGCTCAGGCCAGACTCAGGGCGAAAACAGACAGTGAGCCAGGTCGCTTGTTCATATCTGAGCCAAAGCTGTTGTGGGGTTCTTGGGCAAGACACTTACCCCACTGGCTCTTTTGATATTTATTCATATGACAGAAGCCAAAGTGAGGATTCATTTAAACTCATCACAGAGAGAGTTTGCTTTTATGCAGATTTTGTGTTGGTTCAGCGCTAATCAGCATAAAATGCATGCAAATTAGAAAGAAAATATCTGGTTCTTCTGAAAAATAAGATCAGCAAACATTAAACTAAACTTCAGTACTATCATTTGTGCAGCTAATTTAGTGAATCAATATTTCTGATTCAATATTTTTGAAGATGTTATGCAAAATAGATTTGTTTTGAGCTTTCTACAATGGTGTAACGTTCCCTCATCAAAAACATGTCTGAAGAGGTTTTAGATGTCATTCATGCATGTTTGAGTAATCTAGAGATCTCCTGGGCCTTATTCGAACCCTCCTCACAGTTAGCAGTAAGAATTTGTGCACAAACCTACGTCACCCAATTCTCCAAGTACAAAAACATGATACAAAACTGTAAAGAGAAACTTGACAAACCTGATGCGATGTGCAGTAGTTTCATTAGTGGATGCACGTTAATTGTGTTTTGATAGAGCTCTGAAGGGGGAGTGACTTAAAGGGACAGTGCAGAATTTTGGACATAGGACCTCATTTCCTAGTGAGCCAGAATGTTGGAGACGTGTGGAGACACTTTTTTAAAAAAATATTCCATCCAGTCCTTGTATTTGCAGACGTCGCTGGTGCTAGGCTAGTGCATGTCAATGGCCATAGTTATCCTGCCACTAAAAACACTCTTACCCACTCCACAAAAGACCCGAGGCAAAACAATTATAACGATGATGTTGATGTGAATGTCTGTGTTGACAGAATAATTTTAGAAGTAAAACCAACCTTGCATTTGCAGGATTTATGTCTGAGCAGCAGCAGTGAGTTGTACTTCCTGATAGAAAGCTTAGCAGTGGCGGACTGATGTCACCTAGCACCTGTCTTACCGGCAAAGTAAAATTCCACTGCTGCTGAGAAAATAGTCCCTTGACATGCAACGCTTCGATGCAAGGTGAGTTTATTTCAAACATTATTCTATCGACACAGACATTTGCACCGACAGTCTGGCATAATAACTGATTTGCTTCGGGCTTTTTGTGGAGTGGGTAAGACTGTTTTTAGTGGCAGGATAACTGTGGCCATTGACATGCACTAGCCTAGCACCAGCGACCTCTGCAAATACAAGGACTGGATGGAATATTTCAAAAAGTGTCTCCACACGTCTCCAACACTTTGGCTCACTAGGAAATGAGGTACTATGTCCAAAATTCTGGACTGTCCCTTGGAGACCAACGGTATGAGAGACTCAGAGCGCCAAAAATAAAACTGAAACTTATTAAACATGTTAATACGATGTTTTCGGCAAATATGGCATTTTCAAAACAAAAGGTAACATGGTAATCTAAATGTGTTACGTGTTAGTAATTAATACCCCATAGAAGTGCAATACTCCCCTTTAAACATAACCCTTTAGCAATCCGTACAGTTTTACAAAATGATTTTCATGGTAGCACCCAAAAAAGATCCCAATTCCTAAAATGGAGACAGTTCGCACAAACCACAAAAACTATACAGCAGGAACTTAGACTATTTTGAACATCTCCAACTTAACTTTATAGATCAGTTCTGTAACCCTAAACACAGCCATCCAATCACAGTTATTTCAGACTTTGCCAAAAGTCAATGCGCCACAACCCGAACGGAATAAAGGTTAATTGTATCTTGTTGACCTGATAGATCCACGCTTCGCTCGTCCGTCTAAAAAACTTAACCATGAACTTTCACGCCTACGCAAAATACTCTATGTACTCGTCTTTAAAAAATAATGAATTCGAAGAGACATGCAGCCAAGATAAGCCAAAATAAACAAAACATTAGCTAGAAATTGCCTACGACCTTTCAGAGACCAGAAACAAGCCTCTCCTTTGACTTCGCTACAAATCAAACTCCAAATGAGAAAGTTTGTCCGGGCACTTGATAGACCTTGTTAACAAGATGGCGCATCCCGCAGTCTCTCTCCAAAGATTACACCTCTTTTTATGCTTTTAACGTTCTATTTTTTCGCGGGGTTCAAAAGGAGTCGTCTCGGTTTGACAAGCTTGTTTGTTCTTTTGGGGAGAGATGGGAGCGGCGCATGGTACATTCGAAATGACTTAACTGTCTGGTGTCTGATGAGGGATGAGGTTTTCAGATGCCAAAAATGATGCTTAGAATGCAGTCGAGTGTATTGGCAAGACTGCGTTAAAGGCACCAAGGCAAACATAATAACGGCTTTGTTCAGCACTTACGTCAAGTTTATTTGTTGTCAAACTCAAGAGAAATAACATCTGATTGATTAAGCTTCGTACAATAAATACCCACTCTGGCTAATTATGGCGCACTCATAGAAATGTTGGTTCATGAATACCGTCGGTGTTAGATTGTACATCGTATTATAGTTGTATTAACTTTCAATCATGAGTTTTTAACCTTTTTGCGTATAAAATGTGATCATATATGCTGATTTCTGGCAATGTTGTCAAATCTACAAGCTACAAAAGAGGCAAAAAAGGTAGATAGACATAGAGTCAACTTCAAACTTCAAACTTCAAAATGCAGCTTGACTCAAAGAAGTGTGGTTGAAACTAAACTATTTTGGCACAAGACTATGACAAGTTTAAAGTTAATCTGGGCCCAGCTGGTTGGCCCAGACAGTTTAAGCTGTCTATACCAGTGAGATCTTACCAGTTAGATATCTTGAATTATAATCAAATTAAGGAATGTTAAATGTTTGAATAAACTCTAAATATTTTCACAATATGCATCTCACGGTACAATATTTATTGCGATAATTGTGGAGGCTAATAGAAGTGTGAATATGTTACTTTTTCCTCTTAAAATGCCTACTAGAACTAACTTTGCTTATAACTGTTATTTCTTCATGTAGTCTGCACTGAAACAGAGCAAAGGATCATGGTCTATGTAGTTCTCTGTTTTTTTTGTTGTTTTTTTAGCTGTTGCTGCACCATAACTATTAATTAAAGTAAATAGACTTGTAATTCGATATATTGTGATGGTCCACGATATTATTGTGAGAACTTTGACGATATGATGTCACTTAAAATGCCTTGACAAGACTTCATCCAAAGAACAAAAATTTCAAAGTGCTTATAATAGTTATTTCTTCATATTCACCTTATTCTAGAAGTTGACATGGGCGTTGTCATCATGATTCGAGTTGTAGTATTTTGTACGAGGCCGATCTTGAGTAAAGTAAATAAGTTCAATACGGATGATAAAGCCGCTTTAAAGCCCCAGAGAATCGGTGCAGTGTTGACTTGTTGGTGCACATGAAAACTGAACATTTTACTCAAATGAACCAACTTTACGTCATATTTATGATGAAAACATTTCCCAAATTCTCCATTGACATGATTATGATAAACAGAAAAATGCCACCTCAAAAAAAAAGCGTGATTTAGGAGCATTTCGAGACAAAAGTGGGTGGGATGACTAAAGGTGAATAATATGCACAAAAAACAAAGCAAAGGATCATGGTCTATGTAGTTCTCTGTTTTCTCTCATTTTTTTTAGCTGTTGCTGCACCATAACTATTAATTAAAGCAAACAGACTTATATTTCGATATATTGTGATGGTCCGTGATATTATTGTGAGAACTTTGATGATACCATATCACTTAAAACCCCTTGACAAGACTTAATCCAAAGAACTAATATTTCAAAGTGCTTATAATAGTTATTTCTTCATATTCACCTTATTCTGGAAGTTGCCGTGGGCGTTGTCATCTTGATTCGAGTTGTATTAATTTATATGGGGCTGATCTTGAGTAAATAAGTTCAATACGGACGATAAAGCTGCTTTAAAGCCCTAGAGCACAGGTGTCAAACATAAGGCCCGGGGGCCAGATCCGGCCCCCCAAGACCTTTAATGTGGCCCTTGGGTGATTTTCTACTAAAATATTTTAATTATATTTTCTATTAAAATATTAGTAATTTTCTGTGGTGTTTATCACAGCAGCGTCTCCAGCGTCTCTGTACGTGGCCCCTCCCACCAGAGCAGCACAAATGAAGACTTGTCTCTTTCCAAACGCTCTTAAAGGACGATCGTTTTGACTGTTGACCGTGACACCCTCATCAGAAAAATGTCAAACATGAGAAAAGTGGAGCCGAGTGCAGGATTTTCCAAGAAAAATTGACTTATTCCTATTTACATACAAGTTCACGTTAAAACATTGTGTTGAAATTTTATTTTTCTTAAAGTTTCAGATTGTTCATAATATTATAATATTATAATAAGAAAGAGTTCATCAATTAAAAAAAGATGTCTAATAGATTTGTGTTTCTCTGCACAAATATTTGAACTTATTGTTATTTTTGGGGTTTATATTCCATGAGTTTTCTGATCCGGCCCCTTTGGGATCAAAGTAGGTTGGATACGGCCCCCGGACCAAAATGAGTTTGACACCCCTGCCCTAGAGAATCGGTGCAGTTTAATTGTTGGTAGACATGAAAATTGAACATTTTACACAAATTAACTGACTTTATGTCATATTTAAGATGCAAAATGTTTCCCAAATTCTCCATTGACATGATTATGATTAACAGAAAAAAGCGTGATTTAGGAGCATTTCGAGACAAAAGTGGGCTGGGCGAATAAGGTGGATTGTCTGCACTGAAACGGAGCAAAGGATTATGGGCTTTCTGTTTTATTTTTGTTTTGTTTTTTAGCTGTTGCTGCACCATAACTATTAATTTAAGCAAAGAGACTTGTAAGTCGATATAGTCAATATGGTATCACAGTATTTTGGTTATTGTTACAACCCTAGTGATGACGGTTCTGCAACACTTTATCAACCAGACTGTCTGTCCCAAGAGAGTAGAATCTCATGTAGCTGAGCCATTTTGGGTCACCAGCAGAGACCCAGCTGTAAATAAGGGGTGGATCTCAGGCAAGGTCTGAGAGAAGGTAGGCAACCACTGATATATTATGTCCTTTGGTCAATTCACTCACCTTGCTATGAACAACAGCTGTTCTTTTCTCTTGTTTCATAAAGAAAGATTATAGTAAGATGACAAGAGGAGCGTTGTTAAATTTAAGTTGGTCACCTGTGTCATTGCCGTAGATTTACAGCCCAGCCACGTTTCCGTTTGTCTGCTAGAGAAGGTGAGAAAAAATTAATGAAAAAAACCTCCAAACACCAAAAACGCACTATGAGAACCGAGTCTGTCCCTGATATTTCCCCGATGTCTCTGCTTTTCACTCTGTCACAAAGTCTTACCCTTCGAGGAGCTGTGGCCCTCATCATTCTTGCCATTACCAAATGTAACTGCAGTCGGACGGAGACTAACCGTAACCTCAGAATGTAGCGCTGGAGCAGGCGGCATTCATCATGAGTCTGTGGAATTGCATTAGGGCTGTCACTAGACCAAACAACTGCTCACGTAGTACATCTTTCATGTCAAGGGTTAGACTGAACCAGTGGGCTGTGGAAAAGGAGCAAGGCTTTTCAGACAGAGATGTGCCCGGATAAGTATTTTATTTCGTTTCCATTCATCCATCCAACCATCCAACCAAGTGCTAGCAAAGGTCTTCATTACAGATTTCATTTTAATATCAGCTCACTGTTCAGTAAGCGTTTAGATAATTAAACCACAATGGACTTTAGGGTTGCACAAGTACAGCTATTGAGATTAGATTAGTTATGTATGTCTAAAGAGGAAGTACTATGCAAAATTTATACTCACCTCAGGTTATAGATTTCTTCCATGCATGCTTGAGTATTTTTAGTGATCTCTCTCTTACGGAAGCCGAGAGGGGTCACAACAAACGCAAACGCCGCAACAAATACAAATGCGACAACACATTAAAAAGCCACAACACACCAAAAATAGCCACAACGGAAGTGACCGCGGGACTCTATTTTCCGACGGACCGATCAAGCGGCAAGTGAAGAAGAAGAACTACGACGTGAAAAGTAAAGGAACTGAGAAGTTGGAAACGTAAGTAAAAGTAATTGATTGTTTTATCATTATTTGTTTCATGTAATTCTTCTTCTTCACTTGCCGCTTGATCGGTCCGTCGAAAATAGAGTCCCGCGGTCACTTCCGTTGTGGCTTTTTGATGTGCTGTGGCTTTTTAATGTGTTGCGGCATTTGCGTTTGTGTTGTGGAGTTTGTATTTGTTGCGGCGTTTGCAATAAAAAGAGTCCCACAGTCATTTCTGTTGTGGCTTTTTTTGGTTTGTTGTGGCTTTTTGTTGTGTTGTCGCATTTGTATTTGTTGCGGCGTTTGCGTTTGTTGTGACCCCTCTCGGCTTCCGTACTCTCTGGCACCATTTGAACCCTCCTTACCAGGGGCGTCACCAGACATTTTTTGGTTGGAGGAGCTATGGGGGTGCACATTTAACACGTTAATTTAGAGCCGTTTAATGATATGAGTGCCCACCCTCTACCATGTTTGAGTTGCTGTTTTAAACAAGTTTAAGTGTAATTAGCCCCCCATAGTGATTTATAAAGCCAAATATTGAATCATTGTTTTACTGCAGTCTCATTTTGAACGCTGGATGTCTTATGAAAATGAAAAAAAGATCCTGGGAGAGCTATGCATTGGCCATTCTAGGGAAGGCTTGTTCTCCTGCTCAAGGCCAATGCTCATTACAGCCAGCTTTAAGATTCTGTGCAATGCTTAGCTCATAAGTCTACCGTATCAATAGGGATGCGACAAAATCTCAAAAATTGCATCTTGTGGAAACTAAGTCACCCATGCTCCCACATGACAATTCTCCATAAATATTCAAAAACATAAAAAAAAAACATACACTCAATGACTTCAGGAAACTGATGCGTTTCATTAGCAGGAATGATAGTGCTCTGATGGGGGTGTGACTTAATATAGGGAGCAAAGGGAGGGGAGACTCACATCATCAAAAACTATAGTGAAACTTGTTAATATATTATTTTCTGTGAATATAGCATTTTCAAAAAAATAAAAGGCAATACAGCGTTGGTGCAAAGGTACCCAGAAATCATGGTTCACTACGTACCTCGGTTTTGAGGTCACGGTTTGGTTCATTTTTAGTACAGTATGGGAACAAAATGCCAGTTTTGCTTGTTGTGTTTATTTGTGTGTTTATTAAACCAACAATTTGTTTTGACATTATACAAACGGGAACATAAAATAATAAATGGAAAGTGCTGCTTGGTAATACTAATGATCAAATATTCTCAAATAAGTAACAAATGTATGAAATATTCTACAAAATTATATATATATATATATATATATATATATATATATATATATATATATATATATATATATATATATAATAATAATTCCTTGTAAACGCAGCAGTAACAGTTCCAACATGAACTTTTAATCAATCTTCATATTTTTGGCCAGAAAAACCAACTTGTCCACAATGTCTGCAGTAAATGCAGATCTGCAGTTACAGTGTCCCCAGCAGTGGAAAATACCCTTTTGTTAGAGAAAGAGGTCGCCGGCGAAAGGTGAAAGTGAGGATCGCGGCGTGACGACCGTAATTTTATGAGAATTCACGTGGGTCAGAGGGACGTAGTCAAGGTGCGGGGTAATTGTTGTCAAGGCAACCGTCTTAACTTAAAGCGCTGTGGGAAACACTGCCACCCCAATCACGGACGAGTTCCCTCGTGAATATTAAAGCTGTACATGTAGTGGTGGAATGTAAACACTCATGCACTGCCCTGCACCAAAACAAATGTCCTGTACCTAAACGATTCTGTACGAATACCTGTACCGTTACACCCCCACAACACAGTGATCTAAATATGTTATGTGTTCGCCGTTAATACCCCATAGAAGTAAAATAGGATTCTCTTCTGAGTACAGATTATAAACAACCCCAACTTTTAAGAAGACTGAAATGTATTAATAGAAGATATTTGTTGATATTTAATACAGGTACAATAAGATTTTTCTATAAACACTTTTTTTTGTTCTTTACAAAGAAATTCTATTATCTAAAAAATTGCAACTCCGATGTTGATTTGATCTATTGAACAGCTCTACTTTTGTTCAGCAAATGTATTATTTAAAAAAATGTCTGGTTAAGAAAGAACACAACACAGAAAAAAAAACACACAATACTGTATAAGAGTTAGAAGTATTTGAAAGCCTTTGAAGCATTTGAGGACAGACGTATAGAGATACTATACTAACGCAAATACTCCAAGTTTATGGAATCTTTCAAAACACTTACATGACAATGAGACTCTTTGCTGCAGACCTCCTTTGTGAAGAACAGAGACACACCTGATGATATTGTACCGTATTGGTTTTCATGAGTCTGAAAGATGCACGGTGGTGGTGGCAGCAGGAGCAGCTGTGTTCCCCACTGAAGAGAATGTATTTTCTCACTGCACTCCCTGGAGACTTGAGCATCCATGCAGAGAGCGAGACAGACCTGTTTCTGACCATACTCCAGAGAAAAAATGGAGAAGTCTTTTTTGAATTGGTCTGATACTTGTGACACCATTTAAAATGATTTTTCATATTTGTTGTTAGAATGTGTTACAAACCAGCTAAACTAGGTAAGGGAAGTAACAAAAAACAAAATGGAAAATGGTATAAATAAAGTGAAAGTTATCTTTGACTTTAAATTTAACAAAGGGAATCTAAAATATATCCACAAAATAACCTAAAGTAAGAAGCAAATTAACAGGAAAAAACAAGTGACAAACTAAGGCTACGTTCAGACTGCAGGCCGAAGTGACCCAAATCCGTGTTTTTTCGCCCCTATGTGACCTGTATCTGATCTTTTAATGACAGTCTGACGACAGATCAATTTTTTTTTTTTTTTCAAATGCAACCCAGGCCACTTGGATATGTGCTCCTTAAACCGATACATATCCAGTCTTCAGTCTGAACGGCCAGGTCGCATTCATCCCACCATCACGTCAGGCTTAGAGTCTAGTCAATGGAGGGAAAACGAGGTCAGCGAGTTCATTAATATTTGGGGAGATCACTGTATTCAGGCCAAATTGGAGGGGTCTTATCAGAATCAGTTTTTTTTTTTTTTTTATGATTGCAAAAGAAATGGGCAAGCGTGGCTACAGGCGTCCTGGCTCCAATGTCAAAAGAACCTGCGAGGCAAATACAAGGAGGCTAAAAACTCACCTTTTATACATATTTTTATATGGACAGGTGTTGAGAACTCGCACTTGTGCTAAAACACTCAAAGCAATGAATCTGGCTTGTCTAATGCGATTGTGATGTCCTTAATAAACATAAATAAATAAAACGAAGTGGCCGTGGCCGTGTAAGAATTGGACCATATTTTGGAAGAAAAACCCAGAGTTTAGGTGACTTCCATAAACTCTAAGCACACTCGCTGTCTGTTATGTCGTTGTCGTATCCTCCAATGTGCATGCGGGACACTTTTGGGGCGTTTAATTTGGCATTTAATTGGAAATGTAAACGACCTTGCAAAAAATCAGATTTCACAAAAAAAAAAAATAATCTTAATTGAGCATTAAGCCCTGCAATCTGAACGTAGCCCAAGGGACACATAACTCACAGCAAAACCACAAATGTCCCTAAAAAAAAGTCACACAAACCTACAAACAGAACGGAGAGAACTGACAACTAAAAAGACACAAAACAGAACTAAACTAAACTAGATTTTCACACACACAACACTAATGAGACACAGACATAAAAAGGCACACTGGCCACAAACACCAGCAGCCCCAAATAGACTCTACTCACGCTCACGTCACAAACCAGGAAGACGCTTTGAAACATGCGATGACAACGTGCGGTGTAGTTACCGACACTGGGCATGTGATAAAACCTTGGATTCAGCAGCAGCGTCTTCACAACCTGCCAACAGGAGCTGTGAATCTAATCATATCTTCAATGTCACATAAAGGCAGCAGGTTGTAACTGTTGATCTGCCGAACAGAACAGAACAGTACAATGGCATTTTCTTTTTTATTAAACAAATTATAATACACAAATTAAAAGGCAATTTATAAAAGGGAAAAAGAAAAGAAAAAAAATCAATCACAGCTAAATGAAGAAAACTGGGCCATTTTCGCATTTTTCTTAGATTTTGTTCAGACTTACTACTGTGAACAGAGCCTGCCGAAGTTTCCAAACATCTTCCTGGTTTGTGACGTAAATGCGGATAGAGCCTATAGATGTGGATGATCTCCTACAGGTGAAGCAGGATTGGCCTGGTGTACAAGTGCCTCACCAATCAGGGACCAGAATTCAGTAGCCAGCCAGGACTAGGCAGGAGAGTAGTCCACCAATCAAATGAAATCCATAGGGACAAGCAAAGAAATTAAACAAGGCAGAGAACTGAAGGCTTGGGGCCGTAACAGTATATAATAGTAGTTGTTAGAATAGAACAGAAAGATTTACTTGACTCTACCATAGAACACAATATATCTGAGGTAAGGTTGTCTGTGACTTACGACTTCGTTGAAAAGCTGGAGACTCATTGTAGTTTTACTAGATAGAATAGTAGTAGCAGTCAACAGTTTTTGAAACTGAGACTACTTTCAACTACTGTCTCAAAGCCATTTTCATTCTAAAAGGTACTGGTCTCACACACACCTCATTCACACTGACGAGCCAGAACCATACGCTTTGACAAAACATTACAAAGACAAGTGGATCTGGAGCCGTGTAATACCTCTCGGCGTGTGACTGAAAGGTGTATTCACCAATCAGAGAGACATTCACATAAAAAAGCAGTTCACACTGTAATAGAGTCTATGTCACAAACCAGGAAACAACAACAACTCCTGGTGTAGTTCGCGACACTGAGCTCGCCGACTGATTGAAGTAAATGTGATCAGTGGTAAAATGAAGACTGCATACGTATGTGCTGTTTGGAATCAACTTAAAGTTGTCGCCTCATCTCTTCTAATCGCATGAACCCAGTGCACTCGGAGTTGTGTGTCAGTGGGGAAATGATGAAAACTGAGGTATGGAGATGTTACGACCGGGTGAATCAAACATATTAAAGAGGACATTAGAGGTAAAAGGGACTACAAAAGTAAAAGTTGTTTTTATTTTTAAGGTAAATTGAATTTATATTAAAAATGCTCCTCCCGTGCCCAAAGCAAAGTAACAACTGAGAGGTGGCATTGCACCAACCCCGTACAGTGCCACAGAAACTGGTACCAACATCACTAACCTAAAGGAAAAAAGATGTCCTCAAACTAACCTTACCTAACAAAAGGCAAAAACAGGACAGCTGGTCCCACCAGGTCAGACACAAAAGGCTAACTGCAGCTAACAGGCAGGTGTGGCCTGCGCCAAGCAGCCAAGGCAGCGAGAGCGCTGGAGCAAGAGAGAGCGTGCCACTGATAGGCAGCCTATTTACACCAGATCCAGCCACACCACAAAAGGTACATAGAGATAAAAATACACACAACAGGATGAGCAAAGGGGCGCCAGCGCGTAGCAGAAGAAAGAAAAAGGGCCCATTTTCAAAATTTTTCCTAGATTTTGTCAGACTTACTACCACCAAACAGAACCCGTCAGAAGTTGTCATCACATCTTTCCAAACGTCTTCTTGGTTTGTGACGTAAGCATGAATAGAGTCCATAAGTGGAAAAAACAACCTAAAGGACTGAGAAACAGCATGGATTTTTGCAGAATCAAGTACTATTACTTACCTCAGGTTAAAGAAGTTATATATTATGAATTGTATCGTATCGTCAGAAGTTTCACAATAATATCCAGAGCTGTCACAATATATCGTATTAGAAGCATCGTTCTTTAGTAGGAACAGTTAATAAACATAGGGAACGACATATCCCATCATTCATTTCAGTGTAGACAACATGAAAAAATGTTTTTTTTTAACTTGAATTCTTGAGATTCTGACAGTAATAAATCACACATCTTGTCAAGGTATTTTAAAAGTAAAAAAAGCGTCCTATCTAGAATTATATTTGCCACTCCAAAATATCTCAATAAATATCGTACCGTGAGATGCATATCGTCTCGAGAGATTTGGATATTGTTACATCCTTAATTATGAACGATACAAGAATTTTCGAGAGAAGACATCTTCCACATTTGAGAGACACATGCTTCAAAATAGCAGCTGGAACATCTTAAATTAGGATTTTCACCTTATATGGTCCAGTTCCAGTCCGTTCTTAATTCGAACAGATTGTAGAAGGGACAGGTAACATTCATACCAAACAATGGGGGTGCTTGGAAAGTGCTTACCTAAGGACATAAGTTTTGACACCCCCACTGTGACACCTGGTATTTCCCGTCCAAGTACTAACCAGGCCCGGCCCTGCTTAACTTCTGAGATCTGACGAGATCAGACTTTGACAAGGAGCTTTGACCCTGCATCCCAAAAAAACTGCAGATTCTTTATGCTGCCCATACTCCCGCACCTTACACAGACATCACCATTTCAGTCAGGCAGTCAGTCAGATGTCCTTAAGTCCCCTGTATCCCATCAAACCCTTCATCTTCTTCACAGACGCCCCAGGATTTACCCCCCTCTACTGCCCCCACTGCCGCGCTTGGTCGTCCATTAGCCATTAGCATTTCCAGCCCTCTTTGTGATCCTGATGGGTACCAGTTCCTGCGGTTAGAAGACAGCAGCAGCCCCAGGCCCGCGGCGAACTGTCACAGAGGAGACGTATCGGGGCTGACGCACTCATTTGCACAGGCCTCATTATTTCAGCACACATCTTGTCGGCCATTGGCACCTCTTCACTGACAGGACCTTTGCACTGAGAGGAGAAGCCCTGCTCTTTAATCCCAGTTCAAATGATTAGCACGTTTTGTCAGTGTCACTTCTGAGACAGTCTCTTCGGGTCATTTAAAACTTTGAAGATGTCGCTTTACTTCTTTTTTGTCTTAAATCTTGTGTCTCTTCATATTTCAGTTAACGCTATAGTGGTGCACCCAAGCACGTTTTAATCAAGACGACGGTTAAGTCAATGATCAGTTTGGATCTTTTTAATCAAGTTGTCTATAGTCAATGCTCTCATAGTAAAAACATGTGGTTTGGAGTACATTTTAATCATTATTTGTGTTAAATGGTAAGGTAAGGTTAAAAGGTAGTAGTCAATATTAACTTTGAAATCTTGTTTATTGTTTGAAAAGAAAAAAAAGACACTATAAAATATTGCCCAGTCATAAGTGACACATATAGTCATGTTGAGAAATTATTAAATAAAGGAAGGCCTTCTACTAAGTGTTGTGCAATTGCTCGCTCAAGTATGATTATTTAATTAAATATTGGTAATTGGTTACATTATAAATAAGTTTATAATAAAAAGTTTGCATTCTGGGATCCAAAATACACGGTTCTCTAATACTTTACAAAGACGTGTTTTACCATTCGATTAATCTCTCGGAGTTCAGATGGGTGTGATTGACAGGTGGATTAGCCAATCAGGGACATGAAAGGTCCCAAAACATCACCAATTTCAGCAGAATTAATGAACGCACTAAACTCTGTTAATGTGAGGTGAGATAAATGTGAATTGTTAAGTTGAAAAAACTGATGCACTCAAAAAATACTAAATAATTAAAAGCCTTTAATACCACATGGCAGATGAAGTTAAAATCACATCAACGTTTCAGCCCTTTGTACTTGAGACTGGTCCCTACACTGAAGAGCACCATAAGGACAATTTTGCACAATCTTTGTACATCCAAGTAGCACTTCTGCCCTCTAAAGTTTTGCAAATGTGAATTATATATGACCATTGACCAGTGAGCTCCATCACTTTAAATGTGTCACTGAAAAAACAAATCTGATTAGACAATCACGTCTGACCGGGTTTCAGACGCGACGGAGAGCGTGAGGACCAAACTGATATCCCTCTATACAAAATACAGAGAATATCATCCTTAATTTGCCAGGCAAATGTTTAGGCAAAGTAGAATTAAAAAATTAGCAAACTACATTAATAAGGGTTACAGAATATTAACTTTTCTTTACAAAATTATATTTCTTGTCCTTGATGTTTTTGCCTTTCCAAATTCTAAAAGCAGCACCATTTCAAATAATTTGTTACAATATAAGACTGTATTTCATTTTTGAATATGCTGGCAAATCCGTACATATAGTAACTTGTGTGTGGGTTCCTGGAGGACAAAATCAACAAAAACTAAAATTCCTGGCATGACTTGCAAAAATCCAATACTGCAACTATTTTCGGAAACCCTCTGTAAACTTTTTCCCAACTCCCCAAACATTCTATCTTCCAAACCTTTTCAGCATGCACACAGCGCCACAGCCAGAGTAAATATATCGGTTTTATAGTGTAAATACCATTCTTTGTCAGATCTCCCTTCTCATTTACCTCGCTCAAACATGCTCCCATGAAACTCTTATTTCTGTGACTGACTGGCTGCTAGGGGAGCGCGTGACCGGGGATGTAGATTGCCCCGATGTGGTAATTGCCAACGTACCGGGGGGAAAAAGGGACCAAATTGGAACGCGTCTTGGAGGTTGGAGCTACGCTGATTGAGAAGCCCTGTGAACAGATAAGGAGGGCACGGACAGAGACCAAGGAGACCCAGGCTTCCATTATAAAGGGGTGCGCGTGTGTGTGTGTGTGCGTGTGCGTGTGGAGTTCCCCCGGTAATGAGCTAGGGTAATATTTCCTGGTTCGTGGTCTGGTTTGGTTGTAGGCGTAGGAGGTTTCTTCCATCTCACCTTGGGCCCGGCTGTTGTTTCATCAAAGATTAATGGTGGAACTTGCTCCGCGGTGAACACAGTGGTACAATAGTGGCACGGCACATCCAGACCGGGGATCATTATAATGAATATGCCGCCTCGTCATGTGCCGTTTCACTCGGAAGAAATGACTGGTTAACTTGACTCCAGCCTAGAGATAGTTGTGGGTTTACCAGCGTGGTCAGTGGTTAATGTGGTCATTGGAAAAACCATATATATATACTGTAACTAACGAAGGAGCGACAAAATGATGGAATTATTTTTCAGGTAGTGACTAGAATATTTTCAAACAAATTCTTGAAGAAAACATTTTTGCTTGCGTCTGCTACATTATGTAATATATGTACAGAATCTATATATAATCGATGGCACCCATGGATCATTATGTTACTGTATTTACCGGGCTATTAGGCGCTCTGGATTATAAGACGCACTGTCATTAAATGGTCTATTTTCTAACTTTTTTCACAAATAAACTGCAGGAAACACAACCGTTAGATGGGTCAGTCAGACTTTGTTTGGCGCGTTCACGGTGACTCTGGGATTTGTTCAATCATGGCGTGTAGGGAGGGTGCTGTCTGGGACCGCTGGATTGTTGGCGTGTTCTCAGTGACTCAGTTGTTCAGTTGTGGCTCAGAAAGTATTAGACTCGCATTTTCGGTCCGTTCCTCTGGTCTGTTCCTTGTCTGTGGTGTGATGATTGTGGCTGTGGGTGTGTTTCGCTGTGCGGTCGCTGTCTGCTCTGTGCGTGTTTGCGTGCGCTGTGGGTGGTGCGGCTTTGTAGTTTACTGAAGTCGTGCTGGGACACCCAAGTGGATTCGTGTATAGGGCGCACTCTAGCTTGCGGGGCGCGCGGTCGTTTTTTGATGGCGTTAAAGGCTTAAGAGCGCGTCTAATAGCCCGGAAAATACAGTAAATTTTGTATATTTGAAGTCACAATATTGATCTAAAACAACGCTGACTTCTCCATTAGAAAACTGCAGTGCCCAATGGGAGCTGACGTTGCTGTAGACAACTAAGAGCCCATGTCTGCAACTCCTTGTGTAGCTGCAGATCACTTACTTGGCCATCCAAAACCACATACTTTGACAAAGCTTTACAAAGAAGAGTGGATCTGGAGCCGGATCCTGTCTCCCTGATTTCAGAGGGGGTGATCGACAGGCGGATTAACCAATCACAGAGAAGCATGCTCAGTTTGCAAAAAAAAATAAAAAAATTAATTAATTAAAAAGGGGAAATGGTCACATTTTTTCACCTTCAAGGCATATCAAAGCACTTTACAACAAGGAACCACCCACCCTTTCACTCACCCATTTACATCCCAGTGTACGCAGGCAAGGTGGGTTAAGTGTCTTGCCCAAGGACACAACAACAGCATTCATCTGTGGGAGCTGGAATCATACCAGCCAACCTGTGGGTCAGTGGATCTGACCGCTCAACCTGTGATGTTTATGTCGAGAGTGGGATTCGAACGGCCAACCTTCAGATCAGTGGGCAAAAGCTTTACCAACTGAACTAATGCTGCCCTACAACAATAACCCAAAAGACTGAGAAACAGTGCGGATTTTTACAGAATCAACAATTGAAACACCAAACTATTACTTATTTCAGGTAAAAGAAGTTATATATTTTGTTCTGAATGTTACGAGAAGTTTCGAGAGGAGAAGAAGAAATAAAATTTGAAGAACAAAGTAAGTACAGAGCAATGGGCGTGTCCCAGTGGCAGTGAAAACGGAGACTGATTGACAATATAAGCGATTAAAGATTATTCAAACATGCACAAATGACTCCAAAAACAACTCTGAGGTTTAAATGAGAAGAAGAAACAACTATAACATGGTTAAAAGCTCTGAGAGGTATCTTTTGCATAACAGGTCTGCTTTAATCACAGATCACGAAAGTTAAAATGTAAATTTAAAGCCACGTCCAACCACCATGTGTCGTGATTCGTGCTCTACTGCCCCACAACTGCCTAAAATGGCGCTAATGCACACCTGCTCTATAGCTGCTTAGAGCTTCAGGGTGTACTCGAGCTCATTGGAAGTGCTGACACGCTTCATTGCAAGAGAAAAAAAAAAGGGAAAAAGATTAATTTAGCTTTTAGTACCGCACAGAGATGGCCTTTGTTTGTTTAATCATTATTTCCGTCCTGTATATTTTTCTCATTACATTTTGAAGTACTACTGTGCAGGGGATTGCTCCTGCATATTTGGACAATTAGGAAATCAGGTTATGTTTGAAAACAGTTAAATCACTTTTATTTAACGCCACATTTCCAATGTGGGTGGTTTCTTACCTGGAGGATCAGACTAATGTGCACTTTTAGGTTGATGGAGGAAACCAGAAGAAGCCAGATGAAACCCACCCACACACAGGGAGAACATGCAAATTCCATAATGAAAGCACTGAAAGGCCAAAACTAGTTCAGAAATGGACATTTCTGTTGTGAGTCAAGAGTACCACAAACCATTTTTTCCATCAGTACATTTTCAGCAAGAAATATCAGAAAAAGAAGCAGGGATATTGCCTTCACACACAAAAACATATGGTACATTTTGCATTGTTCTAATCTAAATCCTCACCATTTGGAGCTATTAAAGAAAACATATTGTGCTTGAGCCTGATCAACGACTAATCTACAATACCCGTGGATCACTATGCTATAATTTTGGACATTTTAAACTGCAATATTCATCTAAAAATGACTTAAAAAGAGAAACAAATCCACTGACTTCCACGTTAGAAAACTTTAGCGCCCAGTGGGAGCTGGCGTTGCCATAAATGTCGTCACAATAAACCAGTAACTTTGATGGATACCTGCACATCGCACTAGCAACAACACAGAATCCTACGTGTATCGCAGATTAAGAAAATAAAATTGGAGAACGAAGTACAGATCAGTGGGCCTGTTGTTGGCGGTGAAAATGACAGGCAATATGGCATCTCGAAAATAAGTGATTAAAGATTGCACAAACATGCACGAATCACTCCAAATACAACTTCGAGAGGGTAAACGAGAAGAGGAAACCATCGTAACATGATGAAAAGCTTAGAAAAATCCATTTTGCATAATAAGTTTGCTTTAGTCCAAAGAAAAAACAAGTCATAATGGGGACATAGTTACAACTTCCCGCGCCATAGCTTTTGACGACCCATCCATCTGTCCTCACAATACATAACGGAAAACCTCGCTTGCAGCTTGCTTACATTGGGGTGTTTCCTGAGATTGCGACATGTCATGGTGCATACAGTGTTGTTAGAGCTGTGTTTGTCCTGGGACCCCCCTCGTCTCAATCAAAGACACGTCCAACTCACCGGACCTGCTCCTGGGAGAACACGTGTCAAACATACAGGAGACACAGGCAACTTTCACAATAGTAACTGAATTATAAACACATATACTTGACACTGTTCGCACTACTCAGATATTATAAAGAAGAAGTTTTGATTTGGGTTGGATCATTCTCTGAACCTCATTACCCACAAATGAATATGCTGCCTCGTCATGTGCTGTTTCGCTCGGAACAAATGACTGGTTAACTTGACTCCAGCCTAGAGATAGTTGTGGGTTTACCAGCGTGGTCAGTGGTTAATATGGTCAGATACATTGGAAAAACCATATATATACTGTAACTAATGATGGAGCGACAAAATGACGGAATTAGTTTTCAGGCAGTGACTAGAATATTTTTTGGACGAATTCTTAAAGAAAACATTTTTGCTTGTGTCTGCAACATTATGTAATCTATGTACAGAATCAATATATAATCAATGGCACCCATGGATCCTTATGTTAAATTTTGCATATTGAAGTCACAATATTGACCTAAGATGACTTAATAAATGTGCGCTGATTTCTGCATTCGAAAACTGCAGTGCCCAATGGGAGCTGACGTTGCTGTAGACATCACAACTAAGAGCCGATGTCTGCAACTCCTTGGATAGCTGCAGATCACTTACCTGGCCATCCAGAACCTCATATTTTGACAAAACTTTAGAAAGAAGAGTGAATCTAGAGACGGTTCCTGTCTTCCTGAATTCAGAAGGTGTGACTGATAGGCAGATTAACCAACTGGAGAAGCATGTTTAGTTTGCATTTAAAAAAAACAAAACAGAAATGACCAGTGTTGGGAGTAACACATTATAAAAGTAACAAATTACTGTAATGTGTTGCTTTTTGCTGAAACGCAGTAATGTAAGGCACTTCAGGGGAAAAAAAATGTTAATACTTTACTCGGTACAAATGCCTGCATAGACCGTCGGGTAACCACGGGCGAAAGGGGGGTTCTCTCAGGGGCAGTCCTAGATTCCAATTTCAAGTTCAACATTAGTCCTGCTTTGGTCCTGGTTTATTCCTGGTTCAGTTCTGGTTTAGACCTGGTTTAGTCAGGGTTTAGTCCTAGTTTAGACCTGGTTCAGTCCTGGTTCAATCCTGGTTCAGCTCTGGTTTAGTCCTAGGTTAGTCCTGGTTCAGTTCTCCTGGTTCAGTTCTCAGTTCAGTCCTGGTTTAGACCTGGTTTAGACCTGGTTCAGTTCTCAGTTCAGTCCTGGTTTAGACCTGGTTTAGACCTGGTTCAGTTCTCAGTTCAGTCCTGGTTTAGACCTGGTTTAGTCCTTTGTTCAGTCCATATACGGTGCAAAAGTTCGGCATCTTCGCTCACTGATTGTTATTTGAGAAACAGCGACAGTTATTTTGGTGGGAGTAACTTAAAAGTAATCTAATAGTTGTGTAATACCTTACATTTTAAATACAGTAATATTGTAACAAATTACTTGAAATGACAGAAACAAGTCATAAATGACACATTACAGTTTTGAAGTAACTTGCCCAACAGTGCAAATGACCAAACGTGGGTAGTATAACCAATAGTACTGGCATCAAAGGATAGATGTTCAATAAATGTTCAAATCAGTGGGAAGAATAACCAAAACCTTTACTCAAGAACGAGTCAAAAATCACTCTGAAAAGTGCAATTTCTTCAAAAACTTACTCAAGTAACCTTACCACTGCAAATGACACAGTGAGAGCAGCAAACCAGATTACTGAATTTATTGAGTTTGAGAGTTTTGAGTGCTGGTAATGGTGTGACCCAGTGGTGGTCTGTTTTCCTCATTGCATAACACCTAGAATTTCTGTGTGGCAAAAAGACTAAACGATTGTAGGAATTTGTTATTGATCTCACAGTTGTCAATTTCAACAGACGGCGTTTCAGCACAAAGAGTAGATGCAGAACCAGTGTGATATGTACTGGTGCACTCTGTCACTTTTCTGGTGGAGGATGCAATATCTGGTCTCTGTGGAGATTGATTTGCTTAGAATGTTCCACAGAATATATTTCCATGGCGACATCGCTTACGTGCCGATGGACAATCCAATTTCAAAGATCATTTTCAAGGTATTTTTAAGCAACAAAAAAGCTGCTATTAAGTATGTCACTGTGAGATATTACATGGAACACAATAAGGTTACCTCTGAAAATTTAAATTTAAACTCTGCCCACAATCGCTTTTCAAATATAGTTGCTAAACTGTGCAGTACCTAGAGGCCTAAAGACTAGAGGGAGGGCGAGGTCTGTGGGTATAAAGGACATGGAGATTGGTCTAACAGGTTTTCCGCATTTCAAACATCACCCCTGCAATCAGGTGTTTGCATGGATCTGTAATAAATACTGGATAAGGCATTCCCCCTCTTTCCTGGTTCGAGACCGACTAGTGGCCGCTAAAGGTACTACAGTTCCCAGGAGCTTGGGCCCAGAAAGTATTCTCCCATAGAAGCAAAATGTATTTTTTGTGAATTCAAACTGCCCATGTTTGGCTGACAGGGCATCGACAGCTTTCATGAAGGTTGGGTTTTGTAGGGATTCTTTTGTATTTTCACAATATAAACTTTTTCAAATTTTTTAATCCTCAAAGCTCCTAAAATTTTGTTTTGTAAGACTTATCCTAGCCTCGCTCTGAGCCCGTGCTAGTTCCACTCCAGCATCTCTCGCTCTGATTGGTCCAAACGCTCCACATCGTTCACGTTACAGACGTCACACAGGTGGGAGGAGCTAGTCCCTATTGAGGAAGTAAATGCAGAAGTGAACATTTTTATTGGGCCCATGCGCCATTGAGTACAGGCCATAGAACACAATACTGCGCCATCTTGGATTCATCTTCCAGATTATATTATAGTTCTATGTGTGTTTGTAAGCAGAAAAACTTAAATGTAATCAGGGCAGTCTTACGTGATGTCACCAACTACTTGAAATTGCAGAGGCCGCTGAAGCCAGTACAAACCATAGACTGTATATATAACTGGACAAAGTTGACCCGGTGGCTGCCGCATTCCAAACAGGAAGTGAGCAAAGGTGCGCTTCTGGCTGCAATTCACATTTTATTGAAAAAAAAGTCCTTTTTTTTGTAACTGCTGCTGTCAGGCTCCTGATTTTGATCTTAAACTGTTTGTATTAACCCACACTACACGACCCTGGTGTTTTTATTTCACGATATGTCTGTAAATCAATCCATATTCCATAACTCAACTCCAAATTCGCTGCTATAGCCAGCCTATAAATAGCCTCAGTGAGCTTCATTTGACTGGAGCCAAACGGTGACAGTGACATCACACTCCTTTATTCCACTTCTTTATACAGTCTACAGCAGAAACTTAAATTTAGGCATTTTTGACCAGAAAACTGCAAATTTACCATAATTGCACTAAAGTTGACAAAAAATTACCTAGAACAGTTGATAATACTATTAAAACACCATTCTTTAATTGTGAAAAACGTTGATTTAGTGGCTTAATTTCACTTTAAGCTAAGGAAAGATCAATTCCGTAACAAATCTTTCAATAGGATCTTCAAACTAATGTCCCCTTTTTGTACAAGTTCCGTGGTTAATTACATGTGGACTTTTCTGTGTCCTGATGAGTGTACCCTGATGCAGAGACATGGATCCTGGCTCTGGAGGACCTCTTCTGATGTGCTGGGTTTGTAGCGGGGGGAGAGAGGTCGTGACCCCAGCCTGTTTCATCAAGAGCTCCTCTGTCCGTCCCTGTGTGCCTCTATGGTGGGCCGGCGCTGTGGGCTGCATTATGCCTTTGAAGCCGATGTATGTTTTATCCCAGAAAATCCAGAGATGCACAATCAGCTCAGTGCTAGTGCTTTTTGTGAACTTAAAGCAGACGTCAGTAACTTTGCTTTTACCTCAACGGCTTGGCAAAATGCAGAACTTTTACGACTTAAAGGTAATATATTTAGCGAAACAGTTTTACAAGCTTTTATGCATTATGCTTTTGGCTGCTATATTGTTATATTGACACTCTTGGATCATTAATTTACTTTGGACATTTTCATAAGATTTCATAAAAGAAAATAGTCCACTGCCTTCTGTTTGCGGGGTGACAGTGCGTCAGTTGGTAAAGTGGCCGTCTGCTGATCCAAAGGTCAGTGGTTTGAATCCCGCTTCCTGCATAAACGTCTTTGGTAGAGCGATGAGATCCAGCGGCCCACAGATTGGTGATGCGATTGTAGTTCCCACAGATGAATACTGTTGTTGCATCCTTGGTCACCTTGCCCACGTCACTGGTGTATGAATATGTGTGTGTTCCTTGATGTAAAGCACTTTGACCTTGAAGGAACAGAGTGCTATATAAATGTGACTGTTTATGATTTATTTGCAAACTGCAGAGCTCCTTTACAGTATGTCACTATAAACACCATTATAACAAAGTGAATTTGAACACAATTTGTTGGTCATTTTTTCGCAACGGAGTCAAGCGCAGGGAGCAGGGACTCAACATCAAAAATGGAAATGAAACTTATTGAACATTTTAATATATTGTTTTTAGCGAATATAGAATTTTCAAAAATCTATAAAAAGTAACATGGTGGTCTACATATTTTATGTGATAGCAGTTAATATATATAAATTAATTAATTCATATATTAATATAAGAGGTTTTTATTACCTGGTCTCTGAAGGGTTGACCAGGTTTTTTTATTCACCCTGTGTCTGTGTGTCTGTTCACCTGCGATAATTCCACCATTTATGGACCGATTGTCACCAAATTTGGTATGTGGGTCAAGCCCCCGTGCCCAATGCCGCAAAAAAAGTTTGGTGATGATCTGAGGTCATTTGAGGTCACACGGGTCAATTGAAAGGTCAATCCATTATAAAGGACAGGCAATTTTGGCAAATTCTGAACCATCTGTGGGCTAAAATATTCACCCAATCATCACACACATAACCGGGGTACACTGGATGTTACAGGTTGAAACTGGTCAAGGTCACATGAAGGTCAAGGTAACCAAGGTCAAATATGCGTTTTTGGTCATAAGTCCGCGAAGGATCGAGCTCGAGCAACAGGAGTGGTCTCAAAATCTCAGAAAAAAATATTATCTATTTATAATTCTATGCATTTGTATAGTAAAATATGAATAGTTTTTTAGATAATCACTAATTATAACAGTTTCTTTCTTTTTCAGTGTATGCTATTAAAGTTGTAATTGGAATGAAAATAATTTCCATTTTTTTATTTTTCTGGTGATACACACATTGCATTGTGGATATAATAATCATGTAATATGGGCTGGACTCCTCATAAACTGCTTCTGTGGTGATGAATTGCCTCCACCGATCATTTTAGATCATTATCTTAAGAGCTGTACTAGATTTTACTGTCTTAAAAAAATGTGAAGTAATTTCATCACTTACCTTATTGATTCTGAGTATATGAATTATTCACTGCAATGAGTTAAACCACCTCTTTCAGAGCAGAACTTTACCATAATGAAGAGTCCTGCACTGAGTCGGGTACCCACAAATAGTTTATATCATCACGGGTTGACGGGCGGGTGTGGTGCTGCACCGCATGGGTCTCCAAAAATGGACCCGTGCAGGACTCTGCCATAACGGTAATGGTAACAAGAACTTTTTTGAGCTGCTGAGTCCTACAGGAATTTTCAAAAAAAAATTATGTCTTTAATGCAGAAAAATAGTGATTACTTTAACATGCATGCATCACTGCAAACAATATAGAATAAAAACAATTCCGGATGGATAAACGAGATGAGGAAACAATTATGACATGATTGAAAGCTCTCAAAAGTCCATTTTGTACAGTATATCTCCTTTATGTCAATGTTTTGTATTATACAGGTTAAAGGGCCTGCATTGCATTATTTTCTGATTTGTGTTAATATTGTTTCCGCATCAAAAACATACCTGTGTTTTGTTTCATTCATATGCCGTAAAATACCAAATAATAGCTGGGGCGTTTATTTGTTTCAATCACTTAATAGCCCAGGCATTTATTTGAGACCATGCGGCAATTTGGAGCAGGCAATTAATTCCTTTCTCACCAAATTGTGCTCAGCAAAACTGGGAAAATATGGTACTCAAATTCTTTTAACCAGTATTACTATAATTTATAGTTTATATGGCACGCTTCGGAGGAGGTGTCGCTGTTATACAATGTCCTGGCGACTTCTTTGCCTACCCTGTCAGCATGATTCCTACCGCCTCGTCCCTTGCTTTTCCTCGCCCCTTTGCCACAACTTTCCTCTTACACCACAGCAGCAACGATGACTTTGCTGGCTTCCTCCGAATTGCCAAACTGAAGAAATATTACCAAAACCCCTAAAAACTGCTTTCATTTCCGGCCCGCTATGTTGCGCCATCTTTCTTTTTTACGCCACTTTGAAATAGGGATTTCACAGCAACATCATCTGTTCCGCCACTTTTTCAGTGAAGGTGAGGGTGATTGGATTTTTTAAAATACATTAGCCTTGGCGTTTATTTGGAACCGGCGGTTATTTATCAAAATATACACCTGCACCTGACGTTTAAAGGGGACCCGGCGGTTAATTGAAACTTGGCAATTATTTGTATTTTATGATATGTTTATGATATGTTTAACACACAAACCCTGTATATTTAGGCTGAGTTCTTCTCTCAACCAAAAAACACTCTGTTCCACCTTGTGACATCATGTGGTAATACAGGAAGTGCTCCAATACACGTGTGAATGACCAAAAACACGACTCTAGGTAAGTTTTTGATGATGTAACAACATTGCTAAAAGCGCACAAGAATACAACTGTCCAATATAGTGTAGGACCTTTGCGTTTTGAGCTTGGATTGAATTTAGATTATGGTTCGGATTGGGGCCTGGCTGCGAAATTATTGGTTTTTACCGTGGGAACATCGGTGCGGCCCCTTATTTATATAGAATGACTTTGAATGCACAACTCCGCTCTCCTCTCTGCTACAGTTCATCATCTCGTACCAGCCCAAATCCCATGTCCATTCTCCGAAAACACAGTCCCGCATAACAATATTACTGTTATTACCTTGTAGCAGCCATGTCTCCCCTGTAGTTTTGATTTTTCTCGCACGTATCAGTCGCGGTTCAGGCGTCGGATTCCACACCGGGGAAGCCCTGGGTAATCATTTGCATTTGTTTTTTATTGCGATCATTAGACCTCCCCCGCCGGGCCCCAGCCAGTCTGACAGAGCCTGTGTTTTATGGGGAGTCAGGGGAGGTGTGTGTGTGTCTGCCAGCGATAATGCACTACAGAGCTCAGATAAAGCAATCGGGGCCAGACATGAATCATCGGGTCTGTGGAGTGGCAAGCCAACTCTTCAGGCAAATGTCAACAAATGCAAAAGAATATGGCGCTAATCTACTGTAGGTGGGGAGTTAAGCCGGCGTGGTACATTTGTGCGGCGTGTCAAGGTTGTAAGGAGACTGCGAAATCGACTGGTATAATCAGTTACAAGTCTGTGGAATATGTTTGTTTCTTTCGGGTTTCCATGGAGATCTTACTGCTATGTCTAGATGTTTCACTGTAAGGCAAAGTTAAAGTTATTTCCAAGGTTGTAAGGAGACAGCAAAATCGACGTATGGAGCTGTTAACTGTGGATTTGTGTGGATCAGTAGGATATGTTTCTTTGCGGTTTCCATGGAGATCTTATTGTTTTTGTCTAGATATTCCACTGTAAGGCATTAAAGATAAGGAGACTTCAAAATTGACTTTTGGAGCTGTTAACTGTGGCGTTATTTTTGCGCAGCAGTTGAATGTCTGTAGAATAGATTTTTCAGGATTTTCACAGAGATTGCCTAAAATGTTAACCAGGCTGGCGCCACCTAGTGCCTCCACTGAATTTCATTTTTCTCCAGCGACTAGGTCACGAATCAGAATACACTAAACGGTTTGCAAAAACCCCTTAAGTGCAAGTTCAGGCACCAGCCAATCAGCGAAGAGCCAGACATTCTGTGTTGGCAACGATTCCCGAGGCCGAGAATTTAAAGCTGGAACAAAGAGAATGTTTGGTGAATTTTTTCACGTTATTGCCTTTCTTCCTACGGGATTTGGGAAAATCTTAATATACCAGTTATCCCGTTTACCGACACATTACATACGTCACGACCAAATGGCAGCGACTGGTTAAATGAAAAAAGTATCCGCCTACTGTCGAGCGAACAAATTCTAATGCTGCGAAGTCAGAAGTTTTCTACAAAGTGAAACTGGATGATGAATCAGGCTACTAAAATGTTGCACAGTACGGCATTAAAGTTATAGACATGGTGACACCACTAGGCCTGGTGACAGGTCAGAGGGTTCATTGATAAAATTGTATTTAGAATTCTAACTAGGGCTGGGCATCATTAAGAAGTTGCCGACACGACACATACCTTGATACACAGGCCACGATACGATACATATCTTGATACAGTGCACCTTCAGTTCGATACGATATATTTCAAATTAAGCTGATACGGTCCAGTAAAAATAACAGCTAAATCATGGCTGTGACGCTAAAATCTTTGTTAAACCACTTCTTGAAAATGAAAATGTCAAATCTGTCACATACACGAGTTTCCTTCCTGTAAACAAGCAACAAAACTGTAGCGCTCTAACAAAATAATTGAGTAAAATATACAAAAAAATACTCTTTGTGATATATGAATACAGCAGCCCACGGTATCAATACTGTATGATCACATTAAACAGTACGATATATCCATATTTCAGTATTTTTGCACACCCCTAATTCTGACTGAGCAGACTTACAAACAAAACACTTTCTCAAACTTGCTCATGTTTCATTTCCCCAAGAGATACTTTTGTTTCTTTGTGGAATATTTTGTCTCAACCACCACTTTGGGAACCCCTGGATTTTATTCATAGCTGAATTTTAACCAAAATTATTTATAGGATTTTTACTGTCTGAAAAATGTGAAAAACAGAACTAGTTCATTTCTAATAGTTTGCAGTGGTCCAAAGTCATGCCTCACTTACTTTATGCATTACAAACATCCTAATTATTCACCTTGATGAGTTTTAAGAGAGTTTTCACAACTTTCAGAGGCCACAGTGGTGTTTTACAATTTCACTAAAGTGAAAAAGCCCAGAATGTTGCGCACTCGTAATAAATATCCATTTCTATTTTAAATTCTGCAAATAAATGAATATACTGAACGCCACATTAGACTTAGATTTAGACTTAGACAAGCTTTATTGATCCACAAGGGAAATTACTTGGACACAGTAGCTCACACATCACATTATATTACAATAACAAGCAGTAAAAAATATAAAAATGGCAATAAAACATCTAAATAAGTAGCAATAATAATAGCATAAACAATGTATTCAAATAACAACCTGTTAACCTTATGAAGTTACAGTATGTATCAAAGGTTAATTAGCTGAAACTTTTACATAAACTTTTCAGAGTAATATCAACTATTTCTATCTGTTGGTCAAGAGAAAAGATTGTCTGTATTTTTTTTTTCTTCAGGCAGAGAAAATGGAAATGAGTCCTGAGTCCAGAGTTCAGTTTGAAAATACTTGGGATCTCGCAGGTCAGAACAAAGCAGGAGAGCTGTCCATTTGAGCGATTTTTGTGAATTTGCACATTGAATGTTATCATTTTAGAGGACAGAGAAGGTCAAATTGGCAATAAAGTATCATTTTGCTGTGAGAAACTTTGATACGTTGGTAGAATTAGACCTCTGTGGTTTTATCAGCCAAGAGGTCATCGGTTCGACCTGCGTGATTAGCTTGGAATAGACTGTACAATCACAGGACTCGGGAGTAAAGAGTTTTATCTAGTTTGTAATTCTTTTGTCTGTTGATTTGTTGGAGAGGATAGTGAAGCTTGAAAAGGGTAAAGAGGGAGGAAATACTGTATATTGTCTCTCAAACATGAAATTACGATAGTATTTCTGGACTAAAGATGTATTGTGAGTGTGTTTTTTAAAGCTTCGGTACTTCCTGTTCCATATCTCTTGCTATCGGTTTGCCTAGAATGTTCTGAAGTATAGCATTAAACATTTCTATTTCCATGGAAACGAGCATTTGATGTCAACAGGCCAAGTTATCGGTCAGATCTGTGGAGAGTTAAGTCCACTTGCAGTATGAATGCAAGTTTTTTGGCACGGTATTTTTAATCGATAAAAACATTTGTGATTAAATACATTAAAATTACACAGAAGTTTAATGCCACACTGGGGAAATTTCCAGGGAAAGCAATGACATTTAAAAGACAAGCATGAAGTAATTGCCAAAGAAATGCCCGAGCGTGGCTACAGGTGGTCCTGGCTCCAATGTCAGCAAAAAATAAAGAGCCTGTGAGCCAAATACAAGGAGGCTAAAGACTCCAACAAACGAAGTGGCTGTGGACGTGTAACCTGTCCATTTTACCAAGAACTGAACCATATTTTGGGACAGAATCCCAGCGTCTTTTAAAGTTCACATTGGAGATCACATACAAGTCACATTTAATGGTAACACTTTATAATAACTACACCTTATTTAGCCTTAATAAAGCATGAACAAAGACTAAATTAGTAATGATTCAGGCTTAGTAACTACTTAATTACTACCTGAATTAGGCAAGGCAAGGCAAGGCAAGTTTATTTGTATAGCACAATTCGTACACAAAGTAATTCAAAGTGCTTTACAGAATAAGAAATACATTAAAATCATAATAAAAAGGCGAATTAAGTGCAAGTTAAGTGCTAAATTCAGGTAGTAATTAAGTAGTTACTAAGCGTGAATCATTATTAAGTCTTTGTTCATGCTTTATTAAGGCTAAATAAGGTGTAGTTATTATAAAGTGTTACCCATTTAATTGAAAATGTGAAAGACCTCGCAAAAATAAACGCATTTCACCAAAAAATCCAAATTGATCATTAAGCCCTGCAGTCTGAATGTAGCCAGTTTTTTTTTTGTAAACTTGTCAAACGCGCTTTAGTATTTCATGATAATATTTGGTTGACTGGGATCCAAAATACTTAACTTCTTCAAGTGCTTTTTCAATGGACATGATTGACAGGTGGATTAGCCAGTCAGGGACACATTTGGTCCATCTGAATGAAACAATGAAATGGCTCCTTATGTGAGAAAAACGACTGAAAAATATTGTGAATTTCTACAGAATCAATGAGCAAAACACAAAACTGTCATTTATTTTCAAAATGGTTACTGACCAATGACACCGGACTGATATCTTTTTGTATATTAAGTGCAGACATATACCATTCTGTACTTGTCAGGGAAAGTATTTAGTTCATTGTCAAACCACGACCTCAAAAGCAACTTAAAATACGGCGCTTATGAGAATTTGCAACGAAAGATTCTCTCGGTGAAGGTCAAGCAATACTTTTTATTTTTTTAATACCCGGCATTACATTGTCTCTGCCAAGATAATCCGACAGGCACGCTAACACCCAAGAGCAAGCGTAATACCGATAACTAAAATCCACTATGTGTCCAGAGAAGGTCAACGTTCCAATAGATAAAAAGATACCAAATTCTAAGCTTGAGATGACATTACTGGAGGAGAGACACAGGCTATAGTGCGCTACGGCTAATACAGGGACTATAGTTTTCGATCGCCGTGGTTCTGATATTGAGTCTTGGTTATTTGGTTGCTAAGGTCCCCGGGGCTCAAGCTGTCTATCGCTCCAAACAATCCATCCAATTTTCCGATTGATTTGTCATGGAGTTCTATAACGGGCCCAGCTGACAAGGTGTCTCAGGAGAGCTCGCCGAAATAGAAAGGCAGTCACAAGACCGTGTGGTGGGAGCGCGGAGTCGGGAGGAAAATCGTGTGAACTGTATGTGCGGTTTTGTTATATTTTCCAAAAACATCTAGAAAATGGTTTATGGCTAGAGATACATATCCGCAATATTGGCCCCTGTACAGATATATTGTAGAAGTAGGTCTTGAGGTCAAAATAACTCTGCTGTGTACTATCTCCATCCAATTATAGAACGTTTGAGAATACAGAAGGATATGGTTATGGTTGCAAGATTTCGCTCCCCGAATCTCTGAAAGTGAAAATGAAAAGTGGTTAGAAACTCATCACGGTGAATAATTAAGACGCTCTGAATGCATAAGGTAAGTGAGGAATAACAGTGCAAACCATTTAAAATAAACTAGTTCCTGGTTTTAATGATTATAAAACAGTAAAAATCAAATACAGCACCTTTAAAAACAGTAGTAGTTCAGTTGGTAGAGCGTTCGTCCACTGATCTCGACATAAAGATCATCCGTTGAGCGGTCAGATCCACTGACCCGCAGGTTGGTTGGTGTGCTCCTACAGTTGAATCGTTGTGTCCTTGGGCAAGACACTTAACCCACCTCGCCCCCAGTGTCTGCGTACACTGGTGTGCGAATGTATGTGTGAATAGGTGAGTGGTTCCTTGTTGTAAAGCGTTTGAGTGCCTTGAAGGTGGAAAAGCGCTATAGATAAATATGATGATTTACCCATTCATACAAACCTAATATTTTATCAAGACTAAACTACATAGTTATCTAATTAATACCCTACATCTTAATGCCTGATTTAAGAAGTTACTTGCCCTGAATCAGTCTGTTCATTATGAATTAAGGCTGTAAATAGTAGTGTCGCGGTACTCGAGACGGGCCTTGAGACCGTTTTTTTGCGGTCTTGGTCTCGCCTTGAACTTGACCGTGTTTTGAGTCGGTCTTGTCTCTGTGTTGTTTCGGTCTTGAAGGAGCTTGGATTGGTCTCAAGGTTGAGTAATAAAATGGAGGTATATTAATAAAAAAATTTAAAAAAATGAGCCAAAAGAACTGTAAAATACAAATAAATGTCGAAAATGGCAAAGATGGTCTTGCTTTTGTGTCGATGGGCCGTGGTCTCTGTCTTGTCTTGGTCTCAGCATTTAAAAGTCTTGGTCTTGTCTAAGTCTCGGGACCCTGTAGTCACAGACTGGTCTTGGTCTTGTTTTGTGCGCTCTTGACTACATCATTAGTAAATAGTGCAGTTAATATAAAGTGTTACCTTGAATTGTCATCCTTTTCAAATAAAGAGTAGTTATTAAGACCTGAGAAACTGAACAGTGTTTCTGCTGTAACTATGAGCCAAAGGAAAATCACTGTCTGCATATTAGTATGAAGCTACTGCACTGTTGCTGTTTACATCCTAAGGGCAAACTGCAGTAATGAATTGACCGTAGATTACAAAGTATTAATGTAATATTATAATGAAAGTTTGCGTCGCATTAAAGAAGTTTGTAATTAACTACCAATACCCATGTAATATATAACAATGAATTAGTTAACCGTAGGCAGTGGGTATATTGTTGCTTTGACTGGAATGTTCCCCAGGATGGCATTACTGTTTATCTTATTTTATTAGGTGTTTTTAGTGCTCAATAAAATGCCTTGACAAACATTCTTTCTCCACAGATCTGACCTCTAACTTGCCTTGGGGGTGTCAATTCAAAGACACAGAAAAGCTCCCAGAAAAATTACAAAGTGAGGCTTTAATTTAAAAAAAGACATCGTGCTTGTGTCTATAGGTATAATCTATGACACCAGTGGACCATTGTTTTAATTTTCGACATTTTAAATCACAATATTCATCTAAAACAACTTAATAAAAGAAATAAGTCTGCTGATTTGACTTTCCGTTAAACGCCATCACAACAAAGAGCCGTGCAGCCGTCAGAACCTCCGATGGATATCTGCACGTCACACTAGAGAGCAGATGAACTACATGACACTACCGATTAAGAAAATAAAAGTGGAAAACTAAGTAAGTACAGAGTGCTGGCGGTGAAAACAGGAGCTGATTGCCAAGATAGCGTCTTGAAAATAAGTGATTGAAAATAAGCGACTGAAAATAAGCGATTAAGGATTGCTCAAACATGCACGCATCACTCCAAAAACAACTTTGAGGGTAAATGAGAAGAGGAACATCACGGTTAAAAGTTCTAAAAAGTCGATTTTGCATAATAGGTCTGCTTTAACAACATTTCTCTGCCAATCAGTCCTGTACCAACCTTTTGAACTTTGACCAATACTAAAAACACAGAATACAAAAACACATATTTTAACTCCTCAAAATGCAAAACATCACTTTTTACACTTTTTATATTTAGTCTCATTGCGCTAAAAGCCCCTTTCAGAACGTCCACAATCAATTTCAACTCCACCAAACTGCACTTTCTCCTTTATTTTGACTAATACACGCGTCTCTGTGACTTAAGGTGATTGAGAACAACGGGCTGGCTTCACGATTAGAGAATTACAATGATACATACCTGCATTAAGGGCCCATTGTACGTTGGCGGTGGACTTAACTGTCGTCTGGAAGGCTGCTTTGATGGAGTAAATGTGAATAATGTATTGGCGGATACATTTGGGGCTCTGATGTGGCCCTGATGAGGATGTATGAGCGTGGGGCAGACGCGGCGGAGAACGTCCACGTGACGACCCGGAGACAAGACTGATGCACTGTTCAAACACACGACAGACATTTGTAACGTAAAGGTCCTGTATTACGCAAAATGACTCTTGTGAGCTTTTAGTCATGTTAAAAATGTCGTTACCTCCTCAAAAATTAAAAATACCTGGAGTTGTGTTTTGTTTCATTCACACATGTTTGAGTACCGTAAATTCTGTACTACAAACTGCTACTTTTTTCTCACACTTTGAACCCTGCGGCTGATAAAACAATGCGGCGAATATGGACGGATTCTTTGTTTAGCGCATTGTCCATTCAAATATGCGGTCTATTGTTTGGAAACACAGTGGATACGCGGAGCCTGAGTGCAGAAAACGTCACTGTCTGTGCAGTTACACATGAATCTAGGGTTCACATGAAGTTACTACACTAACTAGCGATATTGTCAATGCAGTCGAATAGTTTATTGCTGAGTGAAAAAATAAGTTATGATGCTAAATGAACATTAGTGAGGGGGATACGTTTTACCCGTATGTGTAAATGATGAGAAGAAACACATACATACAGACAGGACAGAGATTCTTTCTGCTGGAGACATGAGCAGGGAGAGACGGGGTTGATGTGCCGAGGAAGATTCTAGTTTGATGGTGTTTTGAACAGTTATTTTGCGCTTCATGCACACACCCTCCTCATGGAAAACATACGAAGAAATGCAGATGATGCAGCTTTTAAGTTAAAGGCGATTGATGTGGCTGTCGAAGAAGGAAACAGAGCTGCTGCATGAGAGCTCGACATCAGTGAGTCGACGGTGAGATTCTGGCGAAGGCAGCGTGAAGAACTGACTCAATGCAAAAAGACGATAAAAGCTGATGACCCGAACTTGAAAACGTTCTTAAAGACCTGGACACCTGTGGCTTATATTCAGGTGCGGCCTATATATGTACAATTAAAAATTTGGTTAAAGTTTAGTTGGTGCGGTTTATATTCAGGTGCGCTCTATAGTCCAGAAAATATGGTATGTGAATGAAACAAAACATAACTCCAGGTATGTTTTTGATGAGGAAACAACATTATAACAAATGTAACCAGGTGGTCACCGGGATAGATTTTTCCTACCGTACTGTGTCCGCGAATGCATCTCCCGGTGTCACTGATTAGTAACTAGAAATAGGAGTGCACGCCTCAGGGCCGTTGTCGGTTCTGTCGGCTCGTAGCTGTACGTGGCGCATGTAAGTAGCGAAGCTGTTTTCCTGTCTGCTGTTAAAAACTTGCCCTAATGACTTGTGGAATCCAGATTCAAGGTGCTGTGGGGAGTTGGTGGTGACGGCTGCTACTCTGAACGCGCTCCGAGCCCCATGTACAGTGGGGTTTTTTTTGTTGTATACCTGGGATGGGGGCCGCTAATGGCCTACCTGAAGTTAATTTACTCGATCATTCATTTTTCAATATAAAACCAAAAATAGGAAAATGAAAAAACAACTATTTTCATCATTATTTGTCTCCAAAGCTAAAATGAAAAAACAGATAATGATTTGTTTTTTTTTTCAGTTTTTGATTTTGTGTTTAAATGAATAATGGAAAAAACAGATAACGGACGTTTTCCATTTGCGTGACTTAAACTGCGATGCTGGACTTTTGCGCCGCATACGGACTGAACCAGGACTAAACCAGGACTAAACCGTTTTCAGTCCTGGTCTGGTCCCAGTCTTAGTCCCAGTCTGGTCCCGATTTGGTCCTGGTCTCAGATCTGGTCTCAGTCCCGGTCTCAGTCCCAATGTCAGCCCTGGTCTGGTCCCGGTCTGGTCCCAGTCTGGTCCCGGACCTGGTTTAGTCCTGGTTCAGTACTTATGTGGCGTAAAAGTCCGGCATCGCAGTTTAAGTCACAGAAATGGGAAAAGGCCGTTATCCATTTTTTCCATTTTTCATTTAAACACAAAATCGAAAACTGAAAAAAAAAAAAATGTTATCTGTTTTTTTCATTTTGATTTTGGAGAAAAATAATTAAGAAAACAGTTGTTTTATTTTTTTTTCTTATTTCTGGTTTTATATTGAAAAAGTAATGAATGAATGATACGTGGATTCAGACTGCCGCTGCTGCTTTATTCTTGCTCTTTATCCTTTATTCTTATTCTTAGGGGATCTATACCACTCAGTTACACATAGATCAGAAAATAGCATAAAATGGGGCCTTTAAATAACTTTCACTAGAATTTTATTTTATATCCTCATGACTCTACATTCAATTCTGAAAGTTCTTCATCTCTTGCCAGAAGTGGGCGTCAGACTCCTAATCCAGTGTTTTTTTTAGAGGATTATAGTTCATGTTTCAAAGATTTAAAAAATACAATGTAGAAATATCTTTAAAGTATAATGTGTCTCCTTTACATATGGGGATAGAGTCTGAGATCAGAGTAGAGCTGACAAAAAAAAGGAGCTTTGAGGCATTCTTCTCACATTGGTCCTTCATCGTGGGGGACCTGAACAGTCAAACCAAGAGTTCAGCTTGTCGACTAAAATGTACGTTTAAAGGTGCACTGCAGAACTTGTCTTTCCTGCCACCTGCTTTGTCTCCATGGAGATGCTGTTGGTTTGTCTGGATCAGGAGTTCTCAAACGATTTACACCAAGTACCACCAAAGAAAGTATTAAAGGTGCATATTATGATATTTTCTGAGCTTTGACATAACGTTCCTCATCAAAAAAAAAAGACCTGGAGTTGTGTTTTGTTTCATTCACACGTTTAACACAAACCCTGTGTATTTAGACTGAGGTTTTCTCTCAAACAGAGAGAAGAATCAATCAAATAGCAAAATGAAAACACAAAGATTGTTGTAGAGCAGGTTAATATGAACGAACACTAATAAATACATTCTAAATAGTGGAACACTTCAGTCAAAACTCAAGTAGCTGGTCCAGCATCTCATTTTCATCAAAGAATCCCAATCACCAGATGGTTCATGATTCAAGTATTCACAGAGCTTATTTATATGCTCAAAGATTACATCAAATGAAAATAAAAGACAATCCACACTGTGATTTCTTTTCTACATATGATATGAGAGTGACCTGAGGTGGATAATAGGAATAACCATACGTTGCACTCAGAGGTTTCTTTTGCTAGACGAGTAAACTAAATCTGACAATTGATGACCGTCGTATATTACTCGCACATCGTACAGCTGCCAAAAAAATGGTAATATGTCATTAGAAATCAGTTCAGCCTCTGAGTGTGACAGAATGGCTCTTATCTTACAGGGAAATCATTCAACTGGAGCTTTCTGCTGCTCAAATGCATGGAGCAAAAGTCAAAAACATTTCTTGCTGGTCCAATCTACTGACCAAATTAAGATTTGTATTTGTATTGTGTAGTTGTTACTTAGAGACCTTTTATTATAGTATATGTAGAGAGAATATACACAATATATATACTCTGAGTTCATTCTGTATGTATGGTACAGTCGTCCCTCACTATAACGCAGATCACCTTTCGTGGCCTCGCCGTTTCGCTGATTATTTTTTTCAATTTTGCATGTTTTTTTTTGTTTGTTTTTTTGTTTCTCCCCCTGCATCCTGATTGGCTAAGGGACTGTAGACCATTGTCAATCAGTCTCTGTACTGTGTCTCCTGTACAGTACAGAATATGTTCAGTTTGCCAAATTTACACAAATGTTGGATCTCTAGCAGTGTGATTCTGAAGTGCTGTATGTTTGCAAGTTTTCTCCCCAACAAAACCCACAATGTCGACAAAACGTTCTGCACCGACAAAGGCTCCTGTAGTCACACCCAAAAGGCAGAGGAAGATGCAAACCATTGGACTTCTGGACATGCTGAAGGAAGGCAGAAGTTATGCGACTCTAGCGCATTACGGAATAAATGAATCTTCAGTTTGTTATATAAAGAAGGAAGAAAATAACATAAGGACGACAGCAGCAGTAAGTTTTAAGAAGGATGAAAAAAGGGTTGCACCTGTCCTGTCTGAGAAAAGTGTATAAAGTGTGGGGTGAGGAGTTTTACAGCCTTAAAACAGTTAGAATAATTGTAAAAAATAAAGCTGACTACTTCTCGGACTTCGCCTATTGTGGGTTATTTTTAGAACGTAACCCCTGTGATAAACGAGGGAACACTATATAACACAATTTCTGCTGATACATGCTGTATATATGTATTATATATGTATTTTTTAGGGATGTAACAATATCCAAATCTCTGTACGATATTTTCACCATATACTTCTCACAGTATGATATTTTATTACAATTCTTTTTGGAGACTAACAAAATTATGAATATGCTACTTTTCTGTCAAAATCCAACACCGCAAAGGATCATGGTCTATGTAGTTCTCCTGATTTTTAGTTGTTGCTGCACTGTTACAATGAATTTCAGCAAATAAACTTGTAATTTGATATATTGTGACGACCCACGGTATTATTGTGGGACTTTTGACGATATGACATCACGATATTTCGATTATTGTTTCATCTCTAGTATTTATGTGTATGTATGTGTGTGTATAAATGTTTTCTGTATATGCCTATCAATAAGGAGTGTCAGGGTGGGAGGTGTTGGCTTTAAAAGGGAGAAAAATGTAATGCCAAGACCATAACTGTAAATGATAACACTTGAATAAAAATTTGATCACAAAAAAAAAAAAAAAAAAAAACTCAATTAGCCTAAACTTGTCCACCAGCCAAACCATCGACCTGGAAGGCTACCGTAATTATTTTCAAATGGCTAGCTTTCAATTTGCAATTACGTTTTTTAATTTAATTTTATTTTTTCCAAACCAAAGTTTTCAAACAATTTATTCCCCGTGAACGACTTGCCTTGCTTTTAAATCTGTTTTAATAGCGCCAAAATGGAGGAACTAAATTAACAGCAGTCTACAATAGCAAGGCCAAAAAGGGAAATAAACCAGCAACTAAGCTATTATATTTAAAAACATTTCGTTATAAAAATCTTTTCCACCAACACAAGGCAGTAAGGTCGCTGCTGTATTGATTATCGGCTATTATGTGAAGCACTTTAATCATTGTGCAATAAAGTGTGAACCAGCCACTGCCTTCTTGTCTCGTAGTGTCCTTGAGTCCTTTGTAGTGCGCGAACGAAGCCGCCTTTTCATGTTTCCTCGCGCGCTACCTGCTTCCGGCCGTTGCTGTGTGGATGTACAGATGTGTATGTCTATAGTGTGAATGGAGCGACTGTTTAAAGTGAGCAATTAGCAAAGGGCAGGACACTTGACCCCGTGTTAAGTCCTGTTTTTAGCCCTAGACGAGGCATCAAGAGGGCTGTTAGCCAAGATGGGATTGATCTGAAGAGGACTGTGCTGTAGTGGTGGTAGTAGTAGTACTCTGCACAAGTAACCGTAGTAGTAGAAGTAGTACTGTGCTCAAGTAGATAGGACTGTGCTCATATAGCTGTAGTGGTAGTAGTTAGGGGTGTCCAAAAATATTGAAATATTAATATAATGTGTCGTTTAATGTGATGATACAGTATCGATATCATGGGCTGCTGTATCGATATATCGCCAAGAGTACTTTTTGGTGTATTTTACTAACTTTTTTTGTTACAGCGCTATAGTTTTGTTGCTTGTTCAGAGCAAAGAAACTTGTTTATGCGACACATTTGACATTTTCACTGTTTTGAGGATTAAAATGTTTATGTTTGATATTAACTTTGGGTCAGTCCTGTATGAAATCAGCCGTTTTCAAGGAATCTCCCCTATGAACCATCTCAGATTTGGCTGAAGAAATTTCTAAAAATTTCTAAAATCACCAAATGAAAGAATCAAATTTTTTTTGCTCAATCCCTTGAGTCATTCCTGAGTTATGGCCCGTTGAAATTTTGGGGCCATGCACACTTTTTCTGAAGCCTTAATTTATAAGCATGTTTGAGAGAACATAACTTCATAAAAAAAGAGCTAGAAAGCAGAAATGTATCATTGTAGATTCTTGATAGATTCATAGATTCTGAATCTATTGTCAAATATTGGGTATCTTTATTAAGGGGGGCAGTGTGGGCCCCCAAAATCTCAAATATGGTTGCCGCTCAATAATTTTTTTATTTTATTTTATTTTTTTTTGAGGTCCAAGATGCATTTACTCCAAGCAGATATTTACAAACTAACTGCTGAACCTGAATATTTGAGAGAATGACCATTTCTGACAACAATCTCACACTTTTCTGAGCTTTCATGTGGATGGTGTAGAGTCCCAAATATGGTCACAGACCAAATGTGATCTTTTTGGCCCCTTCTTTGGAGCCTCGGTTCCTCATGTGGGCACAGGGAGATGTTGATAAAACTGTTAGAATTTTTATCAGCTAAATCTGAGATGGCTCATCGGGGAGGGTGGCTGATTTCATATGGACTGACTCTTTACGTATCAAATCAAAAGGGCACTGAATCAGGATATGTATTGTATTGTGGCCTATATATCGAGGTATGTATTGTATTGGCAACTTCTTAATGAGACCTACTGCTTAAGTAGCTAGGAATGTGCTCATGTAGCTGTAGTAGTAGTGGTAGTACTGGTAGTAACTGTAGTAGTAGTAGTAGTACTGTGTTTAAGTAGCTAGGAATGTGCTCATGTAGCTGTAGTGATAGTAGTAGTAATACTAGTATAATAGTAGTAATAGCTGCAATAACATTACCTCTGTTAGTAGGAGCTACAGTAGTAGTAGTTGTAAATGTAGTAACTCTAGAAGTAAGATGTGGATTAGTAACAGTAGAAGTAGAAGTGGTAACAAATATTGGTTTATAAGGTGGAGTAAAGTCAATTTACTTTCTTTTGTACTTAACTTTTGACCTTGGAACGTTGGAAAGCTTCAATATCAAGTAGAAGTAGTAGAAGTAATTATAGTAGTACTAATAGTAATAGCACTAAAAGTTGTAAAAGTAGTAGTAGTTGTTGAAGTAGGTGTAGTAAGAGGAGGAATAGTAGTAGTAGTAAAGTTGGTAGTGGCAATAAATATTTGTTTATTTGTCTGTACCAGTAGTAGTACTACTAATACAGAACTAGTAGTAGCAGTAATAGTACTAATTGTAGTAATATTAGTATAGTAGTAGCTTTACTAGTAGTAGCAGTGGAGTAGACAGGGAGGATAAAGGGGTCTGTTGTCTGAGGCTTCTTGAGTAGTAGTAGTAGTAGTAGTAGTGATAGAAGCTGTAGTAGTAGCTGTAGTAGTGTAGTTGTAGCAACAGTAGTGGGAGTGGCTGTAGTAGTAATAGTAGTAGTAGTAGTAAATATTGGTCTATAAACTGAAGTTTGTTTGTTTTTTTCTTTACTTTGGCCTTGGAAAGCTGCAGAGCCTCTACAGTTCTACAGTTATTATTATCTTGATAAAAGTAGCTACCGATACCACTGCATCTAATAACTATTACAACCACAATCACAATCACTATGACTAAAAAATAACTATGATTTACTCTACTACTGCAATCCAAAGTACTCCCCAAGCTACTGTTGGCTGCTGAAAAATACTGAATTACTGCAACTAATACTATTGTTTCAACTACTTTGGAAAGATCCTACTGTACAACCGTGTACTATCTCCTGTTCTATCGATTATAGAAAACTATGACTATAAATAATTCTGTCTTTAATCACTGTTACTGCAGCTTAGGCCTGTGCAATTAATCAAGTTTTAATTGCAAAGATCCAAGCAGTTCATTGATTATAAGAAATATATGAATCTTTAGTCATTTACATTCAAGAGGTCAACAGTCAGTCCTCTGTCAGTAAAAGGATGTGGTTTGGAGCAGAATTCTGATGAAATATTTGGCGAAAAATGTATGGTTTATGGTTACAAAATGTATTTTAAAGCCATTTTATTTCATTTGTTTATAATTAGTCAGGGGAAAAAATGTGTGATTTTTTTTTTTTCCCCCCTCATATTACTTTGGGGAACCAGGAAAATGGTTGTTAATGCAAATTTACTTATATTTCTACTACTACTACTACTACTACAACTACTACTATAGTATTTAAAAAAAAATAATAATTAAAAACTACAATAATTGCAACTGATTGTCAAAGCAAACTAACTACTACTACTATTACTACTACTACTACTACAACTGAAAAAAAAAAAACAACAACAATTGCAACTGGTTGTCAAGAAAATTAATTACTACTACTATTATTATTACTACTTCTGCTACTGCTGTACTACTACTACTACAACTACTACTGTTGCTGCTGCTATTACTGATACTGCTGCTACTAATACAGAAAAAAAAAAAAAAACAATCTAAAAATACAACAATTGCACTTGTTCGTCAATGCAAATTTACTACTACTACTACTACTACTACTACTACTACTACTACTACATAATTAAAAAAATAATACAAATAGAGCAATTGCAACAACAACACTTGTATTCAATTACAAAGCCAACCACGTTTGACAGCCCATTTGCTTTAGTTTGAGAGACACCTACTGGCCATTTGCGTGTACTGCTCCAGATCACAGCGGTTCTTGTTTACTAATTTATAAAAGCATAGAGAATGTTTTATTTTTTTCTTTTCATTTGGCAAACAAAGGCAGCTGTGTAGATGAGAGACTGAAGATTCCGAATGAATTATCGTGAGCTCTGGGGGCTGGCTGTAAGGTAGCTGCTCCTACACGCTTCAAAACTCATTATGGGTGAATTAATGAAGTGGGATGTCCTCCTGGCATCGCCTGCGTGCCGTACACTTATGCATTATGGATTATTATTTTTGTTGTGTTTATGTTTGTATGCATAGGCAGCTGTATCAGGGTCAGTTTACAACCCAAAAAATATGAAAGAGGACGTGTTGTGTGAAAAAAATGTCTTTATATGAGCTTTAAAGTACTGAAAACAAGAAAGTAATTGATATTAAAACTAGTATTGGAACCTACCTGGACCGCTGAGGGATTACACAGATATAAAACCACATGGGAGTATAAGAAAAAAGAAGAAAGTACTGTGATTTTATGTTGAAACTTATATAATAAAGATTTTTTTTTTATTATCATTGTAGTATTGGAATCGGTATCGAGTATCAAGTCTATTCCTCCGTATCAAAATTGTGTTTGAAATGTTAGTATGCCCTCATCGTGATCTTACTCAGTTTTATTTGGATTGATTCATGTATGTTTGAGTCTTGTCCTGTATTTGAGTGCTCCCAGAAGTTCAGTTTCCTCATTTCTGCCCACTACTCTGCATTTACAATTTATTTACAGTTTTTATTTTTTTCAATCCTGACTCATTTTCAGCACTAAAAAGCATCTCAGTTAAATCCACTGCTTCGGAAATGAAAGGAGATGACAGAATGAAGTGCCTCTCTCTCTCTGTTATAGATATTTCAGCTCAACGTTGCAGTTTACAATGAACAAAATGGAAAATAGTTATCTAAATGTCTTATGGTTTAATATTAGGACCTGTTTACATGAGAACGCTTGCAGGTAAAAACGAGAAAATATTCCGAGAAAATATTTTATCGGAAGTTGTTACAAACCAGTGCTAGGGATAAAAGATGTGATGTAATAAAAGCGGCTTTTATAAAGTAAATGTAAGTAAGTATAATAACAAGAAAAAAAAAAAGGGGGGTGTTTTACAATCAATAAATAAAAAATTCCAAATACAACTAAACAATACCTCTAATGGGAAAAGTATAAATCAAAAGAAAATACAAATGCTCAATGGCCGAGCCAAATTGGCAAACAAACAAATAGTAGGTCAATAACGACCTCTAGAATCACAAATCACACAATTCAAACTTTGCAAACAGTGGGCAACAAGATTTTGGGGCTTAAAAATGCAAAAATCTGAAACCACCCTCCAGAGTGGGAAAGTTGAATACGCTCCGCTGTAGCGTTTCTGTCTACACTGCCCAAGATGCAAAACTCTGGTCAGATCTGCTCACGTCGCGTACACGTTTACGTCACATACATCACTACCTAGCGTCACCACCAAGCCGCCTGGCGTGCATACCCAATCCAATTCCTCACACTTTGGCGTTACCGTATGAACGCAGAGTTCCTCCCGAAAACACTCGTCTAAACACGGAATAAAAAGTGAAGACGCGACGCCACTGTTCAGACTGTCATCATATAAACGTACAAGATCTCGTGCCACAAGATCTTGTGAGTCAAAATAGCCATGAGATTGTGAACACATGCTGAAAATGATCTCATGAGATTCTTTACCTATGTTTTTACGTTGTAGACTGGATACAAAAATGGAGTTAAAGGTTGTATGGAGGATTTTTTTTTTGTTTCAAATTTTCACTGAAAGTTCAAAATACCATTACAGAAACTCAGCAGCTTTGTAATTATGATGACCAAAAAAAAAAAGAATGAAAATCTATCAACTGTGGACGTAGTGAGGCAAGAGAAACATCAGCCAATAGAAAACGAGGCTGCCTCATTTTCTATTGGCTGTTAGGTTGTCAATCAAACTCCTTATGTTTCTAGTGTAACTGACTCATCGGCGCACGGGGATTATGTGGTTTATGCAACGGTTTTTAGAGGCTTTTTCAAACTGTAGCTTCCTCGCAATTCGCACAAACTTTGTCGAGACGGCGGACGAGAATCCACGACCAGTTCGCCGCAAAAGAAAGTCCGTTTTTGAGGTCGCTGAAAGAAGAAGAAGAGAAGGAGAAAAGGAGCGAGAAGATAAACGGAGGTGATTCTTGGAGATTCCTTCCAGCGATGGCGCGAATGAAGCGGACGTAGGGTCTAAAAACTGAAGACGCGTCGGTCGCTAAATTATTTTTAGACAGGAAACTTCAACAGTAATTCTGAAAGCGCACTGGCTGTAAACAAGTGTGATTTCTAGAGTAAAGAGGCGGGAGGAGAAGTTTCTACTGAGGGAGCTGTGGAGGAGGAAGGTGGTGTCACACATGCACAAAGACTCTCGCTGTATTTCTCTTCCCTTAAAAAATCCTCTATACAACCTTTAAGTACTGATGGTGAGTTACATTTTTGAGGAACCACAATCCCAAAAACCACCACTACAATGACACTAAAAATATTAAATAAGTAAATGAAAAATTAAACGGTGAGGCCAAAATTAGGAACTGGATTGTGCAATCTTGTCTTGTCTCATTCTTGTAGATCCAATCTCATGTCTCGTCTCGTATTGTGGAAATTGTATCTTGTCCCACCTCTGCTACATACCTTTCCAAAAAGCATAACCTTGTGTACTAGTTAATCAAATTCAGATATTTTCTGAATGCGTTGGTATTTATTATTATTATTATTATTATTATTATTATTATTATTATTATTATTTATTATTATTTATTATATTATTTTATTTATTTGTAAGTGGAGCTAATTTCCATCTTCAGTCCCTCGGCAGGTTGATGTGAAATCATCTACAGGACAAGTACAACAACAATCACAAAAAGTACATAAAACCAGCACACTCACTATACACACAACACACTCACTGTACACAAAAAAAATATTTCAAACAGTTCATTTGGAGTTCAAAGTCAAGAGTTTAACAGTTAAACCAAGAGTTAAACCAACACCCCCTCAATATAAAAGAAACTGTAATTTGGTTAAACATGGTGACATATTTGACCACTGAACAACCACCGTTTTAAAGCTTTAGAAAACGCTCCAAATGTTGAAAGTTCTCGTATATGAGCAGGCACTGGTGTAGTGTTTGCATAACAGTTTCTCTACTTATAGGGTATAAATGTACTTATAGGGAAAAAATCCTTGTTCTTTGATTGACTACACTTGAAGAGACCAGAAGATCCTCAAGGGACGGACTTACTTTTGTTCTAGCTTAAGTGTCCTCTCTTGTATAGCACAATTGAGCTTATCATGTAGTCATTTAAATTGAATTATTTACTGACAATATAGTTTTTTTTCTCACTGAAGCTGTTTTTGAGTCAATATGTAGGGCCGATTTTTTCCCCCCAATAATCGAATTTGAATTTACGACCTTGTCTTACTACAAACTAGATAAGGAGCAGCATTGTTAGTTTCACATTTTTTGCAAGTGACTTCTTTGGACATATATTACATACAGTGTACATACAAATACACATTATCATTCAATATGTTCTTAAAGGTGCACTGTGTAACTTTTCTGGTGAAGGGTCCGTCAAACGCTTTTCTCCATTTAGATGTTATTGTTTTGTCTGGAGTGTTTCACAGTGTGGTATTAAGCCTTTCTATCTTCATGGAGACCAAACCAGACCAAGTTACAGGTCAGATCTGTGGAGAGGCGACCCCGCACACAGTCAGATTGCCTGTTTTTTAAGGTTTTTTTTCAGGACAGAGTAGAATTTGGGCATCACATCAAGGCTGACAATGACAGGCAAACTAACAGCGCACTTCCTCGTGTCTCATTTTGACCCTAAGAGCTGCGTTTACCGTATATCTGTATCTACTGGGGCAAGATGATATTACATGAAAAAAGAACAAAGAACATCACCTGTTTGTTTCTGTGGAGATGTCATTGTTCTGCCTTGAATGTTCCACAGTATGACATTAAACAGCTCTACTTCACATTTATTTTATTACAGGTGGATTTATAGTGCAAAAATACCTACAAAACAGGCATTCTGACTGAGAAGAGTCGCCTCTCCACAGATCTGCCCTGTAACTTGGTTGTGTTTGTTCACTATAAAGATAGAAAGGTTTAATATTATATTGTGACAAACAAAGCAATAACACCTCTTTGGAAAAAAAAAAATTTGACACAATGAACTGAGCTTATAAAGCCTTTATAAACCATCTTATAACACCTCTTTTTGTTAAGCTAAAAGTACTTAATTTTGTGATCTTATCGACCTGAGCACAGCTGTAGTGATGTAGTCACCTGCTTCCTCCTTGTTTACAGGAGTTATTTGACCAGAGAGAGTCAGTATAACCTTAGAGGAACAGGTATTTTTAAGAAATGAAGATAAGAACTAAGAATAAAAGTGATTGTATTTCTATTAGAGGGGTTCGTTTATGGAATAACCTGAGTGATGATTTTAAAAAGTCTAATACTGTAGAAGCCTTTAAAAAGAGTATAAAGCATTATGTTTTGAAAGATGTAGAGCTCTGGAATGAAGGAATTATCCATAAAATTTTGTTTGTTTTAATTTATAATTTTGTCTCTTATATTTACAGTAAGTTATAACTGAAATTGTATATGTTAACTTGCTGTTCATACGCTGTTTTCTTTCTTGGAATTCTGTCGTTGTTTAATAGAGTTTGGCATGATACGTACTTTTTACTTCAGCCTAAACCCTTTCGGTCATGATCAATGGGGTTGTAGTCTATGTTTTGTTTTTGTTTTGTTTTGTAATGCTGAAAAATGACCGAATAAACTAATACTACTACGACTACTACACATTAGGGTAGGGTAAGGTATAGTATGTAACGTTCTGGAGATGCAGGCCTCCTCACAGTAAAAAACAAAACATGCTTGTAGTCGAATCTATTAGGCTACGTTCAGACTGCAGGGCTTAACGCTCAATTCCGATTTTTTTGTGAAATCCGATGTTTTTGCGAGGTCGTTCACATTTCCAATTAAATGCGACTTGTATTCGATCCCCTGTGTGAACAGTAAACGGCCCGAAAGTGTCCCGCATGCACACTGGAGACACGATGACGTCAACCGCAGCTCTGTGTTTACGGAAGTTGTCCAAACATGGACGCGAGCGTTGAGCACCTGGAGATTTTAAAGTTCCTCTCGTACCGGAGCCAGAACATGAACAACTTACTTGTTTTAAGGAGGAGATTGAGAAGGAGAAGGACGAGGTTTTTGGCCGTGGTGTTTTGTGGGGCAGCGGCAGCGACGTCCGTTGAAAGGAACGTGTGGATGCGGAGACGTAGTCAAGAGTGGTGAGTGGTGATGTGCTTCACTTCAGTGACACGGAGTTCATTAACAATTTTCGCCTACTTCAGCGCAGAATAGTGACGTTTGGGGCTTGTTGATAACATGTAGGTCCGATGAATGCGCTTTGACCTGTTCACACTGAAGTCACATGTCAAAAGATCAGATATGTATCGGTTTCAGTAGCACATATCCAAGTGACCTGGGTCGCATTTGAAAAAATCGGATCTATGCCGTTCAGACTGTCATTAAAAGATCAGATACAGGTCACATAGAAGCCAAAAAATCGGATTTGGGTCACTTCAGGCTGCAGTCTGAACGCAGCCTTAGTTGTCTAAAAAGTTACATTCCTTGGCTTTAACCTAGACTTAGAATTCCCCTCACTAAACCAATCTTAACCACAGCAGCAGAAACACCAGCCTCCTCAGCCTCTCTACCTCTTCATCTTTCACCATCATCTTTCTCGCAGCGCCTACGTTTTCTATTCACTCCCCGCTTTGTGTCTCCATCTCCTGATCCAAATACCATCAGCGTTTGCCACCTCGCCGTAACTGCCCCCGACGGACGCCACAAAACCGCCAATAAAACACCGATATCGTTCCGCATTCTGTAGCATATGCTCTCAGTAGCGCCCCCCTGTGACCGCTCCCCTGCTCCGCCCCTGCTCCCTGCGCCCTCCGACGGCTTTAAAAAGGCACTTAAGATAGCCTCGAATGGGCCTCACCACATGTTCGGATAAGGTTTTTATATGAGGGGCTGGCAGTAAAACATAAGGTGTGTGGTGTACGGTCGGTGTTTTTGTGTGTGTGTGTGTGTGTGTGTGTGTGTGAAGGGTCAGGCCGGTAAACCTCCTCTCCTCTCGTAAACGTGGCCGTCGTGTTTACTGGATCTGATAGAGGCACGCTTCACAATGCGCCTGTAATTTAAAAGCTGTATAATCAAACTGAAATGGAAGACTTGGGACCTGTGTGTCGGTGCATAAAAGGTGTAGTGATTTATTCCAAAAGTGATCAGCGAGGGTCTGTGTTATGCAAATTATAGCCTACTTTTTGGAGCTTTTATGAAAACATCTTACCTAATCCGGAGTTGCGCTTTGTTCCATATTTATCAGATGTTGTTTTAAAAGGTTCTATATTATACAAAATTGACTCTTGTGAGCTTTAAATCGTGTTTGAATGTTTTTGCCTCGTCAAAAACCTACCCGGAGTTGTGTTTTGTTTCATCGTGTCGCTTGAGTAATGCTTTATTAATAGTCTGTCTACATCTCCAAAGCTCAAAATGCTCTGTTCCAACTTGTGATGTAATGTGGAGTTCAAGTTAACAGCTTCCTTTTAGTTTTTGTTCAGTATGAGATTGTCAGTGGTTAAAATCCTCCCACCAGTGCAGCACGAAGACGAGGGTCGAGGTAGACAGTGGGGTCTATCTGAGCAAGCGGGGGACGCGACTCATTTGGTCTGGATGTTGTGTTCACTGGTACCTTCGGTTTAACTGAGTTTCGCTGTTCGTAAGTTTTTCACTCTTACTTTATTTGTTTTCGTTATAGCTTTTGGTTTGGTAAGTCTGGAATGGCTTACACTTGTTGCTATAACCAGTGTTGGGAAGGTGACTTTTAAAACATATTCCCCTACAGATTACAGATTACATACCCCAAAATGTAGTTTGTAACGTAATTCATTAAATTGCTTTAGGTGGGTAATGTAATCTGAATACTTTAGATTACTTGATTTGCTGTAGAGAAGCAAAGTCTAGGATATCTTCACATAAGATGTTTTGTCTGTTAAAAAGAAAATAAAAAGCCCAGTTTTTACTAAACCGTATTAAAAATATTATTGACAGAAGAGGAGACACGTCCACGCAGCATGATTTAGTCCTGTTAAATCCTGTTTTAGACCTGGTTTAGTCCTAGTTTAGTCCTGGTTTTAGTCCTGGTTTTAGTCCTGGTTTTAGTCCTGGTTTATTTTAGTCCTGGTTTAGACCTGGTTTAGTCCTGGTTTAGTCCTGGTTTTAGTCCTGGTTTAGTCCTGGTTTAGTCCTGGTTTAGTCCTGGTTTAGACCTGGTTTTACCTGGTTTAATCCTGGTTTAGACCTGGTTTAGACCTGGTTTGGACCTGGGGGTTTAGACCGAGGAAAACAACAAAAAAAGGAATACAGCCCAAAATGTGACAACAGGAAAATGTCGTTGTGTAATCGATTTATTTCAACAAAGTAACTGTAATCCAATTACCGCTCACTGTAACAGTAACTGTAACTGAATACAGTTACTCATAATTTGTACTCTGATTACGTAACTCCAGTACATGTAATCTGTTACTCCCCAACACTGGCTGTAACTTTTGGTTCTGTAAGTTGTGCACTCTTACTTGGTTTATGGTTTTGGATGTTCGTTTACATTCAGTTGCATGTTTTATTGCCTTTGGTTCCTGAGCAGTAGACGTAGTTCTGATGGAGATATTTATGTTCAGTTGTGTGCTTGTTAGTTTGAGGGAGAGGTGTGGCTCAACTTGTCTGTCAAATTGGTCAGATGTGTGCCTTTTTCTTTGTGTTGGGACCAGTTTTATCAAGATGGGTCTTCTGTATTTTTTCTGGCTCCACCTTGTGTTTATTTTTGGCACCACATCTCCAGCACTAAAGTTTTGCTTTTTCTCTTAAAACCTTGGTGAGTAATTTGTTTTACAAAAACTTTGAGTCTTAAGGGAGAGGGTGTTATGACCCCAGCTTGGGTTTGTATTTTGTGGGTGTGTTTTGTGCTGCTGCTGGCTCTCTCTCCCTCCTCCCTTCCTTCAGATTAACGGAAGGACTGGTCAAGGAGGGTCAGCAGAAGAAATGGCTCCCTCAAAGTGTTTCCTCTGGAAGGTCTCAAATGTCCATATCAAGCTCCATAGCCTGCCTCTTGCACAGTCTTCATGGATAATATCAATTTTGCGATTTAAAATGTCCAGATTATAAAATAATGATCTACGGTGGTCATATTTTATAACTATATAGCAGACAAACACGCACAAACATTTATTCTTGTCTTAAATTAAGTATTCAATATTAATTTGCACATCCAATTCAAATTCAAAATTCCAGATTTCGTCACCTTCACCCATCACTAAAACATACAAATTGGACTCCACACTGACGTCCGTAGCGGCCCATTTCCTCCCCCTTCCCTCCGTTTAAACCCGCATTCTTCTTCTATCACCTCCTATTTTTCACCCGTGACACAACCGCCACAGCGCTCCACTTTTCCCCGAGCTCCGCCTCAAACATGTCAACAACAGCCACTCTCCTCTTTCACAATCCGCCATTTTTCACCAACAAATACGACTTTAACCTTGTCTTGTCCGGCCCTCTCCACTACCCCTGACATCTGCAATTCAATTTCCTCCACAACATGCACGAAAAAAACAGTTTCAAATGAGATTCAAGCTGCCGTCCTTGTCAGCGGCGATGGCGTTGGAACACGTCAGGTATGAAGGCAAATAAAAAAGCAGTTAATGGTTTACAATGGGCGACGTGACCTTCCCCGGAACACGCTCGCTTGTCCCGGGTGAGTGGGTACGGCGCGTCCCGGAGAAGAATGCTTAAAGAACGCAGCAGTAAAAGTATGTTTGGAGGATCGTTCAGCGCGATGGGACAAAATGGTGTGTTATATGGGTTACTAAGGTCAATGTTATGGATCAGAGCTGCGGAAGAGTGGACCGAAAGAGCTGGACCTGCTCGATGAGGCCTGTATCTGATTTATTTTCTATGTATTTGAGTGAAATCCGTCACGTGCCAGTACAGATATATTGTATAAGCAGCTTTCGAGGTCAAAATGAGTTCACTGTGTTCTGCCTGCATCGAATTATAAAGTGTTTTTAATTAAGACGGCTGGAATGCTTGAGGTATGTGAGGAGTAACTTTGGACAGTGTTGGGGAGTAACAGATGTACCGGAGTTACATAATCAGAGTACAAATATGAGTAAGTAGTGTTTCAGTGAGTGGTAATTGGATTACAGTTACTTTATTTTACAGGTATTTTCCTGTTTTCACATTTGGGGCTATATTTCTTTTTTTTTTCTTTTTCTTTTTTTTTCCTCGGTAATTCCACTCATAGCCAGACACTAAACCAGGTCTAAACCCAAGACTAAAACCAGGACTAAAACCAGGTCTAAAACCAGGACTAAAATCAGGTCTAAAACCAGGACTAAACCAGTTTTAAATGATGTCTAAAACAGGATTTAAGAGGACTAAACCAGGACTAAACTAGGTCTAAAACCAGGACTAAAACCTGGTCTAAACCAGGTCTAAAACAGGTCTAAAACTAGGTCTAAAACCAGGACTAAACCAGTTTTAAACCATGTCTAAAACAGGATTTAACAGGACTAAACCAGTACTAAACCAGGTCTAAACCCAGGTCTAAACTAGGTCTACACTAGGACTAAACCAGGACTAAAGCAGGACTAAAGCAGGACTAAAACCAGGTCTAAATCAGGTCTAAACCAGGTCTAAAATGGGACTAAACCAGGTCTAAACAAGGATTAACCAGAATAAAACCAGTTCTAAAACAGTTCTAAACCAGGTCTAAACCAAGTCTAAACGATGTCTAAAACAGGATTTAACAGGATGAAATCATGCTGCTCAGACCGTGTCTCCTCCTCCTCTTCTATCAATAATATGTTTTATATTGTTAAGTAAAGACTGGCCTTTTTATTGTCTTTTATCAGACAAAACATCTTATGGATTATGTCACAAACTACATTTTGGGGTGTGTAATCTGTAATCTATAGGGGAATACATTTTAAAAGTCACCTTCCCAACACTGATTTTGGACCACTGCAATCTGTTTTAAATGAACTAGTTCTGTTTTTCACATTTTTAAGACAGTAAAAATCAGGTCCTATATTACACTAAACTGACTCTTGTGAGCTTTTATCCACTTTATAATGCTGTTATCATCTCAAAACCATTGCCTGGACTTGTGTTTTGTTTCATTCACAACTTTATTATTAGTTTGACTAAATCTCCAAAGCTCAAAATGCTCTGATTTCAAGGAAACAGCTCCTTTTACCTTTAGTTGAATTGAGATTGGCATTTAACTGACTGAATGCCTGAAATTATCCAAATGATTCTAGTGAAGGTGTATGGAGTTTAAAAGCACAGTGGAGCACTTCCTGTATTGCCACATGACATCACAAGAACAGAGTGTTTTCAGTCTGTGAGAAGAGTTATATTGGCCCTTTAATTAACAACACTGAATATTGTGGGGGGTAAAAAAAAATTCTTTAAGAAAATATCCATCCATCCATGTTGCAGGGGCAGCAGTCTCAGCAGGGACTCCAGACTTCCTTCACACCTGCAGTGTTGGGAAGGTTACTTTTAAAATGGATTCCCCTATAGATTACAGATTACATACCCCAAAATGTAGTTTGTAACAGAATCCATTAAGTTACTTTAGCTGAGTAAGGTAATCTGAATACTTTGGATTACTCAATATTGTTGTGCTTTTTAAAACTCCATGAACGTAGAAACCACATCCTGAAAATTCATGTTTGTTCTCTTCAAATTGGTTGAGCCCAAGTCTCCATGAACAGACTTTTGTTTGCTGTAGAAAAGCAAAAACTGGGATATCTTAATATGAGATCTTTTGTCTGCTAAAAGACAATTAAAAGCCCAGTGTTCCCTTAACCGTATTAAAAATATTATTGATAGAGAAATGATTTTTATATGAGATCACTGCTGCCTTAAATTATGTCCACCTACTGTTAGGTGTCATATTGTTTAAAAAAACACTTTCAGTACAATCATAAAGGCGCCAGCCCAGTAAAAATCAGTAATATTTCATGTTTTTTACTGAAAAAGATGCAGAATCAGATTATTAACAAGGACGATTATTAATGACCTCGTCCATTATGTGACTGACACCACCAACGTTAACAAGACGTTTACATAACTCTTATTGCGCGTGTTCGGTTTGGGTTTCCGGCAATGAGTGGAATTACCGAAATAAAATATATAAAAGAAAAAAATAAATAATAAAAAAATAAAAAAACGCCATGTAATCCATTTATTTCAACAAAGTAACTGTAATCCAATTACCACTCACTGAAACAGTAACTGTAACCGAATACATTTTCTCATAAGTTGTACTCTGATTATGTAACGCTGGTACATGTAATCTGTTACTCCCAACACTGCACACTGGCCACTTCCTCTGGGGGGACTCCAAGACGTTCCCAGGCCAGCCCAGAGTCATAGTCCCTCCAGCGTGTCCTGGGTCTTCCCCTGGACCTCCTTCCAGTAGGACATGCCCCGTACACCTTCACTAGAATCATGTCCAGAACAGACGCCCAAGCTGCTCCTCTCGACATGGAGCAGCAGCGGCTCTACTCCGAGCTCCTCCCGTGTGACTGAGCTCCTAACCCTATCTTTTAGGGAGTGTCCAGCCATCCTGCAGAGATTTAAGCGCTCAAACAATGTCAATATCTCAGCTGGGCCAGAAACAAAGACAGAAAACAAGTTATCAATAAAACCAACAAACCCCAGAAAAAAAACACAACCAACCAACATAAGCTCTGTAGTCAAACCATACACAAAACTCCACCAACAGCTCGTACATCCCAAAGGTAAAATCCCACAAGAACAAAAATGCAACGCTATATATGAAATTCAATCCAAATCCTGCAATAAATCATACATATCGGAAACAGACCGGGCATTTCACATCCGAAAAAAAGGAACACCAAAAGAAAAAGGAAACATCAGGGAGACTCACCAGAACACAAAAAGACAAAGCAGAACAAGAAAACCTAAAATCCGCCATATCAGACACTGTAAAAGAAACAACCACATTCTGGATTGGGACGGGGCTCGGGTCATTGGATCGGAAAACAACAAGTTCAAACGCTGGATCAAGGAGGCCACTGAAATCAGAAAGCGAGGCACGGACAGAATGAACCGTGATGACGGAGCGTTCCTCCTTTCACACACCTGGGACACCCTCCTCCAGAGAACACGGGGCGACGGGAGGAAGTAACAACATCTGATATACGACACGTCACCACCAACACCGGGGACAGTTCTGAAGATGACTCGCAGCTAGCAGCCGAAACATGTCAACAAGGTAAACACACTTTACTGCATTGTCTTTAAAAAGAACCAAAGAAGTTAGAGATTTAAGAAAAAAATCTTGAAATAATTACACATTGGTTTTGTATGGTGCTATTTGGGCTTTACCTCAATCTTCATTCAATCTTCATACAACATCTTCAACTCCATGGTGGTCGTGAGATGATTTGACACTGTATTAAATAAATAATTTGATATATTCCAATGCAATTAGGTCAAAAAATACATAAACTATTCCAGTGGTTGTCAAACTTTTCACACAAGTACCTTTTTAAGAAAATAATTGGTCTTCTGAGTATCACCAGATCTAAATAAGGCCTAAAACAGGAAGTGCTGAACCATGTAAAACAGGACTACACTACTGCAAAACAAGCATCAAACCAACGGATGACTATAATGAGGAATAAATAGAGTTGAAATTCAGCAAATATTCTGAACCAAAATGACCAACAAGGACTTTGCAACACATACCACTTGGCGTGCATGTACCACAGTTTGAGAATCACTGAACTGTTCAATCAAAGTGTAATTCAATATTTTTTTGATACTTGAAATGATTACCACTGTCAGTTTTATTCTGCAGTGAAGGTCATGGGTCATTTACGAAGTTATTTTGTTTGGGAAGCCACTGGAGAAATCACAATCGAGCGTTTTAGTGTTTTTCACGGACCACAAAGTTTTGCAGATCTATTTGCTTTTAATTGTCATTTGTGGTTCATTCATTCCATTTCAATAGTACTCACTCATTTTATGTTTTTACTTTAGTCAGACATTAAAAGCCCTGTACCAGATTTGTCCCATGTTTTTAGCAAAATGTCAAAATGTCCTGCCCCGGTGCAGATTATATATATACTGGATTATATAAGCAGCTCTTGAGGTCACATTGAGTCTTCTTTGTATTGTCTGCATTGAATTTTGAAATGTTTTATTGCCTGATGATTAAAAAATGTGTGTTTGCATGCTAGTTGCTAGATTTACTGGCACAGAAAAACTCCACGCTGGTCTCCGAGTGTGAAAAGTGCTTCTAAACTCATTGCGATGAATAATTAGGATGCTTGGAGTGTATAAGGTAAATGAGGAATAAAGGAGGATAAAAATAACTTTAGGTCACTACAAACCATTTAAAAGCTAGTTCCACGTTTGTACTTTTTAGAGGAGCAATAATCAGGTGCAGCGCTTTTTAACTTAAAATGCAAATTTGATTTAAAATGTTAAAATGTACACTACCAGTCAACAACACACTTTTTCCATTTTTTTACTGTTTACTTTTGGACAAAATATATTCTAAACTTTTGATTTAAGAAAGTGTCCACCTTTGGCAGATATAACAGCTGAACACACTCGTGGCTCGAAATCAAATATTCTTCAGAAAGTTCTTCCCAAGTCTGTTGCAGAAGTTTCCATAAATGTGTTTCACTTGTAGGTTGCTTCACTCTTCTGTCCAGTTCATCCCAAACCAGCTCGATGGGGTTTAAGTCTGGACACTGTGCTGGACACTCCATGTTTTCAAGCTTTACCATCTTGCTCTTTGTTCCTGAGGTAGTTTTTGGCAGAGACTTGACTTGAGCTTGGACTTGACTAATTTATCTTTTTTTTTTTTACCTCTGCCTGTTCAATTCTTACCTTTGTACCATTTCAAGATGTTCATTGGACTTGCACGACTTGAACTGCAATAAATAACTGGAAAAATTAGGGTGTTCTAAAACGTATTTATTTTGTTTTCTCCTTTTATTTCTATGTGAAGTTGTTATTTTTACCTCCGCCAAGGAGGTTATGTTTTTGCCGGCGTTTGTCTGTTTGTCTATTTGTTTGTCTGTTTGTTTGTTTGTTTGTTTGTCTGTTCAGCAACATAACTCAAAAAGTTATGGAACCGATTTTTGATGAAATTTTTAGGATTTGTTGGAAATGTGAAAAGGAAGAACTGATTTCATTTTGGGGGGTGATCCGGAAGAAATCCTGGATTCTGGATCACTTTGAAATTTTAGTTAACATTGTGGTAAATGGGGCAAAAAAATTTGTTTCTCAATATCTCGGTTAATTATTGACCAAACCCCATGAAATTTGACTCAGGGATGGACAATGGGATCCTCTTTCATATTCCAAAGGCTGATCCGGATCTGATCCAGAAGACTGATTTTATCGCAATTTATATAAAAAATGGGGGTAGTCCTTGGCGGAGGTCTGCGCTCTCTGAGTGCTTTTCTAGTTATTTATTTATTTATTTATTATATTACTTTTGCTGGTAACGTGGTCGCACATTGCCTAACATCTCAAGTCCCCAGTTTGATTTCTGTCTTCTGTGTTTTTGTGTAAACTAAGAAGAGGAGGATATAATCAACTATGCAATTTGTTTTTTATTAGTTAATAAGTTGTGAACTATGCAATGTTAAAATATACATTAAAAAAAATTACTTTATTGTCAGTGCAGTGGTGATTTGCGGCTGGTAAATATGTCTGCATGTCATGTGAAGGTGCTGCCATCTAGTGACTACAGTGGAATACAATTATTACAGTAGCTGCAACATTTTTACATGAATTCTCACAATAGCAGCAGCAACTTTTCTTTTGGTTTTAGATACACATAATACTTACTTATTATTCATAGTTCATTCATATTTTTTCGTTAGAGACAGTTATTAATGACATTTATGTTAATAGATTTTATAGATTTTTGTTGTTGTTATTTAATGTTATATTTAAGAAACAAAAACAAAAATATTTTAGAAGAGTTTGTAGTGATTTGAATGTTTTCATATAACGGGATTAATATGGGTAAATTCTCGAGTAGACGAACATGACCTGAATAATACAACACATTTGAATCTGACAGTTTTTTTTTGTTTTGTTTTCAATTCTGTATAAAGCAAGGCAGATTTTTTTTTTTTAAATAAAGCACAAATCATGAGCAAGCAGCTTCATAAAAACACAAAAGCACAAAAAATACACAAACACGCGAACAATGAAAACAAAAGAATAAACAAAAAGCGTTCATGGTGCAAGACTATGAAAAGATAAAAATACTACAAATACTTTAAAATACAACTTTATATTTTTATGTAAACGTTGAAGCAAACATGTTTAAAAAATGTTTAAAAGTCCAGATTTAAAAGTATTTACAGCTGGAACAGATTTTAAGTGGTAATTTCTAATTCTCTGGACACACAACAGACACGCACCCGATGACCTGAGCAGCCTCTCTCTATCGCACAGAATAAACAGATCTTTTATATATTTTGGTGCATGACCTTGGAGACCAAAACTCATATTTTAAAGTCCTGGTATTTGTTAGAACTCTTCCCACCGTGTTCTGAAACAGCTGCAACTGTTTTATGTTTTGGGTTTTTTGCAGAGATGTAATTCACCAGTTTGACCACTAGATAGAGCTCATCACCCTGTTTATCATTCCCTCCACATTCACAGTTAGTGGGTACAGACAACTAGAACAATCAGCTAACCCAATTATATCTGACTCTGCTGTGTGTCTAACAAGCGCACAATCTGATAAACACAAACACTGGGTGACATGTGTGTTTGTTTGTGAAGTTTTAGAGTAAATGTCATTTTAAGACAAAGTACAGTGACATTTGTCTTGTCAACCTGCACAAATGTGAACAATCGTCAAGTAATCAGATTAAAGGAACTAAAAGAAGCCTGAGCTCTTTCTGTTTTATAAACGTTTTACAATAGGCTCGATTCACACTTGCGTCACAAACGAGGAAGACGTTTGGAAACATGCGATGACAACTTCTGGTGTAATTCCCGACACTGGGCTCGCCAACCAACTGTGAAAAAAAACAAAACTGATCAGTGGTAAAATGAAGCCTGCATACTAGGGATGTAACAATAACCGAAATATCGTGATATCGTACTGTCAAAAGTCTCACAACAATACCGTGGGGCTGTTACAATATATTGAATTCCAAAATCCTTTGTTTAAATCAATTTTTTAATAGTACCAGTAGCTAATAAACATTGGGAACTACATATCCCATGATTCATTTCAGCACAGGCAACATGAAGAAATATGTTTTTACTTGAATTCTTGGGATTATGACAGAAATAATTCACACCATCAAATTCAATTCACCTTCAAATCGTGTCAGGGTATTTTAAAAGCAACAACGTGTCCTATCTACGTGAGATGCAAATCGTGATAAATCGTACCGAGAGATTTCGTTACATCCCGACTGCATACGTATGTGCTGTTTGGAATCATCTTAAATTTGGCCCCTCATCTCTTCTAATCACATGTACCATATTTTCCGCACGATTAGTTGCTCTGGATTATAAGGCACACTGTCATTAAATGGCCTATTTTCAAACTTTTTTCACAAATAAACCGTGCCGGACTTTAAACAAAACACAACAGTTGGATGGCTCAGTGGGACTTTCGTGGCGACTCTGGGCTTTGTTCAGTTGTGGCGTGTAGGGAGGTGCTGTCTGGGAGCGCTGGATTGTCGGCGTGTTCGCAGTGACTCAGTTGTTCAGTTGTGGCTAGAAGTGGCACATTGCACTCGCTTTTTCGGTTCGTTCCTCCGTTCCGTTCCTCGTCCGCGTGGAGTGATGAGTGTGGCTGTGGGTGTTTGTTGCTGCGCGGTCGCTGTCTGCTCCGTGAGTGTTCGTGTGCCCTGCGGGCGGCTTTGTAGTTTACTGAAGTTGTGCTGGGACACCCGAGTGGATTCGTGTAAAGGGAGCTCTGGATTGCGGGGCACGCAGCCGTTTTTTGATGGGGTTGGAGGCCGGAAAATATGGTATCCAGGGCGCTCGGAGTTGGGGGAAATGATGAAAACTGAGGTATAGTTGGAATTGTTGTTTAGTGGAACATAACCAAAAGGTTTATATGAAGAAAATTGTAACATTTTGTAATTTTTCTTAGATTTTGTCAGACTTACTACGAACAGAGCCCATTGGAAGTTCTTATCGCATGTTTCCAAACGTCTTCCTGGTTCGTGACGTAAGAGTGAATAGAGCCTTTAGAGATCACAACTAAACCTGGGTTCCTTGAAAAAACTGATTCATGATCGTCTATAGGTGCTGGGGTTTATGTACTGACCATTCAGATCAGAGAGGCATTTTAGATTTAAACACTGGCAACCCAAACGAGGCTCATTCTGCTTCTCCTTCTGATTGGATAATTATCTTGAGAACCAAAACGCCAAATTATAACATAAACAGCTTGTCCATCATCTCCATTATTGTTGTTTTCTTTTTTTAAACTAAGAATAAATCAGCAGTAAAATTGTCACTTGCAAAAGATGTATTTGACTGTGTATGCCATTTCAGTTGTCCGATAACTCCAGAAATCAGACAATGATCATGTTTCTGGAGAACAAGTAAACATAGTAAACAGTGTATGTTCTGTGGTTTGCTCTGCGCTCTACATTAACTCAGCAATCACAGTCTGTTCATTTCTCTAACAGCCCTCGTGCTCATCATCACTTTTGCGCCTGGATCCACTTCTGTTATAAGACTAAACAATTTCCACTATGTTATCACTTCAATTTCCTCTTGTTTGGAACACAGTGTTCTTCTGCCGAAAGAGAAAAGCAGAGATGTGAGGTTTATCATCATCACATGTTCTTACCCTTCAATCAGCACCAGATCTTTACATGTGAAGTCAGCTCTGTGATGTCCTCTGCATCACATGGAGTCATTTAGTTATTTAAAAGTGTAATGTGTAACTTTGTAGGTGGAGGTTTTGCCAGCTGCTTGTGTCCTCAGAGATGATATTGTTGTGCCTGAATGTTCCACACTGTGACATTAAGCATGAAGTTATAAGCCAGTCAGTGTTTCATATGTGTATTTAATTTCATATTTTTGGGAGATACTTAAACCCATAATTTATTTTATGTAATATGGTGTGTGTGTGTGTGTGTTTTAATCTTTACTTTCAACATCAAAAACATTATAGAAGCTATCTGGAATTCTGCAGGCAAGAGAAAAGTTAAATAACTATGAGGCTTTAGGGTGACCATGTTTACCATCTGTTCAGGGACTGCAGGCTAGAGTGTGGATCAGGCAGAATTTTTCTGTCTGAGCCCGGCCCACATCCGACAGGGCAGTGATCGAATCTGTCCCGAGCCTGACAGGCATTAAGATATTTGTGTCCAAACCCGACTGAACCTGACACAATTAAAATTACACTATTTTCACAGGCCTAGTAATGACACACATAGGATGTTGTTTATGTGGACTGTGGAAAGTCTGATTTTATATCAGTCAACTGAAAAAGGTGTCAACACAGAATCGCACCATCTGTGCTCACCATCCTGGACTCAGACACTCGGTCTCTGTCCAGTGTACAATACACGGATCACAGCACAAGTCTAGGAAAAAGGTAAGGTGCTTTAATATCCTATGTTTTTTTTTTTTTTTTTTCATTTCAAATGTTTTATCATACTGGTGTGTCCGAGTTTGACTCGAGCCCAAACATAAGTTCTAAATATTTGTCCGAGTCTGACCGAATCTGTTAGATTCTGACGGGTCCCGCAGACAAAAATAAATTTCGGCTAATTCTGATACATTTACAGAAATGTTGATCAATGCACACTGTCCCTGCTAAAAAAAATAAATAAAATAAATACATAAATGAAAAAATAAATTTTTTATTTTATTTTTTATATTAAAATCCTCCAAGTCAGCACCCATCACCCATTTTCCTGGGAACAGTGCTGCAAAGCCTTAATCCTCTCTCAGTGACTTACATGATGAAGTCTCCTGAAATGGTTTTCCCTTCACAGCTGTGCCATGTCAGGGACAAGAAATGCCAAAAGTGCAAACCGGGGTTCAAAGCAAAGGGTGGCTACCCTTTAAAAATGTGAAAAAAAGTTTAGAGTTATGTTCTTAGGTTCTTTTTTCAGACCAAGATTTTGTTTTCATACCTGACAGTTTCGACTGCTCACTAGACCTCAGAGTGGTCATGTGATGTTGCTGTGACGTGTCCAGTCAGTAGATTTAAACAGGTTTTGGCGCCTTCTTCCTACAGGTGGAGGCAGGACAACAGCGCCATCTGCAGTCTGACTTCCTCAGGACAGTATCCCAGGAGTGTGAGAGTAAAAAAGCCCCCTCATCCCAGTTTATAGTCCTGTGGGCACATTTTGCAGTTTCGGGTATGAAAACAAACTCTTGGTCTGAAAAAAGAACCTAATAACATAAAATATCGGAAGACCAAATGAACCTCACTGGAGTAAGTTTTGAGTTATTTTGAGTGTACTTTTTGTTAATGGCATTCCATGTTTTGATAATAATAAAGTGGAAATAGTATTTTTTTTAATAATTTTTTCAAGAAGAATGGATCAAATGCAGAGAAAGTTTTAGATAGCCAGACTAAAGTTAACAGAAAGTGTATAAATCCAGCTTTGTTCACAGACGATGTAATCTACAGCTCTGCAGTTACACAACACTCAAGTTCACATACCCTCACTCTCCGCTGTTGTTAAATCAGCCTCCTCTTCTGCGCCAGTGACGTTGATTTAATGAATTAATCCCAATCAGCGGTGAGTGGAGAGTCTCGCTGTCACACCAAGATGGATCTGATTGCATACGAGAACAAACACGGCTTGCATAATAACTTTTCCTTTTTTTATCCACCCCCTCTAGCTTATTACGTGTGACATTTAAATTGTTCCTGAAAATGCAAATGAGCCAGCTAAGTGGTTGTGCAACGTAATTGAATGTGCGTGGCCGTGAAAGTGGGAGAGACAGAGGGAGGCGAGTCGGAGGAGCTAATGAATTGTGAGAGAACACTTTGGGTTTGGAGTTTTAAGTCATTTCTACGTGTCTGGCCATATGTCACTTCTTGTTCTACATTAGGAGAACAAGACATAACTGGAGGTTGTTACAGGATACAGTGACACAAAGTTTTGGACTAGTGAAGCAGAAGTAGTGAAGGTTGGGTCAGAGCAACGAAAACATGCCTGAAGATTTAGATGTCATCCATGTATGTTTGAGTAATTTAGTGATCTCTCCCGAGTCCTATTCTAGCCCTCATTATGGGGAGCACTGCACAGAATCTTACTGCAAACCATAACTAGTCCTATTCGAGCCCTCGTTATGGTTAGCAGTAAGATTCTGTGCAGTGCTCAGCCCACAAGCCTCCATCACCCACACTCCCACACGACAATTCTCCATACATATGCAAAACCAAGATACACAAGTGTGCACAGCAACAGCACAAACCAGATGCCATGTGCAGTAGTTTCATTAGTGTGTTGTGATAGCACTCTGAAGGGGGAGTGACTTAGAGCATTAAAAAATGAAAGTGAAACTTATAAAGCATGTTAATATATTGTTTTCAGCAAATAGAGCATTTTCAAGACAATAAAAATAAATATGTTATGTGTTAGCACCGGTGCTGGGGAATTTACTTAAAAAAAGTACTGTTTGCTTGTTACTCGTTGCTTCTTTAAAAAGTAATCCCTTACTTTACATAGTTACCCACTATGGAAAGAAAATGTTTACATTCCTCATTACTTTGGTAACTTTTAGTGGTAAACTCAATGTAAGTCTAAACACCAGCAGCAAGACCGATAGTCGACCAATACCATGAGGGAAACTGGAAAGAACTTGAAAAGAAAGAGTTCAAGAGGATGTGAAACCATTAAGAGGTAAACGCTTCGCGCAGTCTGCCCAGGGGATTCAACATGCTTCAGGAGGATCCTAGTGAGGGACCTCTCCCCAGGTGTCGCTGACCCCCGCAGAGAGCACTTCCTCCAAGGCAGTGCGCCGTGACTGGCTCTGGGTCAGCCAGGAAGGCTCAAGGTGAAGGCGGCACAACGCCCTGGCTGCATGCTTTACAGCTCCTCCTCCGGCGTGGGATCAGTGCTGCTGTGGCCTCTCGGGGACACACTGTCAGACAGCACAACTGTCGAACGGGGGCAGACTGTCCTCGGTGCCGCCGCCAGGGCAAGGACCGACCCACGTACACAGTAAAGTAACACTGCACTGAATTGAAAAATAAACAACTTTTTGTTACCAAATTTTCAGTAGTAGCCTGTTACATTATATTTACCTAAAAAAAAAAGTTGTTGCATTGCACCCAGAACTGGTTAGTGGGTAATACTTGATAGAAGTAAAATACCCCGTCTTTAAGTTGTCAGACCAATACTTCAAAAATTAAACAAATGCGAGAATTGACACTGCAGAAATTAAAAAATAAAATGTGCTTTGTAGGAGTGGTGATCGACAAATTCAGCTTCAGTATTTTTTCATATATAAAAATAGTAGCTTATTCTTTTTTTGGGGGTGTGTGTATATCTGGATACAGTAGCTCAGTTGATACGGTGTTTCTCCACCGATCTGAAGGTTGAAGCTGTTCAAATCCTATCAACATACACGTCATTGGTTCAGTGGTCAGATCCACTGACCCACAGGTTGGTGGTGCAATTCCAGCTCCTACGGATAAATGCTGTTGTTGTATCCTTGGGCAAGACACTTCTTCCCCAGTGTATGTGTGTGGTTGTATGTTTCCTTGATGTAAAGTGCTTAAAGTGCCTTGAAGGTGGAAAAGCGCTGTATAAAAATGTGACCATTTACTCAAAAGTGTAAATGTGATGATTTTTTGTTAACATAAAATAATAATAATAATAATAATAATAAAGAGTTTGGTGGTTTGCGTTGCGTTTTGTGCTACTCATGAACCCAAGAAAAAAAGCGACTCCAAAGCAAGCCTCCGCATATATATTTCCACAGAGCAGTCACTACGGCAACAGCATGTTGTCTTCTCTGCACTAAACACTTGTAATTGATGCTCGGGCTGGAATGAGTTATTGGCTGTTTGTTATTCCGTTGAAAGAAGCAATTTGAGGGTTAGCGAGCAATTAGCAATTTATCCTGAGTGCTGGAAGATGGAGATCTACGGGGACTGCAAACCGATTTGAACCCAACTGGAAATCTCCTCCGGCGAATACCGTAAAGTGTTCTCGTGTTACTAACTGAATATAATAGACCCGAAAACTTGGTTATGCTATAGTGCCATGTGGGGAAACGCTCCGATACGGATTCCCATCAAGTATCGGATTGGGTGTCAACATGCATATTCATAAAAGCTTTTAATGAAGACCCCGTATTGATTAAAGCCGTTATAATGGCCCGTGCCGTACAGCCAGTGCCGGAGTATAATTGGATTACGGTGACTTTGGGAAGTACTCCGAGAGATAGAGATGTGGAGGCTAACGCTAACTATGTAATTGACAGGGATGAAGATGGATGCAGGCCGGGGGTGCGTTCCTGGATCTGCTCTTACCCCAGACGTACCCCCCCCCCACCCACTCCTCCTCCTCGGTCCACAGCGCGTACCGTAAAAGGGACGTTTAATCAGGCTACGGCTTTGTGAATAACCTGTCATCTTAAAAGGTTCAGGGGATCTGTCAAAGGGGAACTGGCTGTCTGTGCTCTGTGTCCGGCCTTTGTTTTGTTGCATCTACACAGTGGCTTTTATTAAGTTTAGCACAGTTGAAGAATATTATGTGTCATTCAAGTACACTTTCAAATATTACAAAACAAAGTAATGCATTTTGTTATTGAAGTAAAAAGTTAAAATTGTACTTTAGAGTAAAAAAGTTAAAGTATTGAAGTACTTAGTGACTTTTTTAAAGCCATTTGGTTGTGCACCGACAGGATTTGAGCTCAGAATCTTCTGGTAGGATGTCATCATAAAAGTGCTAAAAATTAACCTGTCACACCATAAGGAAAAGTACTGTCAATTTCAGTTTAGTTTAGAGTAGCAGCAGTAGAAGAGAGTAGAGAGTTGAATACAAAGTAGGCCACATGTAACTGCTTTCAAAAGTAAAAGTATTAAAACTGTGGTCACAGTGAACGCATGGCTCTATTAGCATAATATTGACTAGTCTTAAGGACTTGATTTGTTTATTTTCCTACAGTTCATTCCTGTTGCTGACAGCAGAGGGAGCTCCACTGTCTAAATGCTGCATTGGAAATGGTGTAGTTCTGTAGCCAGGCTGGTGCCACCTACTGCATTTCTCTCCAGTGACTAGGTCGGGGATCAAAATACACTAGATGGTTTGCAAGAACCCTCGAAGTGTGAGTTCGGGCACCAGCCATTCAGCAAAAGGCCATACATTCTGTGTTGGCAACAATTCCCGAGATCGAGGATTTAAAGAGAATGTTTGGTGAATTTGATCAGTTGCCCTTCTACGAAGTGAAACCTGCTGATGAATCAGGCTAGTAGTTCATAAAGTGCATTTGCCAAATGTAGGCATTATTTTATGTGAGCACACTCAGATGACTGATTTTAAATAACATTTCAGCAAAGAAAAATATCTGACGAAGGCTTTTTTTTTTTTAATGGAAACATTATTTTTAAAATAATAATTAAAAAAAAGCTTTTGGATATCAGCCATCTGAGTGTCCTATGCATTTTTTTTTTTTCACTTTTATTTGTTGTTCTTTGCATTTGCACAGTATGTTATCAAACCAAGTTACAGGTCAGATCTGTGGAGAGGCGACCCCACTCACAGTAAGAATGTCTGTTTTTTTTTAGGTATTTTTGAGCTATAAAACCACCTGTAATGGAATAAATGTAAAGTAGAGCTGTTTAATGTCACACTGTGGAACATTCCAGGAAAAGCAATGACATATCTATAGAAACAAGCAGGTGACGGACCCCCAACCAAAAAGTTACAGAGTGCACCTTTATATTAATATTTTTGTCAGTTCTTCTGGTCATGTTTAAAAAGTGAATTTTGTATAGAATTCTATTATTAAAACATAATTGCAAATTAAATCGAAAAATCGCAATTAGATATTTTTTCCCAAATCGTGCAACACTACTTTGTGTTCTTAGGCAAGACACTTCACCCATATTGGTTGCCAGATATTAGAATGTGTCACTTTGTCACATTTTGATTTTCTGTATGTATTTGTTGGGGACCGTGCATAATAATGAACTTCTACAAGAACTTCTGTGTGCCTGTTCTGTTTCATGTGATTATTTTATGTTAGAAAATGTGAAATACTTCTATGTTGATCAAAACGTACCTGGTCAATCCAGACTGATATCTCTCCGTAACTTTTATAGATTGATTTTTATAGATTGATATCAGTCTGGTCCCCACTCCCTCCGTTGTGTCTCAAGCCTGGACAAACATTAACGTGTAATTTGTTTTTTCTTCAGTGATGCAAGTGAAACAAAGGCGCTCACTGGTCACCTATCATTTAGAATTTCTCTCAAATCAGATGAACAGAGCTTAGTACTTCGCTCATTGATTTGGATACAACATGTCCTGTCAATCACACCCATCCGAAAACAGAGATTCACCCCTGACCAGACTCATCTCCATAAAATATTGAAGAGGTGTCTGTACTAAAATCCTGGCAAGACCAAAAGCATTTTAAAAAGAAAAATAAACCCACAAGAATGAATAATGTGTTGTTTAAGGGTAATCAAGGTGCAGCTATTATTAAATGGCACCAACATGAATACTAAATCAAATGTGTTCTTTTGGAGAAGCCTAAATATAACATGTTTAAACTCCCCCGCACAATCTCGAACACAGATCACACCATGTGGTCAGAGGAGCAGCTGGAACATGTGGACGCACAATGGGCCCTAATGACCGCCATGACGGACACGCCGCGGGAGTGGAGCTGACCGTGCCTGATTAGGAACGTTCCCAAACTGGACTACGGGCGCTCGGAACGTGCAGCTGGGCTAATCACGTTCCTTCTCATGTTTTAGGAAAATATTTGTAATTGTCGTAAAAATCACCATTCAAAAGCGTGATGGCAGAAATTGTCGCGCTGCAAGACGCTGGTTGTCAGTGTCAAAAGAAATTGGAACGTGGAACCACACTGACCACTGCCAATCATCTCACTGTGGTAAAGAATATTTTATAATAGTAGTTTAATTTTTAAAAAGGCTGCTAACACATAACATACTTCAATCACCATGTTTCTTTTTGTTGTTTTCAAAATGCTGTGTTTGTTGTAGTAAGTTTCAATTTCATTCCATATTATCACTCCCCCTTCACAGTGTTGGGGAGTAACAGATTACATGTACCGGAGTTACGTAATCAGAGTACAAATGATGAGTAACTGTATTTGGTTATAGTTACTGTTTTAGTGAGTGGTAATTGGATTACAGTTAATTTGCTGAAATAAATGGATTACACAGCGATATTTTAATGTTTTCACATTTTGGGCTATATCCCCCTTTTGTTTTGTTTTTTTTTTTTTGTTTTTTTCAGTAATTCTACTCATTGCCAGAAACTAAACCAGGTCTAAAACCAGGTCTAAACCAGGACTAAAACCAGGTCTAAACTAGATCTAAACTAGATCTAAACTAGACCTAAACCAGGTCTAAACCAGGACTAAACCAGGACTAAACTAGATCTAAAATAGGCCTAAAATAGGTCTAAAATAGGTCTTAAACCAGGTCTAAACCAGGACTAAACTAGATCTAAACCAGGACTAAAACCAGGACTAAACCAGGACTAAACCAGGACTAAAACCAGGTCTAAACTAGATCTAAACTAAAGGCCTAAAAACTAAACCAGTCTAAACCAGTCTAAACTAGATCTAAAATAGGCCTAAAGGCCTAAAAAGGTCTAAACCAGGTCTAGTCTAAACTCTAAACAAGGCCTAAAATAAAACCAGGTCTAAACCAGGACTAAACAGACTAAACCAGTCTAAACTAGATCTAAAAAGCCTAAAATAGGTCTTAAACCAGGTCTAAACCAGGACTAAACCAGGTCTAAACTAGATCTAAAATAGGCCTAAAATAGGTCTTAAACCAGGTCTAAACCAGGACTAAACCAGGTCTAAACTAGATCTAAAATAGGCCTAAAATAGGTCTAAAATAGGTCTTAAACCAGGACTAAAACAGGACTAAACCAGGACTAAAATAGGATTTAACAGGACTAAATCATGCTGTGTGGACGTGTCTCCTCCTCTTCTATCAATAATATTTTTAATACGGTTAAGTAAAGTCTGGGCTTTTTATTTTCTTTTAGCAGACAAAACATCTTATATAGCAATATCCTAGTCTTTGCTTCTCTACAGCAAAAAGTAATCCAAAGTATTCAGATTACGTTACTCACTTGAAGTAATTTCATGAATTACGTTACAAACTACATTTTGGTGTGTGTAATCTGTAATCTGTAAGGGAATACATTTTAAAAGTAACCTTCCCAACACTCCCCCTTCAGAGCACCATCACAACACAACCAGTGTGCATCCCACTAATAAAACTACTGCACATCGCATCAGATTTATCCAAATTTGTACAGTTTTATATTATGTGTTTGTATATTTCCTGAGAATTGTTCGCCAGGCTGGCACCACCTAGTGCCTCGTGTAATTGTAAAATACCTTGACAAGATATTAGTGTGAATTATTACCATCATAATCCCAAGAATTCAAGTAAAAAACATATTTCTTCATGTTCTTTGCACTGAAATGAATCATGGGAAATGTAGTTCCCGAAGGTTTATTAGGTGTTGCTACAATAAAACAAGGCATTTAAGCAAACAAACTTGTGATTCGTTATATTGTGACATCCCACACTATTATTTATGAGACTTTCGACAATACAATATCACAGTATTTTCGTTGTTGTTAAATCCCTATTTATATACTTTGTATTTTTATTTTATTTAAAGGTGCATTGTGCAGCTTTTCTGGCGGATGTGATGTCTCCATGGAGATGTTATTGCTTTGTCTGAGATGTTTCATAGTATGTCATTAAACCTTTCTATCTTCATAGAGACCAAACCAGGCCAAGTTACAGGGCAGATCTGTGGAGAGGAGACCCCGCTCACAGTCTGAATGCCTGGTTTTCTAGGTATTTTTGAGCAATAAAACCACCTGCATTTGAACAGATGTAAGGTTTAATATCATACTGTGGAACATTTCAATCAGAGTAATGACATATCCATAGAACAGCAGTGTCAAACTCAAATTTCCAGAGGCCAAAATTTAAAAAATGGGACTAAGTTGTGGGCTAAACTAAATATTTATTGACAAATTTCAATAACATCTGCATGTTTTCTCTTCTTTCGAGAACTGTAATGTTAAACCTTTTCTTATTAAAACAAATTTTTAATAATAGTTTTGCTTAATCATTGAATCCAGAACAAGAATAATATAAAACAATATATATATTTTTTTTTAAATAAATAATGTCTCTATAGCCTCTCTAGCTGTAGCCTCTGTAGCTGTTGAACTCCTTTTAATGATTTTATTTTATTAACAAGTCAACAACCAGTCAAAAATAACAATTTGGTTCAAAGAAAATCCAATCTTTGAACTATGAACAGTCAAAACCCATAAAGAAAACATTCATCCAAGCTCAGTTTGCTAAACTATGATTTACTCTGATACATATGGGTCCAAAGCAGATACATATACAGTCCCTGACAAAAGTCTTGTCGCTTATCCATTTTGTAGAAACAAAAGCTTATAACCTGACTTTAAATTAATCGATTGGTTTTAGAAATGTCTCATATGAAAGCTAAAACCCTCCCAAATTATGCTCAATATACTAAAATAAATTTGCTTCACTGAAGAAAGATTGATCATTTAATGAACACAGAAAGGTCAGATTTTGGCAAGACAAAAGTCTTGTGGCCTTGTCATATGATGCAGCCAGTCCTAGATTACAGCCTCATCTGTGATCAGATACTGATCAATCAGTTAGTGGGTGTGTATAAAAAAGAACCCCAGCACACCAGACCTTCACATCAACTGCAACTTGACCTCTGACAACATGCCTAAGATCCACCCTGAGACCAAAGCGTTAATTATCAAGAGGCTGAAGACCAGATCCACTGCTGAGGTGGTGACACCTTCAATGTGTCTCAGCGTCAAGTACAAAGAATAAAAAAAAGATCTGAAATGACTGGAGATGTTTTTGACAAGCCCAGGTCCGGCAGACCCCGCAAGACAACTGCTCGGGAGGACCGTTTGTTGATTCAAAAGATCCAAAGCCAGCCCCTTTTCCACTGCAGCAGACTCCACCAGGCCTGGTCACCTCAAGTCCCTGTGTCAACCACAACAGTTTGTAGAATTCTGTCTTGAAATGGCCTCCATGGTTGAATCAGTGCACAGAAACCAGCACTAAACAAAAGGCAATTAAAAAACCGTGTGGCATTTGCCAAGGCCCACAGCCTGCTAAAAGGATGGACACTGGAAAAGTGGCAGAAGGTGGATTTCTCAGATGAATCCTCGGTCGAATTACATCACAGCCGCCGCAAATATTGCAGGAGACCTACTGGAGCCTGCATGGATCCAAGATTCACCCAGAAAACAGTTAAGTTTGGTGGCTGAAAAATCCTGGTCTGGGGTTCCATCCAGTCTGGGGGTGTGTGAGACATTTGCAGGGTGGAAGGCAAATATCAATAACCTAAAATATCAAGAAGTATTAGCTCCTCTTACATTCCCAACCATAAAAGGGGTCAAATTTTGCAGCAGGATGGTGCTCCATCGCATACTTCTATCTCTACATCAAAGTTTCTCAAGTGAAGGTCAAGGTGAAGAAGTCAAGGTGCTCCAGGACTGGCCAGCCCAGTCACCAGACATGAACATCATTGAGCATGTCTGGGGTAGAATGAAAGAGGAAGCATGGAAGGCAAAACCAAAGAATCTTGATGAACTCTGGGAGGCATGTAAGACGCTTTCTCTGCTCTTCCTGATGACTTCATCAACAAATTGTATGAATCATTGTCGAACCGCATGGATGCGTCCTTCAAGCTCATGGACGTCATACAAGATATTAAATATGGATCTCACAGCACCACTACTTAATTCACTGATGTTATGCAACATATTTTTGTATTTGAAGTCAATTATTTGTTAAATTTTCTGTAGGTGACAAAACTTTTTCTTGCCAAAATCTGTCCTTTCTGTGTTCATTAAATGATCAATCTTTCTTCAGTGAAGCTAATTTATTTTAGTATATTGAGCATAATTTAGGAGGGTTTTATCTTTCATATGAGACATTTCTAAAACCAATCGATTCATTTAAAGTCAGGGGGACAGTCAGGGACTGTAGTTGGTATCTCTTCTTAGATACAAGTTCATCAGAGTAGTAGTAGTAGTGGTAGTGGTAGTAGTAATAGTAGTAGTCTTAGTAGTCGTAGTCGTAGTCGTAGTCATAGTCATAGTCGTAGTCGTAGTCGTAGTCGTAGTAGTCGTAGTAGTAGTAGTAGTCGTAGTAGTGCATGAGCCATACTGGCACAGCAGCCGGTAGCCAAGCTCTAATATATATTTGATATGATCTTGCGGGCCAAATTTGGCCCCCGGGCCTGAGTCTGACATGAAGGTGATGAACCACTGACCAAAAAGTTTAGTTTTTTTTTTCATCCCCAAGCTTGTTGAAACTGGATATACTTAATAAAAAATAAACTCCGAGGAGCTCTTCTTATAACTGACAGGTAGCTCCTGATAGACATTAGCCGCTTCCACATGAATGACACCATTATGAGGTCCAGGTGGTAATTACACTGTGGACACACTGTACTGTGGAGGAAGAGGCCCCGTGAATCGCTCTGAACATCCTGCACTTAATCACCATTAACTGACTCACACAGGTTTCTTACATAAACTATGCGCTTTCCGGTTTTTATTCCCATGCTCTATCTTGTCTAGCTCTGAAAATGGTTGTTAAAGTTTAAAAGGTGCACTGTGTAACTTTTTGGTCTCTAGTTTCTATGAATATTTCATTTCTCTGTCTGGAATGCTCCACAGTATTACATTAAACAGCTCTACCTTACATTTATTAAATTGTAGGTGGTTTTACAGCTCAAAAATACCTAGAAAACAAAAGTTACATAATACACCTTTAAAGGCTCTAACCCAGTCCATATACGTCTTTGTGTTAGTAGTACAATCTAAATCACAATTTGAACGGGCACTTTAGCGAATCGTAACGGTGAGTTTTTTGAAGTACTATCATTTCCCAATCAACAATATAATAGCCTATCTTTTCTCGGAATAAAAACTGCTAACCCTGTAATTTAGATCTGTACAGACATGTTCGAAAAATGATTCTTGTATTAGTTGTATAAAGGTGCATTGTGTAACTTTTCTCATGGAGGGGCCGTCAAATGCTTTTCTCTGGAGATGTTAACGCTTTGTCTGGAATGTTTCACAGTATGGTATTAAACCTTTTTATCTGCATGGAGACCAATCACAGCAGAATCAGACCAAGTTACAGGTCAGATCTGTGGAGAGGCAACCCCACTCACAGTCAGAATGCCTGTTTTTCTAGGGATTTTTGAGCTTTAAAACCACCTATAATTGACTAAATATAAGGTAGAGCTATTTAATGTCATAGTGTGGAACATTCCAGGCAGAGCAATGACATCTCCATAGAAACAAGCAGGTGACGGACCCCCAACCAAAAAGTTACAGAGTGCACCTTTAAAAAGTGAATCCTATTGTTAAAAAATAATTGCGAATCGAATCATAATGCTTGTCTGAAAAATTGCAATTTTTTCCCAAATCGTGCGATGCTACTTTGTGTCCTTGGGCAAGACACTTCACCCATATTGGTTGCCAGATATTAAAATGTGTCACACTTTGTCACATTTTGATTTTCTTTATGTATTTGTTTGGAACATTGCATAATAATGAACTTCTGCAATTACAGTGTAAATGACTAAAACCAAAATGTGACAAAAGTGTTGTATTTTACTTTTTAAAAATATAAATAGTTGACAAGTTTGTGTTTTGTTTGTTTTTTAGTGACAATGTTCAATCTCCTGCTACGTCCATACCTCAAAATAACAGCGTAATCAATAGTCATTTTGCCTGTCTGTCCCAATCTCAATGAAGATCGCATTTTTGATGTCGTCAGTTGTCAACTCTTTGTAGGACATGACAAGATGTGACAGGAATGACATTCAGCCGAATTGTCTAGACTGAGATAAATCCTACAGCAATATCTGATAGAGGATTTCAGTTTTTCTATCTAAACTTTTCAGAGTTTGGTAGTCACCATAGGGCCTCTAAAGTCTTGCTGTGAGCCATCTCAAACTTAGCAGAAAAAAAACCCTAAACAATACAAAACAACAATGGTTTCATTTCTGACTTTATATCACAAAAACTACCAAGAATTTTCCAGAAGCACGAAAATCAGTAGTTAGGCTTGTGTGATGGAGCTGACAGTCCACTATGCCAGAGTCCTGCAAGGGTTCATTTTTGGAGACCAGCACCCACATGCACCCACACAGTACAGCTCCACACCCGCCCGTTAACCCGTGATTATATCAAAGTTAAACCCGCACCTTCCCGGACCCCTTAACATTCCACCCACCCGTGCCCATGATAAATCACACACACAGAAAAAGCATTCTAACTGAAGCATCCATCAGAATACAAATTGAAAAGTTACGACTTGAAGAATTATAATCACAAAATGAAATTAAACAGTTTTGCTTTCTTTAGTACGAACACGAATTCACAGACGCGACTCGACTGTCATCACTTCACAGGCTTTATTTACTGAGCAGAAGAAACACTGATCAAGATGCTGAACTTTTGTGCCACACACACCATGGAGTGAACCAGGACTAAACCAGGACTGAACAAGGACTCACTGTTGGGATGAGCCTGGAGGTGCGCCCGTGTAGACCGTCATGTGATCGCAGGTGAAAGGACCGGCAGAGAGCGCCGCGCCCCACGGAGGTAAGAGCAGCTGTCGCCCGATCGCGCTTTGCGGACACCCTACTCCGTGGGTTTGTGGTTCTCTCTCTCTCTTAAATCCAAGATTAGTCCTGTGATTTAGTCCTGACCTGCTCATGTGTAATTACTACCCGCCCACATACCCACCCGTAAAATTCCCTAACCCGCCCGTCTCTACACTATGCTCCCACATGACATCACTACTAATAATGCAGGATTACTCAAACATGTGAAGGAAACAAAACACAGCTCCAGGTATATTTCTAAGGAACATGACTTAAAGTTTCAAAAGAACATTTTTTTTTGTAATATGGGGCCTTGAAAAGTATAAAATATGCACAGAGGATTTCAGCATTTCTGTCTAAACTAAAAGTTTGGTAGTCACCATAGGGTTTCTCAAGTCTTGCTGTGAGCTTTCTCCCAGTTAGCCAAAAACAATAAACACAAAAGCCAACAATGATTTTGTTTCTGACTTTATATCATAAAAACTCTAGAATAGAAGAATTTCTCCAGAAAAGTTTGTGAGCCTAGATCAATACGAGACCCAAAAGACGTGCGTAGCTTTTTGTTAATTTTGAAATGTAAGGGAAGCTCTACAGGCAAACGCAATATTGATTTGTTTGGAGTGAAGCAGATAATCAGCAACATAAAAATCAATGACAGAATTTAGGTTGTGGTAGTGATGGAGCAGTTAGTCAACAGCAATGGTTTTATTTCTGACTTTATATCACAAAAACTACCAAGATGTTTTTTCCAGAAAAGAAAAGAAAAAGTATATTTTATAATATGGGACCTTAAATTTTTTTTAAATGCATGTCAAAGGGTGCGAGGACATTTGGGTAATCCCACTGCACATATTTGTACTTTTTTAACTTGTAATGTGATAGCTGTGTTTTTTTTTTTTTTTTGTAATATTATTGCCATGAACTATACTGCATTAGAAAAATGTACTGTATGCAGTGGAGGATATGGGACTAATTAACCCGACTGTTTTTATCGGGCACTGCCATAAGAGCCTGGAATATAAAAATGCCCGGATCTGACTCTCAGGGACAGAAACAGGAAGTAAAGCATTTCGGAAACCGGCACAAGAGGAGCAGAGGATATGGAGGACGTACGAGCCACGGAGACGAGAGGTGCTGACTGAGACAGACGACGAGAGCTGACAGATAATCACAGGGACGGCTACTCGTCTTCCTCGTTCACAGCGTTACCTGCGACGGGTGGATGTACGGCGTGACTAGACCGGGGGATCTGCAGCAAGCAGTCGCAAGGAGACAGCCTATTCCAGACCCAACCCACGGTTTAATTGAACAAAGTTAAAGGAATGCCAAAACAGCGTCTTAAACAGAGCGTGTGGTTGTTTTTTGAGTTGTGTTGGCCAGACAGTGAGTGCTCTCTCCTCCCTCACTCTTAACGGCTCATGTTGCGCCAGAGCCCGGAAGTGTGAGAGCCCTCCATCACCCGAGCCAGCTGGAGAGCGGATACAAGGCCACTAGAGCTAAGTAAAAAAAATGTACGTTCGCAGCCTGCTTGCCTACTGTGCGGGAATAATCTTCATTGCAGTGTGGTTGTGTGTGTGTGATTTGTTCTTCCCCCACTGCTTGCAGAGGCCGGAGTGGACTCAAATACTGCAGAGCTGGTTGGGGGCATCGGGAGTGGAGACGGGACTGTAGGCCAGCCGGGCCTTCCACCTACCGGCCGCCCCCAGCCCACGGAAAAGGACCCCGCTGGGAGGCCACTGAATTGTTTTTTTTACGAGGCACAAGCACTTTACCGGGAGGACCCTCCGGCAACCTTGAGGGACTGTACCTTACGTTTTGTGCTTGTTTTAGTCAAACTTTTAATATCCAAAATCAATGACTGACTTTATATTACAAAAACTACCAAGAATTTCTCCAGAAAAGCTTGTGAGCGTACATCAATATGAGACCCAAAAGTCTCGTGTAGCTTTTTGTTAATTTCGAAATGTAAGTGAAGCTCTACAGGCAAACACCCCCAGCCCACGGAAAAAAAACCCACTGAGAGGGCCACTGAATTGTTTTTTTACGAGGAACAAGCACTTTACCAGGAGGATCCACTTACGTTTTGTTTAAGTCAAACTTTTTATATCCAAAATCAATAACTGACTCACTTAATTGAACTTTTAAAATCCAAAATCATTCACTGATTTGTTTTAGTAGAATTTCTTAATTCCAAAATCATTCCCTGACTCGTTTTAGTTAAACCTTGTTAAATTCATTATAATAAAAATCCCAAAATTCACTGTTGTCTCCATTCTTGAAAGTGGAAAAATACTGATGATCTGAACCTGCTCTGTTACATACACACCTAGGATTTAAGTATTTATATGTAAACTTTCAATGTTTGGTATTCACCAGAGGGTTTCTCAAGTCTTGCTGTGAGCTTTCTCCCAGTTAGCCAAAAACAAAACAAAAAACAACAACGATGGTTTTGTTTCACTTTATATCCCAAAAACTACCAAGAATTTCTCCAGAAAAGTTTGTGAGCGTCCATCAATATGAGATCCAAAAGACTTGCGCAGCTTTCGAAATGTAAGGGTCGCTCTACAGGCAAATGCTCCCAGCCCACGGAAAAGGACCCCGCTAGGAGGGGCACTGAATTGTTCTTTTGTTTTGTTTTTTTACGAGGCACAAGCACTTTCCTGGGAGGACCCACTGGTGACCTTGAGGGACCGTACCTTACGTTTTGTTTTAGTCAAACTTTTTATATCCAAAATCAATAACTGACCCGCTTAATTGAACTTTTTAAATCCAAAATCATTCCCTGACTCGTTTTAGTTAAACCTTGTTAAATTCATTATAATAAAAATCCTAAAATTCACTGTTGTCACCATTCTTGAAAGTGAAACCTGCTCTGTTACATACACACCTTGGATTTCAGTATTTATATCTAAACTTTTTAATGTTTGGTAGTCACCAGAGGGTTTCTCAAGTCTTGCTGTGAGCTTTCTCCCAGTTAGCCAAAAACAAAACAAAAAACAACGATGGTTTTATTTCTGACTTTATATCACAAAAACTACCAAGAATTTCTCCAGAAAAGTTTGTGAGCCTAGATCAATACGAGACCCAAAAGACGTACGATGCTTTTTGTTAATTTCGAAATGTAAGGGAAGCTCTACAGGCAAACGCAATATTGATTTGTTTGTGAAGCAGATAATCCAACATAAAAACCATGCAGTTAGGTTTGTGTGATGGAGCTGACAGACGACTACTACGCTCCGAAATAAATCACCGCTCCGAGAATCTGAGTAATGTCGTGTCACTCCAAACCAAATAACATCTGCCTCAATTTGGTGCCATTAAGCATTCCAATGTCTTAGTCTCATACGTCTTTTGTGTGTGGAGTGTGGTGGAGTTTTTTATCCATTATTTATGAAGCCAAAGTCTAAGAAATAGCTGTCAAAATGTGGTTAGCAGTCATGTCTCAAAGCAAGATGGGGCCAAGTTTCAGTTTTTTGATTGCATGAAGTCGCATGTTCTGCTTGACACCATGTACATTTTTTTGGATCTTTATTTCACTATTTTCTGATCTATGTTATGTTTGCTCAATACAAACATACCTGGAGTTGTGTTTTGCTTCATTCACACAGAAAAAAAAAGACTGACTAAAAGGGGGGGGTATTGTGCATAACAGGCAGGTAGCAATTACACACGGGTGAGTCAGGACTAAAGCAGGTCTAAACCAGGACTAATCTTGGACTAGGCGATCAGGCAATTGCTGTGTTTAAATCCGTGAGGTGCGGAGCTGAGCCGGTCCTTTCTCCTGCGGTCACCTCCGAGCCCATCCCGACGGTGAGTCCTGTTTCAGTCCTGGTTTAGTCCTGGTTTAGTCCTGGTTTAGTCCTGGTTTAGTCCTGGATTAGTCCTGGATTAGTCCTGGATTAGTCCTCTTCTTCAGTCCTGGAATGAGTCCTGGGTTAGTCCTGGTTTAGTCTTAGTTCAGTCCATGGCGTAGGCAGCGCAAATGTTTGATATAATCTTGGGTTAACGGGCAGGTGCGGTGTTGTATGCGGGTGCGGTGTTGTACCGCGCGGGTGCGGTGTTGTACTGCGCGGGTGCGGTGTTGTACTGCGCGGGTGCGGTGTTGTACCGCGCGGTGCGGTGTTGTACCGCGCGGGTGCGGTGTTGTACCGCGCGGGTGCGGTGTTGTACTGGGGGTCTCCAAAAATGGACCCGTGCAGGACTCTGCGCTGTTGGGCTCCATTACGGAATAAATGAATCTTCAGTTCGTTACATAAAGAAGGAGGAAAATAACAAAAGGACGACAGCAGTGATAAGTTTTAAGAAGGATGTAAAAAGGGTTGCACCTGTCCTGTCTGAGAAAAGTGTATAAAGTGTGTGGGGTGAGGGGTTTTACAGCCTTAAAACAGATAGAATAATTGTAAAATATAAAGTTGACTACTTCACGGATTTCACCTATCGCGGGTTACTTTTTAGAACATAACCCCCACGATAAACGAGGGACCACTGTACTCTCACCTCACAACCTGTGCACATGGACTCCCACTTGTCCTGACCGGGACAGAAAATGGAGAATTTCTTGTACAAGTCAATTTAGTTAAATGTGCTTCAGTATGTTGCAGGCTGACCGACTGTTTGTGTCTCGCTCCTTCTGAGTCACAGAGCTACGAGACATCCTCAGTTTAATGCCCCCAATGAACGGTACTGAAAACCTGGACATTTGCATCACTTTATAAAAAAAAACAAAAAACCGGACGCCCAGGACAGGACGCAAAATACGGACATGTCCGGGGAAAAACGGACGTTTGGTCATCCTAGTATGATCTATCTCTACCAAACAAAAGGTAAAAGCTTAACTTGAAAACTACTGAACATTGCATTTTGAGCTTTGGAGATGTCGTTTCACATGTGTCACTGAAATAAACAAATCTGACTGCACGATCACGCTTGGTTCTTGTTCGACGGTACGAGGACCAGACTGTTATCCATCTGTATAAAACTACAGAGACATCATTTTGCCAGAGAAGCTTCCTCATGGTCCTCACACAACAAAATCACATATTGTTATGTAGCTAGTCCATTACTGAAGCCTTGTGCCAGCTAACAGGTGAAAGTAATGACAGAAGCAAAGTTTTAAAATTGTATTAAATATTGATTGAAAATTGTTGTGTAGCAAAGTGACTTATAAAAAAGGAAATGAAATAAGTCAAATAAGTGCATTTACATTGAAGTAATTGGGGTCAAAATGAGTTGTACTTACCCTTGTGTTGTCTGCCTCAGGTGTTGCGGCCAAAAGAGTCCCCAGGCAGCCAGAGCACCTTAAAAAGGTAAATCAATAATGACACACTGCTAATTTAATAAAGAGAGTTATTTATGTATTTAGATTTAAATGAATATTTGTTGAACTGTTTTTTTTGATATCTAACTTTTTAAATATTGTATGTAAATTGTTTGAACTTACCTGCAATTAAAGGAGGTGGCCTATAAAAGGACCCAGCCTCACCTTTGTCTAGAAGAAGGTACTGTGTGTGAGCGCAGGTTTTTAACTTTGTACTTTTGTAAAAAAAAAAAAAAAAAAAAAATTATTTGGATATGGAATAAATACACTTGGGATCTGCACTACAAATCGGCTCAACTTGACTCTGTTCCTCTTATACCGCTAAAGTTGCTATCCAGACTATTACACACATACAAAGACAAAATCTTTGACAGGTTGACTAACTAAATGTACAGCCAACTTTATCAGAACAAATGTATACCTGAAAAAGAAAGATTTCAGCATCACCTGTCTCTACCAAATGAAAAGTAAATGTTAGCTGTTAACTTGAAAACTACTGCTTCAAGAACAGAGCATTTTGAACTTTGGAGATGTAGACAGACTAATAATGAAGGATTATTCAAACATGTGTGAATGAAACAAAACACAGCTCCAGGGAAGGCTGTGCAATTAACTGAATTTTTATCACAATTTCGATTTGTGTGTCAGACGATCTCCAAACTCATATAATCGAGTTGAAACAATTTAAAGCGTAACAAAGTTCATTTTGGGATATTTCTATATAAAAAGTATATTCATTTTATTTTTAAATGTAGAGATTGTAGAACAGATGGATATATAGTTTATTTTGGATTCATTTATGTTTTTCTATGCCTTATTTCATGTTCAAAACTGCTTTAAGGTTCACATTTGTAGCCTATATTTATTTTCAGTTTTAAAGTTTTGCGTAAATTATCAGTGACAAAGTTTGTTTCACAAGAGTATATTTTTCGTAATATGGGACCTTTAAAAATATAACATATGCACTGTGTGTTTACCTAGGACAAGCTCATGATTTGAAGAAGGGTCCCTTGGGTGCTGTATATTATGTACTTCTCCTGGTGGGTTACCTTAGTGAAAAATGCAAGGTTGTATGCAGATGACAAATTTCCATATATTGAGATTATTACTAAACCTGGACTACCTGGGTCTGGTGCACCATTTGCTTGTCTCTAGAAATGTTTTTTGTTTGTTTTTGTGGAAAGTTTCACATTTTGGCATTAAAAATATCAGCCTATATGGAAAACAGCTGGTGACAACATTGTATTCTATGCAAAAAAACACACCTGCAGTCTAAAATATTTATTTCATTAAACTGTGGAACATTAATCATATACATTAATACCTGGACCGTGTCATTTGTGCAGAGTTTGCATGTTTGTCTCTGTGTATCTGAGTGACAAGTTGCAGCATTGAAGAACTGAAACTAGGACAAACTGAACCTAACCTTCTTTTTCACTTAAAGCAGCAATATGATGTTCGTGGGAGGTCACGCCCTAAAGAAGTTCCAAAATGCACCTTGTGTTTTCTGGTCAGGGCATATAAAACTACAGTAACTTTGCAGATTACAGGGATTTGTGGGCCCTTTGCAACTTAAAGGTCCTACAATACGCAAAATGAATTCTTGTGAGCGTTAAACCATGTTAGAATGCTGTTATCTCCTCAAAACAGACCTGGAGTTGTGTTTTGTTTCATTCACACATGTTTGAATAATCCTTTATTATTAGTCTGTCTCCACCTCCAGAGCTCAAAATGCCTGCTCCACCTTTTACCTTTTACATTCAGTTCAGTGGAGATCGGCAACAGGGCTGAAATCATCCAAATGATTCTAGTGAAGGTGTGTAGAGTTTAAAGTAAGTCCGTTTTTATTTATATAGCATTTTTCACAGACAGATGTCACAAAGACACTTTACAGAGTATTATTCGTTCACTCCATACCCGGTGGTGTAAGCCTTGGGGCAGACTGATGGAAGCGTGGCCACCAATCTTCACCATCGGTCCCTCCAAAACTTTCATACTAGGCAATGTGAGTGAAGTGTCTTGCCTAAGGACACAATGACAGCTTTTGTCTGTCTGGCGCCCCCCTGTGGCACCTGATTTTTCTCAGCGGTCTCCCATCCAAGTCTTTTTTGATTGATTGATTGATTAATTTATTTTGGTCACAGGTATTTTCTGACATTATTTCACAGACAGTCACATTTAACATACACAGACCGAAAAGGTGCAGGCTGAAGTTTGAGGTTATTATGCCCACACTTTATTCCTTTGTCAGAGCGTCATCTTGACACCAGTTCATCTTCATAAATACACCAAGAGCAGTGTTGGGGAGTAACAGATTACATGTACCGGAGTTACGTAATCAGAGTACAAATTATGAGTAACTGTATTCAGTTAAAGTTACTGTTTCAATGAGTGGTAATTGGATTACAGTTACTTTGTTGAAATAAATGGATTACAGGGTGGTATTTTCCTGTTTTCACATTTTGGGCTAAATCAGGACTAAAACCAGGACTAAACCAGGTCTAAACAATATGACACGTAACAGTAGAGTGGACATAATTTAAGGCAGCAGTGATCTCATATAAAAATCATTTCTCTATAAATCATATTTTTAATACGGTTAAGGAAATACTGGACTTTTTATTGTCTTTTAGCAGATAAAACATCTTATGTTAAGATCCTCATCTTTATTACTCTACAGCAAACAAAAGCCTGTTCATGGAGACTTGGGCTCAACAACCAATTTGAAGAGAACAAACAAGAATTTGCAGGATGTGTTTGGTACATTCATGTAGTTTTAAAAAGCACGACAATATCAAGTAATCCAAAGTATTCAGATTACATTACTCACTTTAAGTAATTTAATGGATTATGTTACAAACTACATTTTGGGCTATGTAATCTGTAATCTGTAGGGGAATACATTTTAAAAGTCACCTTCCCAACACTGACCAAGAGGAAACAAACAAATCAGTAACAGTACAACAAAGTACTATAGCACAAACTAACTATCATAATTCATTTATCTGCCCACAGTTACACATTTAAGATTCTTAAAATCACTAAAAGTACTAACCAGGTCCGGCCTTGCTTATCTTCTGAGATCTCACAGGATCAGGCTCTGACAAGCCGGTGTGGCCACAGTGGAGCACTTCCTGTATTACCACATCACATCACAAGGTGGAGAGAGTTTTCAGTTTGAGAGGAGTTCAGCCTGAAAAAGCAGGATTTGTGTGTCAAACATGTGAATGAAACAAACACAACCCCAGGTAATTCTGTGATGAGGAAACAACTTTATAAAATAGATCTAAACTGGTGTAAATGGGCCCTTTAATGAGTCATCTCCAGTCCCTACAACTCTTATAATGAATAGATGATACATCGAATTAAGCTCATTTACGCTGTAGACAAAAGTAAACTGTAGAAAATACCGAAGATTTCCCATGTGGCATGCCTAACTCACTGTTTTCTCATCTCAGTACTATTTTATGTTTCATTTGCTTTACTCATTTACAAAACAAAAACTACACTTTAAGTAATTACGCTGCACTGTCCCCAAAGTGGCACAGACAGATTACAAGCCACGGCCGTGATGTGACTTTCGGCTCTTTTATGGGAACCGAATCTTTTGGACCTGTTCATTTCAAAGAGCCGTTCAAAAGACTAGCTCAGTTGAGGGGGTGTGTTTGTTCATTTGAGTAATGCATAGTCTAAATATAACTTTGTACTACAACATATGACTGCAGTATTATTATGATGCCAGATGTTTCTGGGCAAAAGTCACTCCTGTTGCCTACTTTATTTCTGTGCTGATTTTTGTGTCGGTTCAATGTGATTTAGTGTTAAAATCCATCAAATTAGAAAGAAAAATATTTTGTCCATTGTGTTTTTAAACTCCATACTATATTCCAGCTCTGGAATTGCCAATCTCTAAAAGCAAAAGTTAATTGTTAAGTGGAAAACTACTGCTTCATGACATCACAAGGTGGAATGCAGCATTTCAAGCTTTGAAGATGGGTCCGGTCAAGTGGTAACAGAGGGAAACTAGAGGGACTATTGAAATAAGTAAAGTATCAGAATGTAGGAAAGAGTTACACTCCAACAGGGTCAAGTTAAACCTGTGATATTCTTTCAAGTTGTTGACAAAAAATTAAAAAAACTCATGTCGGTAACGCAGCACTTTTTGGGCAATAAATACAAACAGTGATAACTCTTGGTTCTCACTTACATATCCTTAACAAACTGGTTTAAATATTTGCTTCATATAGTTTTCTACCATATGGTACAAGATTAGGTTGAAAAACCTCTTACTTTTTGAGTCATGAGATTTTTGATTAATAAAGGTCATGGTAACAGAGGGAAAAGTAACGGAGGGAAAATTGTGCAAACAAGTAGAAGGTGCAGGATTTTACATCATTTGTCGCTTTTTTCTTCTGAATACTTTAATATTACTTCAAAATGAAAGGAAACTATTTCTATAAAATATGTCAGTCCTTCCAAGCAAATTTTTATCATTTTAAATCATTTTTTTTTTTTAAACATCATGTAGCTTCATCAACAGTTCAAAGATGGAATAACACAAGATATGATGAAATACATCCATTTATTTACATGATCTGTTTAAAACGTATGTAACTTTAGAACCAAAAATGGTACAGAAAAAAGGTCAACAGTTTCATAAACTAGAGTACATATGTATCTGTTCAATACATTTTTATATCAGATGCATTAACTTGAATTTTTGGCCTTGTTGTGTACTTCTGCTTGACCGGGCCCATGTGTAGACAGACTAATAATAAAAGAATTACTGAAACATTTGTGAGTGAAACAAAACACAACTCCAGGTATGTTTTTGATGAGGTAACTTTTTAACAAGGCTTAAAGCTCACGAGAGTCAATTTGTGTCACTTTAAAATATTTGATCTACTTTGAACTGTATGAACTTTGTATGATCTTTGAACTGTGAGGAACGGTTCAAAAGAGACGACATGAGCTTCACATCACCACTCCAACTTGAGTTACCGACAGCTTCCGGAAGCTTGACCTATTTAAAGGTCTTATATTACGCAAACCTGACTCCTGTGAGTTTTCAGACAGAAACAAATGTGTGCCGTTACCTGATCAAAGTTGTGTTTTGTTTCCGTCTCACATGTTTGAGCAATCCTTTATTTTTAGTTTGTCTACATATCAGAATTCCCTGTTCCAACTTTTGATGTCATGAAGCAGTAGTTTTCAAGTTAACAGCTACATTTTACCTTTACTTCAGTAGAGATTAGCAATTCCAGAGCTAAAATGTAGAATGGAGTAACTTTTTTGAGTAGAAATTCCAAATAATGATATCACAAGTTAGATCGGAGTATTTTCTGTTTGCCAGAAGAATTCAACCTAAAGACGCAGGATTTGTGTGTTAACCCTTCCAGACCAATGGCATCCTACACAATACCAGGTAATATGTGTTTATATAACTGTGCGGTCGTGGCTTTTTGACCATATTTCCGGCATTATCCTACATCACACGCAAGTTGTGTGATGATGTAGGGAAAAACGAGTGTCCAATAGGAACTCTGTTTTCCGCCAAACACATGCGCTCCTTCCATTTTGATTGGCCCAAACTTTGCCAAAGAGTGTTTTGAGTCAGCTTTGAGCATCTGTTTTCATAACAATTGAAAAAAGCCTCTCTAAGTGCAGTTATTTCTCAAATAAAAGGCAAATTATGCATCTTGGTCTGCATAATTGTGCATCCCTTGCTATTTGTATTTGAGCTTGAGTTTATTTCACTCAAAATGTACAAATACAAATATAATTATTACACTTAGTTACACTTTTGTTTTGTTTTGGGAGCAATAAGGATATTTGAAATGTGGGATTGGTTTTTAATCATTGTAAAGCATTATGTGTTACATTTTTGTATGAAAAGCTCTTTGTAAAATGATTTATTTTTATTTTACTTACACATTTGATATTTTGCTCCGTTGTAGCTAAGGCCCTAAATTAAGCATTTTTAGGTCCAAAAAGTTGTTTATACATGTTTGCTGTGTGTTTTGTATGAAAGAGTGTGAATTTTATTTTCTTTTTTTTTTTTTTTTCATTTGTATTTCTGTTCCTGTAGCTTTTATTACAGCCAGACAACACAACTACAGCAGCAGATTGTGAAATAACAGGTTGTACTGAAAAAAAACCCCACTTCATTAGGGGATAAAGGAGGCAAGGACAAATGTACTAAAGTTGGCCTAACATCTTGAAGGGTTAAACGTGTGAAAGAAACAAAACACAACTCCAGGTCTGTTTGTGATGTGGAAACAACATTATAACATAGATCAGAAACTAGCGTAATATTGCCCGTTAAAGCTCCGCACAATTCACAGCAGTTTAGACAGATTACGACCAGGCTCCAGGTTGAGTCACCAAACCTCCTTCGGACAGCTCGGTGTATTTAAGTCCACGTTCAGGGTGCGTGACGGGGAGAGCTCGAGAAAGGCTTCGGACGCGTCGACAGTGCTTCTCCCATCCATCAAAAACCGTGAGCGAACCAGACGCGCAACCGTGACAAATGACCAAACCGTCCCAACGTTCGCCATCCACCACCGAATTCCATCTGGGGCCCACGCGCAGAGGTCAGAACGCGGAGGTCGGGACAGTGGCATTTAAGGGGAAGAGGAAAATATACAGTAAGGCTTTGAATCATGACGTTGTCGGCGGTGGATTCTCGCCCGGGCAGTTCTTATTTTAGTGAGTTACGGTCAGGGCAGTTAGGGTTTCCTGGGTGGTGTTGCCAGATTGCTGTGCCCACAATAATGGAGTGATAATATAGTAGCTGGAGTATATGGTGGAGTTGAGGTATCATTACAGCATAAATTTTGTAGTCATTTTGGCTTTGGTGGCAGAGTTGCGTTCAAAAGTCAGAGGAAGTAAAGCCGTCTGTCCAAGCATGTTACACGCTTAGGTATATACTGTGTTATGTCGCTATTTCAAGAGCCTATATTACACATAATGGACAGGTTTAAAGAGGGGAATTATGCAAAGTTGACTTTTTGGAGCTTTTTAAATGGCAAATGGTCACATTTTTATACAGCGCTTTTCCACTCAAAGCGATTTACATCAAGGAACCACATCCATACGAGGTGGATTTAAGTGTCTTGCCCAATGCCCAAGGACACAGCAACAGTATTCATCTGTGGGAGCTGGGATCACACCAGCCAACCTGGATTATTATGATTTTAATCGATTTAACTGAAAGATCTTTCAGACTGGAAAACCTGGAGAAACTCTTTACTAGGGATGGGCATTCGATGAAATTTTCTTAATCGATCGTCGGAAGAATTAACGATCGATTATCGATTAATCATTAACGTTTTTATATTAAAATGATCATCATTATACTATCTGCACTACTAATCTGCATAAATAAATTCAACTTTACGACATATAAACCGTAACGAACTCTAGAGCCACATCAATCCGTTTGACATTATAATGTGTTTAATTCAGTTTTGCACAACTCTCACAGAAACGAAACTTAAAACCGTATCGATAATTTGCATAAACTCAGCGAAGATAAAACTACAGCTCTTGTGTCGCTGATGCGGTCAATTTCTGTCGGATTAAAAGACATGACTCAGTGGAATACAGGTTAGTGTGACCATATTTGTGTTTGTCAAAACCAGGACACCGTACGGGGGAGGGAAGTGGGGACTCGTCATCGACATTGAGCGACTCTCACCTGGCAAAACTTTTTCCCACTGGACACTGTGCACATGGATTCACACTTGTCCCGAACGCAACGGAAAGCGTGGAATTTCTTGTACAAATCATCGTTAAATATGCATTTGTGCTTCGGTACGTTGCAGACTGACCGACTGTTTGTGTTTGTGTCTCGCTCCTTGTGAGTGCAGAGACACATGTACACACCTGTTTGGTCAGGCTACGCACAACAACCTACATTCAATTTGTCGATTAAAATGAACGTAATCGATGAAATTCTTAATGATCAATTATCGATTAATCATGCCCATCCATACTCTTTACATTTTCACTCTTATCATGGCACTTTATTTAAAGGGGCCAGTCTGTGGAACGATTTACCAGCTCATTTTAAATTGGAAAAAAGGAAAATTTAAATTATTGTATGTTTCCAATCAAAAATGCATCCACTGAAAATGTACTGTATATATTTTATCTGTATGTAACTTATGTGTTTGTGCATGTAGTTTATATTTTTATATGGACCGGTGTTGAAAACTCGCACTTGAGCAAAAACACTTAAAGCAATGCATCCTGTCTAATGCGATTGTGATTGATTAATAAACATGAATAAAAAATAAATATGAGTTAACAGCTAAAAAACAAACCAGATTTATTTATAGGCTGAATTCCTCTTCACCTAAATGTAAAAAATTGCAGAATCCGCGAGGTTTTTGCTTACTGTATTGTTGAAAGCATGACTCTTTTGAACGCTGAACCTGAGCTGAGAGCGGAGTGGGCGAGCTGGAGTTTTTAGTCATTCTGAGCAGCGTGCAAGGCCGGGACACACAGCGCCGGCAGTGTCACTGTATCACACTCAGCCCTGTCAGAACACAGGCCCCACACAGCCAGTCTCGCACAAAGACATCAACTTTCACACACAGACAACGCACAGGGACGGAGCTGTCACGCAATATAAACACTGGAAAAACACCAAGTTGTTCATTGGAATTCTTCTTAAATTGTCACTTTGCCCACAGCAATGTTACTGCTCAGTCAAACCTTAAATATAAGAAGGAACTAAAGGTGGATACTGACAATTCTACTATTTCTAAATTGTAAGGTAGTACAAGTTGTAGTACATCTGTTTTTAAAGGTGTGCTGTGTAACTTTTCTGATTTTTGTGACTCTGGATTATTGTGATTTTAATCGATCTGAACCGAAGTCAGAGCAGGAGAAGCTCTTTACATTTTCACTCTTATGTCAAATACAAACTAGAAAAAACTGAGGCACTCAAAAAGTACAAAATAATTAAAAGCCTTTAACACCACATGGCAGATCAAGTTAAAATCACACCAACGCGCTTTGGTTCTTCATCTTCATCAAGGCAGATTTAAAGTAATAAGTGTAGGTCACATGTTCACAGTGGGCTGGCTCACAGTCCCCTGGTGCATGATGGGACATGTAGCCTGAACAGATTTTAGTCACAAGCTATTTAAGATGAGATATAATACAAGATATTAATAGTACAAATCCCAACAACCAATATATAGAAAGATACATAGTATAAATATATATATATAGTGCAAAAATTCAAAAGTGCTACCAAAATAACTATAATTTGTATAATATATTAGAGGACGAGTCTTAAACAGTTTCACTCTTACATCACTTGATTAAAAAAACAAACAAACAAACAAAAAAAGTGTAAATATGTGATCTAATTTCAGTAGTGTAAATTATAATGAAATTTCTTTAATCCCAATTTTGTTGTTGTTTGATTTCACAATTTTGCTATTAAAAAAAAAAAAAAACAAGTTACTACATTAAAAACACAAATAAATTGATTTGATTAACCGTTTTTCAATATAAAACCAAAAATAAGAAAACGAAATAACAACTGTTTTCTTCATTATTTGTCTCCAAAACCAAAATGAAAAAACGGATAACAATTCGTTTTTTCAGTTTTCGATTTTGTGTTTAAATGAAGAATGGAAAAAATGGATAACGGCCGTTTCCCGTTTACGTGACTTACGTGACTGCGATGCTGGACTTTTGCACCGCGTACGGACTGAACCAGGACTGATCGAGGTCTAAGACCAGACCGAGACCAGACTGTGACCAGAGAGAGACTGAGACCAGGACCAGACCGGGACCAGAGCGGGATTGAGACCGAGACCAGTGGTCCGAGCGGTTCCGTGTCATCGTCTCCGCGCTGGTTCTGTGCGGGGAAAGTGAGAATGTGTGTGTGGACTACAGGTCCGGACGGGCTGATCCTGTCCTCTGCGCTCAAGAACCGTGGCTGGTTCCGAGGTGGTGCAAAGCATCCAGCTGACGCTTTCACACCAACGAAAACGAACCGAACTAAAAGCTTTTGGTTCAAAATGGACCAGGTCTGGGACCAGACAGGGACCAGACCGGGACCAGAGCGCTACTGAGACTGGGACCAGACCGGGACCAGAGCGGGCCTGAGACCGAGACAAGACCAGGAACAGACCAGAACCAGACCGGAGGCTCAGAACCCACAGCAGGGCCGGAACTCGAAGCTGAGGCTCGGACTCCACGGACGCTCGGAGTCCGCCCTGGTCCCGCCCTGGTCCCGCTCTAGTCCCGCTCTGGTCCCGCTCTGGTCCCGGTGTTGTCCCGGTGTGGTCCCGGACCTGGATCAGTCCTGGTTCAGTCCGTACGCCGTGCAAAAGTCCGGCATCGCAGTCACAGAAGTCACGTAAACGGGAAACAGACGTTATCCGTTTTTTCCATTCTTCAGTTAAACACAAAATCGAAAACTGAAAAAACTAATCGTTATCCATTTTTTTCATTTTGGTTTTGGACACAAATAATGAAGAAAGCTGTTGTTTTTTTCATTTTCTTATTTTTGGTTTTATATTGAAAAACGAATGAACAAATGATACATGGATTATTTCCCCACCCTTCTTTCTGTCCACAGCAATAAAACATCCAGATGTGTTAAATGTCATACTGTGGAACATTCCAGCCAGGCAAAGCTACAACATCTCCATAAATTCTGTTCGTCTGTCCCCACCCAAAATTAGTCACTCTTCTTTTCTCATTTTTGTGGTCTATCCTTTGAAAATGCCAAATTTTGTTCATTTTTAAATCAGATTTTACTCTTTGGGATTTTTCTTGACCGCTATTTGAATAACATCCTTTTGAATGAATTCCACCCTGATTTTTTGGCTGCTGTACCCACCTCTGTAAATAATGCATTGCAATTGCTCAATGAATGTCTTTAACAATTCAGAAGTTAATGCATCATATTAGACAGCAGGACGTTCCAGTCTCCTCGGAGCGAGTCGTGACTAGTAAGTGCACTCTGACTAGTCGTTGTCCTTTCAAAGATGTTGAGCCGTGAACAAGGCCATCTGTGTGTTTTTCACTGAGGAGGCCCCATGCAATATTAATCCAGTCTGCAGAGGTGGTCTGGCCTCTCCCCGAGGGGACAGCTCCATTACCCCTGCTTATCTCCCACTCTTCAGGACTTTGGAAAGGAACTGTCTCTCCAAACCTGTCCTTTCCACAGTCTGAGCATCTTTCAAATGTCCTTTTATATTAGTGACCACAAGCTTCTTTAAAAGCACTGTGCCTGATATTATGTAAAATCGACTTTTTAGAGCTTTTAAACATGTTACAATTTTCCCTCACCATTTTATTACTCAAATTATATTTGGAGTGATTTATGCATGTTTGCACAATCTTTCACTGCTACCAACATAAGCCCACTGCTCTTTCTTTGTTATCAGATGTTATTTTCTTAATCAGTGATACGCACAGGACTCAGTAGTGTCACATAGTCACTTTGGTACTTGGGAATTCTATTCAGTTTTCTTAACCGATCGTCAGGAGAATTAACGATTGATTTTCAATTAATCATTAATGTTTTTATATGAAAATTATCATCATCATTATTATTACTGTTACTAATCTGCATAAATAAACTCAACTTCACAACATATAAACCAGAACCACTATAGAACCATATCAACCCATTTGACATTATAATGTGTTTAATGCACCTTTGACACATTCGTTTACATTTTACAGAAACTAAACTTAAAACCACATGGCACGGCACGACTCAGTGGAATATGATTGTTCTTTCTGTGACAGAGGGATGTTGATGATGATGGTGGTGAGTCTGTTCTGTGTGTGTCCATTTGGAGATGGTTCTTGTTTTCAGAGATCAGACGTGTGCAGGTCATTTCACTCACTTTATTTATGTTGGTCACTTTATTTTGCCTACTGTTGTGATGAAAAGACACATGTGCACTCAACTTTATGTTTCTGTGACTGGAATACTGCGTTTACATGCACCATGACGAAACTGGGACACTCAAAAAACGCGATCATACCCGGGACACTGATGTGAATGTAAACACGCTCATTGAGTGGTACGGTGATCTCCAAGGAGTCAGAGCCCAAACATGGGACTGTGAGGCCACAACTCCAGTGTTTGCGCTGTCACCAACCTACAGTCGGTTTGTCGATTAAAAATGAACATGATCGACGAACTTCTTGATATGCAGCGATCCATCCGAGGTGCCGACAGCTGCAGGGCTGTTGTGATGACGTTTATGCCATTATTAGTTCCCATTTTTAAGCAGCTGACTTGTTTCTCTTTTTTAGTTGTTTTAGATAAATATTGTGGTTTAAAATGTGCAAATTATAACATGATGCTCTATGGTAGTTTTAGATTACCACTACCAAAATTAGTCTTCGCTAAAAATATTTAAAAAATAACAAAACAAGTTCATTTTAAACGGTTTGCAGTGGTTCGAAGTCATTCCACATTTACCTATCTATTCCGAGCCTCCTAATTTTTCACCATGATGAGAAGTGTGAAGTTCTACCGTGATAGCAAACCAGCATGCCATCACACACTTCCTGATTATCGAACAATAAGACGCTTTTCATTAGATGCAGATCGCACAAAGCTGACTTTTTTAACCTCAAGAGCTGCTTCCACAACACATCTACGAGGCCTTTAATGCAATATGAATAAGTCGCATTCATTACTGTCACATGAAAAGACCAAAGTAGCACATCTTTTTAAAGTATGGAAGTCTGAATACAGTCGCCGAGTCTCTGAACGCAAGTGTCGTCAGCTGATAAGACTTCTGCGCGTCGGAAGCAGTATTTAAAAAGCGGGGCCCATACAAAGCAAAAATAAAAAGACAGTTTATTGCCGCTTCAGAACTTCCTCAAATTAACACTTTGGAAAGTCGTCAAAGATCATGAAGAATTTAGAATTTCATTACCCTTTCATTTTTATTATCTGATTTACTCCCCGCTCGGCGTCGTTCTAACACGTGATTAAAATGGCAATTAGAAGCACAAGGAAATTAAAGGATCTGGTCCCGTAGGATTTTAATGGCAGAGCGTCTTTCTTGGTTAAATATAACGTGTCAAGTTGCAGTCTTGGCCCGTTGAGACAAACTGCGGTGACGTGAGGGATGGGATTAAGCTGAAATTGCTTTTTGAAAACGGATAGCGCTAGTTTCATTAGATGCATTTAGCCCTCACATAAAGACGTCTAAAAAACAACTTTGGTTTATGTTACAGTAAATGAACAGGTATTACAGCCCAAATGACAATTGAGTTTAGAGAATTTCATTTGCTAACTGTTCATATTCTGTTCTATAAATCATGGACACATTAAAGGTGCTTTGTAACATTTTAGGTGCTCCAATAGAGACATAGGGTAGGTTCATTTAATTGCAATTTGTAGTTAAAAACCATATTGGAAAAACATGTGCTTAACAACAGAGGTGGGGACTTGCAGGTCGTGACTTGGACTCGAATTTCTTTTACAGGAACAAACTGGAACATGTCCCTCCCACTTTTTTGTTACTTTGGATGTAACTGAACTACTGTGATACTCAAATGTACTACAGTAATACACAGTACAATACAGTAAAATAGAGGGAACTACAGAGAACTACTTGACCAAAAAAAAAAATATTAAGCACTTATAAATCTTAATTCTTTCATTCTGTTCTTTCTGACTGTAATGATTCACACTAAGATCTTGTCAAGACATTTAAAAAATGTGCATTTCTATAACTCAAATACTCAAATATCAATATGCCATGACTTTTTAAATGCAATTCAGTTTAAAATTCATATAAATTGCAAAAATCTAAGCTATATTTGGCACTTTGGTTTAAAGATTTGAAATGACTTGAAGCACAAAAGCAGATGACTTGGACTTGACTTGGACTTAAGGGCCAGTAACTCAAGACTCGACTTCGACTTTCCTGTAATTGACTTGGGACTTGAGTCGGACTTGAGGTCAAAGACTTGAGACTTACTTGAGACCTAAACACCCAAAATACACCATGAGACTTTTTAAGTTTTTTGTTGAGCGTCCATCACATGCTTGTTGCTATGGAGATGTCATTGCTTTGCTTGGAATGTTCCGCAGTATGACTTTAAACAGCTCTACCTTACATTTATTCAATTACAGGTGGTTTTATTGCTCAAAAATACTTTCATTTACATTCTGACTGTGAGCAGGTTCACATCTGACCTGTAACTTGGTCTGGTTTGGTCTCCATGAAGATAGAAAGGTTTAATACCATACTGTGAAACATTCCAGACAAAGCAATAACATCTCCATCTGCATTTGATGGACCCTTCACCAAAAAAATTACGCAATGCACCTTTAAAAACAACCACAAAAAAATAAAAAAATAAATAGACAAACATGACAGATATACGACACTGAAATAAACAAGATACAACGATGAAGGAGCTAAATATCAAGGTGCTATATCATGCAATTTACACCACCAGGCCAACTTACAGGTCATATCTGTGGAGAGGCGACCCTGCTTAACAGTAAGACAGCATTTTCTTTAAGGTATTTTTAACAATAAAAACTGATATAGATAAGTGTTACAACCAACTCATTGGGGTCAGGGAAGTAACAAAAAAACCAGGGTGGAAAATTTTATAAATTAAATAATGTTTAATTAAAAGGAATATAAAAGGTAAATTAACAAAACATGCTAAAATAAGTACATAACCTAAACTAAATAACAGGAATGACACATAACAAGTTTTGTGCCAGAAACGGGTCACGCAGGTCTATACAAAAACTAAATCACAAGAGTCCCAAAGTAAAATCACATAAACCCACAAACAGAATCGAGTGACAAAACAAAAGGCACAAAACAGAACTAAACTGTAAGTGTCTCAACATACACATAGTCAGACACGTATACTAGTACAGGGTTCTCCAACCTGTAGCTCAGAAGATACCAGTAGCTCTCCACCCCCTTCAGAGTAGCTCTTCAAAGGATTTATGATTTATATGTTTTTTGTTGAAAAACTAAAATTTGATACCTGACTTTGTGCACTAATACCTGGATAAGAGTTTATATTTTATAGACATTTAACTGTACTCCATCTAAGGCTTTCTTTGGCACTTATATGTACTAAATTTCTTGTAAACACTAAAATTAGTAATTCTCTGGCATTTTCGATTTGTAAAAATAGCTCACCGGAGGAAAAAGGCTGGAGACTTTTGTACTAGTGCAAACAAAGTGCTGACACGAAAGACACACAGACACACACAAAATGGCAGACAGTCCACAAAGGCCAGCAGCCCCGAACAGGAGCTGAAACTCTTGTTGAGAGTGACCAGGAATAGATGGAATGTCAAAACAAATATTTGCATCTATTTGGTTGAAGCATCACAACAGAGGAACAAGCCAAAAAAAATAAAACTTTTGTTACGTCTAGTTGAGAAAAAAAGCACAGACATCTTCCTCGTCCACAAACGGATAATGGCTTACCTCCGACGCATTTTCACAAAGAAAATAGTCTGTATTGATGCTAAAATTGGCTCAGCGCTGCGATGTGATTGGTCTGCCGAGTAGCGGGTGGGCCCTATCGAACCAGTGGGCGCGTACGAAGATGGATTCTCCTGCCGCTAAACATGTGCGGACACGGCTACACAAACACGCCGTCAATTAGAATGTGTACACGGATGAACGGGGCGTGGGAAACGCTCACAAATAACGTGAGAATCCATCATGTTGTGCAAAGTTAGTCGGTCCTGTGTATTCCTGTAAAACTATTTTGTGTTTAATTAGCAGTTGCACGCATATCATTGTGAAAAGAAAATATTTTAAGTAATAGTTAGTAGTCACGCCGCTGTCAACACGTATTACTTGTACAGCATTCATCTGTGTACACATTCTAATTGGAAACAAATTGACAGCGTGTTTGTGTAGCTATGTCCACGCATGATTAGCTGCCACCTTGCAATACATTAATAACTGGAAATGAGAAACGGCACAGGCAGGGAGGGCATCAGTTGGAATTGCATTTCAGAGGATAATTGAAAGTACACAGGCGCGGCTCTCTGGGCGTGAAGATGCGGCAGGAGAAAATTAACAGCTCTTGTCCACCAGGCCTCTTTAAAGCGCCGCGGTCTGGAGAGTTCCGGTGACTCTCCGGTTCCACTATCAACACGTTTAAATTTTTAATCACGTCTGTCACACGAGCAGACTTTTGACATTGACGCCAACCTCTACGGCACAAACTGTCAAGTGTCTCCAATAGCTCTCGAACTCAGGCTGGAGAAAATATGCCAGCCACTTCACAACTAATCAAATAGACCGCAGAGAAATAAGTGTCTTCTTGATGAAAGCCAATATTGCGTGCGTCAATTGTCAGTGTATGTAATTAAGCATGTATGTATTTTTATTAAAAGTGCAACGTGAAACTTCTCTGGTGGCACGTGTTTGTCTCCTTAGAGATTTTATTACTTTGCCTGGAATCGTCCGCAGTATGGTAAAATATAATACTGCATTTGTAAGTCTCGAGCTTTTATCGTTATAAAGATAATTTTAAAAAATATGCACGCTTACTCTGAGAAGTGTTGCCTCCACAGATCTGACTGGTAAACTGGTCTGGTACAAGGAATTTCCACAGCAGCCTATGGCATTCAAGTGATCCAGCTTGCATTTATTCAAGTATGTAAATATGTGTGTTTTTAGGGCCTGTTTACACAAGAACACTTGCAGATAAAAAACTACAAAATATTTTATAGGAAGTGTCTTTCGTTTAGACGGTGATGATGTTTTTGGGCCTTAAAAACGCAAAAATCTGAAACCACCCTCCAGAGTGGAAAAGTTGAATACGCGCTGCTGTAGCGTTTCCGTCTCCACTGCCCAAGACGCAAAACTCTGGTCAGATCTGCTCAGGTCACGTACATGTTTACGTCACATACCTCACCATCTAGCGTCACCACCTAGCCGTCTGGCATGCATACCCAATCGAATTCCAGACACTTTTGCGTCACCATATGCATGCAGATTTCCTCCCGAAAATGCTTGTCAAAACGCGGAATAAAAAGTCAAGACGCAACACCACTTTTGCGTCTTCTGTTCAGACTGTCATCATATAAACGTAGCCTTATTCTATCTATTAAAGGTACACTGTGTAACTTTCATGGGGAGGGTGGAAATAGACATTCCAGACATTTCTGGTGGGTGGAGGGTTCACTCACTGGATCCTCCAGAAAAGTTACATAGTGCACCTTCAAGAAAATCTATTGAAAGGCATGTGTGTCTGTGTGTCCACAGATCTGACCTATAACTTGGCCTGGTGGCACCACTGGTTCCATGTCCTGATTCCCTCTATGGAGATGCTATTGGTTGGTCTATAATGTTCCGCAGAATGGCATTTAAATTGTCTGTCTCCAAGAAGTCAAGTTGGTGACATGACCAGGTTAGAAGAAAGCAAGCACACTCAAAAATGCATTTATTTATTAATTTTTTAAACTTAAAATACCTATGATTTAATAAAAAAAAAAAGATACATTTAAAGGGACAGTCCAGAATTTTGGACATAGGACGCCATTTCCTAGTGAGCCAGAGTGTTGGAGACATGTGGAGACACTATTTTAAATATTCCATCCAGTCCTTGTATTTGCAGAGGTCACTGGTGCTAGGCTAGTGCATGTCAATGGCCATAGTTATCCTGCCACTAAAAACAGTCTTACCCACTCCACAAAACACCCGAAGCAAATCTGTTATTATGCCAGACTGTTGATGTAAATGTCTGTGTCGATAGAATAATTTTAGAAGTAAAACCAACCTTGCATTTATGTCTGAGCAGCAGGAGTGAGTTGTACTTCCTGATAGAAAGCTCGGCAGCGGCGGACTGATATCACCTAACACCTATCTTATTGGCAAAGTAAAATTCCGCGGCTGCTGAGAAAATAGTCCCTCAACATGCGACGATTCATGCGATGCAAGGTTAGTTTTATTTCAAACATTATTCTATCAACACAGACATTTACATCGACAGTCTGGAGTTATAATAGTTTTGCTTCGGGTGTTTTGTGGAGTGGGTAAGACTATTTTTAGTGGCAGGATAACTATGGCCATTGACATGCACTAGCCTAGCACCTCTGGAAATACAAGGACTGGAATGGAATATTTAAAAAAGTGCCTCCACACATCTCCAACACTGGCTCACTAGGAAATGATGTCCAAAATTCCGGACTGTCCCTTTAATGCCATACTGTGTAACACTCCAGGGCTCACTAAAATTCTAATTGTAATAATTTCTAGGAAGAGAAGCAGATAGCGGCCCCATACTAGCAATAGTACTTATGGCACTTTAAGTTTCTCCTTGGTAACCTCAAATGGCCCATTTTAGCCCATCCATTAAAACTACATTAATGTGATTCCTATAAATCAATGTCACATTTTCATATTTCCTCCTAGTACGACCCTTGAACCACTATCACTGTATAAACCAACTCTCAAGATACATTTGTACATTTTCTAGTGAGCGCTGTGTCTCCGTAAGGCGTGCTTCACATTTGAGAGATTGCTTTGAACTTCACTCTCTCTTCCTCCCTCTGCTGCGAGCGTGATGCCTGGAAACCTCATGTTCTCAGAGGGTTCCTCATGTTATTATCACCTGGACAACCGCGGCTGTGACTAACTCCCCGCTGTGCTCTTGGGACTGGCGGGCTGATCCTGTAAATAGCATGGCTTCTCCCTCGGTGCCCTTGTTTACGTGTTGGGTTTTCTTATATATCAAAAGACTGCAGCATAAGCACAAGTGGGAAACAGATTGAATGTTACGAACAGAAGACATGGCTCCCCAGAGTTCACCTGCTTGATTTTTATTCATGTTTTCAGCATAATCAAATGATAAACACTCACTTTTAAATACTTTTGCTTGACCTAGTTTTAAAGAACACGGATTATGCAAAATATTCATTTTCTTTTTTTAACCATGTAACGTTGTTTTCCCCATCAAAAACATACCTGGAGTTGTTTTGCTGAATTCATGCTGGTTCCATTAATCTATTATTCCAAAGTCGTCTTCTCTGACAACAACAGAAAAAAAAATGCTCCGTTCGCATTTCATTTTGCCTGTTTAGTTGTGTCATCTTTAAAATTCTAGACTCCTCCTGTGCAGTTTTTATGTATTCTGTGAAATTGACTTTTTGACTCTCCTGGGCTCGATTTGAGCCCTTCTTATGGTTATCTGTAAGATTCTATCCAGTGCTCTGGCCACAAGTCTACGTCACTCATGCTCCCACATGACAATTCTCCATGCATATGCAAAAACATAATACAAAACTGAACATGTCAACTTGACAAACCTGAGGTGATGTGCAGTAGTTGCATTAGTGCCAGTGGTCATACCGGCTTGTCAAAGCCTGATCCTGTCAGATCTTAGAAGCTAAGCAAGGCTGGGCCTAGTTACTGGTTAGTTAGGATGGGACACCACTGGGAAAATCAGGTGCCACAGTGGGGCACCAGTTGCAGAAACTGTCACCTTGTCCTTAGGCAAGACACTTCACCCACATTGCCTAGTATGAAAGTGGTGTGGGTGTGTGAGTGATGGTGGTCAGAGGGACTGATGGCGCTGATTGGCAGCCGTGCTTCTGTCAGTCTGCCCCAGAGCAGCTGTGGCTACACCATCATGTAGTTTACATCACCGTGTATGGAGTGAATAAATAATGATGAACTAATGCTCTGTAAAGTGTCTTTGTGACATATGTCTGTGAAAAGCGCCATATAAATAAAGACTTACTTACATTAAAGGAATGACAGAGGTCATGATGATTGTAATGTGATAGATGTGAAGGGGGAGTGACTTACCATGGAGAGCAAGTCTCATTTTCAAAACTGAAATGTATATAGCAAAACAATATGTATTAGCAGTTAATACCCCATACAATTATAATACCCCCTTTTTAAGTCCATCTGCCATCACCAGACTGTCAAACTGATTCAAGTTTGTTCCAAGAGAGAAACAATGATCTTACACATACTATATATACACTGTAAACAACAGAAAAGCATATTTTTCAAAAAGGAGTGGGAAGAAGAAAAGAACGATATATATTAACCCACCATTTACTTATGGCAAAATAAATGTCATACTATGCAAACTAAATATAATTTTAACACATTTTCTTTCTTTTCTTTTTTCTTGTATTGTACTGTATTATGGTTGTAAAAACTAATAATAACGAGAAAGACGGCACAGAAGTTTATCGTTTATGATCATACAAAATAAACCACAATGAAAATGAAAACATGTAAGGATTTTTTTTTTTTTTTTTCATTTATGGTCATGCAAACTAATAATGATGACAAAGAAGGCACAAGATTTATCATTTATGACAATCAAAAAAAAACAGAGTAATGTTAATAGTCATGGTTTATTTGTGAACACAATGGATCCAGTCTTCTTGGTATTTTTGCAAGATTTGATTTTTATATTGTTTTTAGAAGTGCACAAAGTTTCTACAAGCTTTGATTTGGTCATCTAAACTATTCCATAAGTCTACTCCACGTCTGGTAACTCGAGAGAATTGTTTTTTTTTTTATTCATTTGACCTCTCGGATTGTATTTGAATTCATTTGTGCAGAACAGTTTTTGAATGTTATCAGGGAGCAGGTTGAGTTTTGCTTTAAATAAGATTTGGCATGTTTTAAATTTCACTAGGTCCCCAAATTTGAGCTATTCGTATTGTTTTTTTTTTTTTTTTTTCAATTTAAACAATAAGTCTGTCTTATTTTTATAAGAATTTCCCCAAGACCTCTTCTCAGTAACTTAAATTGTGTTGACAACAAACACACGACTCCCATTGCTGACAGCAGAGGGCACTCCTACGCCAACATGCTCCATTGGAAACGAACGTGTAGTTAATGAAATACGCAGCCATTATTTTTCTTTAAAAATGTGAAATACTTATCCAAAGATGACCAAAAGCATGTTTAAAAGGTAATTTACAACACTAGAGCGCACTTATTAGCTTTCATACATGATTCTCTACATTTTTACTGGAATAAAAAATGTCCATCTTTTATTCATTGGGTCAAATTTGTATCACATTCTCAAAAACCCAATTTCACTTGCAAATTTCAAGACATTTTTTCTATCCCCACTGCTGACAGCAGGGGGCACTCCAATGCCAACATGCCCCACTGGAAACGAACGTGTATTTAATAAAGTATGTAGACATTATTTTCGATTAGAAAATGTGAAATATTTAGCCAAAGCTGACCAAAAGCATGTTTAAAAGGTAATTTACACCGTAGAAGTTCATTAACTTTCATACTAACAATACATGATTTTCTACATTTTTCATTGGAATCAAAAATTTCCATGTTTTATTCATTGGGTTAAATTTGAGTCACATTCTCAAAAACCCAATTTCACTTGCAAATTTCAAGACATTTTTTCTATCCCCATTGCTGACAGCAGAGGGCACTCCAATGCCAACATGCCCCACTGAAAATGAACATGTAGTTAATAAAGTATGCAGACATTATTTTCGGTTAGAAAATGTCAACTACTTATCCACAGATGACCAAAAACATCTTTAAAAGGTAATTTACATCATTAGAACGCATAAGTTAAGTTCATTATCTTTCATACTAACAATACGTGATTCTCTATGTTTTTCAATGGAATATAAAATTTCCATGTTTTATTCATTGGGTCAAATATGTATTACATTCTCAAAAACCCAATTTCACTTGCAAATTTCAAGCCATTTTTTCTAGTCCCGGAAATTGATGGTGCTGCCAATCAAACCACCCAAGCTTAATTTCCATTCATTTTATAATCACATCCTAAGCAGTTCAATATCGCCGGTTGATTAAAACATTATAAGACCCAGGTCGCGGTAATTGCGGATTGGCCAGTCGGAATGTGCAGGGTAAATGATTTTATTTGAAGAGCGTAATTACATCTGGGCGAATGCATCACGCGGACGAGTTTTACTGCACCTTTCCTTCCTGAGGGGTAGGTTTGATGGGCAATTGTCGTCATCCCAATTGGACGTTATACTGTCTTCCGATGAGTTAGGGTCCCCGGCTGAATTACCTCGGAACATTATCGGAGCTCCAGCCGAAACGAATGGCCCCGCAAAGAGGCAAAGTATAGATTTAACTGCAATTAAAATGGATCATTTCGAAAAGTTTTACAGCCCTGACCCGGAGCGACTCTTTCCAGGCCGGGTCTTTGGCGTTGGATCTATCGGTTTCTAATTACCTCCTGATCTGTGGTATTGTGCTGATGATCTGTATAAATAAATTAAACCTGACTTGAGGGCAGAAAAGCTCAATCAAAATCAAGGATGTAAAACAGTGACGCATGGTAGAAAATTCAGACTTGTTTGCCCTATTTTAATTCACTGCTTATCTATGATCGTCTCCCACTGCTTGGCTGCTACTGCCTTTTAAAAATTGATCTAATTTTGGAAGTTTTAGCTCTTCGCTCTCTTGTTGTTTCCCAGATCACGTCAATAAAATATATTTTAGTTGGACAACACACAGACGGGAAGATTACCCAAGAGCCAATGTCTCTGCTAAAAAGTATAACTAATTAATAAGAAACGTTAAATTATACTGTATAAACAATACAATATACAACATATGTTAAGTGTATGATTACTAAATTAGCTATGCTTTCTTGAAACAATATATAAGTTAGTTCTGTATTGATTTATGCAACCATGACCAACAGCTGTGTGCTCAAGAGAGTGATCCCTGCGATTAATGTCAAAGGGGCCCACTGCTGAAGGGTCCAATCTCTGAGCTACAATGTGTCTCTGAAAATTTGGCAACACAATGACAGATTTTTTGGCGCCCTGCCTAGTTGGGACCCCAGGGGACGGTACGCCGCTGAGTAATAAATAGATTTAGTTTTTAAATTGACATTGACAGCAAATCACTGAAAACAGTCAAATAGAAAAGTGCACAACCCAAATGTGGGTCTTACTGGAGACGTGTCTGAATTGTGAGGAGCAGCATGAGGCTGCAGAGCATATGGTTGAGAAACAGGAAGTCTGGCTCTGCAATGAAACAGAACATTTGGAGGATGAAGGTGCCACAGCTGTGACAAACGTGCCGTGGTCCGATTGTGAGGCGGATTTGGTTAAAAAAAGGAGGAATCCTGTAAGCGGCAGATGGAGTTGGTTTGTGAAGGGAAAAGTGGATGGAGAGTCTAGTATTCAGATCTCCTCAATCACCAGGTGGAGTTTATTGAGAGACTACAGGGCAAGCACAACAGGCAGACAGTACAATGTCAGGAGAACGAGCTGACTTACCATATTTTCTGCACTATTAGGCGCTCTGGATTATAAGGCAAACTGTCATAGAATGGTCTATTTTCAAACTTTTTTCACAAATAAACCTCACCGGACTTTAAACAAAACACAACACTTAGATGGGTCAGTCGGACTTTGTTTCACGGTGACTCTGGGCTTAGTTCAGTTGTGGCGTGTAGGGAGGGTGCTGTCTGGGACCGCTGGATTGTTGGCGTGTTCACAGTGACTCAGTTGTGGCTAGAAGTGGCACATCACACTCGCTTTTTTGTTTCGTTCCTCCATTCCGTTCCTCGTCCGCATGGAGTGATGAGTGTGGCTGTGGGTGTTTTTCGCTGCACGGTCGCCGTCTGCTCCGTGCTTGTTTGCGTGCGCTGTGGTGGTGCGGCTTTGTAGTTTACTGAAGTCGTGCCGGAACACCCGAGTGGATTTGTGTATAGGGTGATCTGGATTGCGGGGCACGCAGTCGTTTTTTGATGGGGTTGGAGGCTTAAGAGTGCGACTATGGTGCGGAAAATAAGGTATTTAAGAGAGAAGACACCTCTCTGACCAAAGAAAAACAAGGTCATGTAGAAGGAGAGGAACTTCTAGATGCGCTGGAAAAACTTTGTAGTTGTGCACAAGGGACAAAGTAGCCAGTCTGAGGGAGAAGGAGAGATGGTTACTGCAGAGGAAGTTATATTGAGAAAACAGACAAAAAATACGTTGAGCTGAAGGGCAGATTGGTACAAGAAAAAGACCAGCGGCTGAAAGTGGAAGAGGAGAAGGTGAAAGTGACAGAAAAATTAGAGGAGGTCAAAAACATTTTAAAGAGGAATAGAACCAGTGTGGGCTTAAGGAGAATGAGCACTTGAGAAACTCCAATTATTGGTGCCACTCTTTGTCAAGTGTCACTTTAAATACAGTGTGCAGTGCTCCTTACAAGTGTCTCACTGGTGACCATTAAATGTATCACTTAGAGAGCAATAAAATTATATTCATTATTATATCATTTAGCCTAACTTAAAATAATGTCCTCTTTTCATTTGAGCTGTTTCTTTTCAGGAGCTCCAGAGCAAATGACCTGTCTTCACCCTCTCCTATTAACTACGTCTTCTTTTCTCAAACCAAAAATTCTTGCTGTGAGTGGGTTCAGCTCTCCACAGACCTGACCTGTAACTTCTTCTAGCGTTGCCAACTGCCCGACTTCATGGAGATAAAATGAAACAAAATATAACCAAGCAATTTTTAGTTTTATTTTTTCTGAGGAAATAACATTGGCTGTCCACACTATTCCCTACACCATTTTGTAGAGTTGTCCAAATGTCCAGTGGGTGAAAAAGTCATGCACCCAAAATTTCCCACAATGCACCTTAAAAAGTAGTGGACAGCAGTAGTCAGTAGAGCTGCCAGTATGGACTAAAAGCTATTGCAAGGGTCAGATAAACAACAGCGGACACTGACAGGTCTTACACAAGAAGAATAAGAAGAATAAGAATTCACTTTTGACTAGTTATTATGAACAAACCATCCTTAAATAAATGGCCACATTGCTAAGTTGCTGCTGTTTAACTTATCTTGAGACGTTAAATCATTGATAGTTTTGGATCTCAGATGAAAATCGGAATATTCTAGACCGTGCAACTAATATTATAGTCCATACATATGTGTGTTTCAGTTGGATTTGATCAATATTTACTTGGGGTGTAACAATATCTAAATCTGTCAGTACGATATTTTCACGATATGTAACCCACAGCACGATATTTATCAAACTAATCAAACTGGGAATACTTTGGCCTTATTCATCAGCCGTTCTCACTTCGTGGAAACTGTCTGACCTCGCAGCATTTAGATTCATTCACTCGATGATAGGCAGGTACTTTTTTATTTAACCAATCACTGCTATTTGGTCGTGAGGTATGTAATGCACCGCTGACTGAGCTAACAAGAATATTAGGCTTTTCTCAAATTCCGTAGGAAGAAGGGCAATAACGTCTTTCCCCTTGATAAAATTCACCAAACATTCTCTTTGTTCCTGCTTTAAATCCTCCATCTCGGGAATCGTTGCCCACACAGAATGTCTGGCTCTTCACTGATTGGCTGGTGCCTGGACTCGCACGTCTGGGGTTCTTGCAAACCGTCTAATGTATTTCGATTCCTGACTTAGTTGCTGGAGAGAAATTAAATTGAGCGGAGGCACTAGGTTTTTTCCTCTTAAAATGCCTTGACAAGGCTTAATCCAAAGAACAAAGATTTCAAAGTGCTTAAACCAATTATTTCTTCATATTCACCTTCTTCCGGAAGTTGTCGTGGGCGCTGCCATCATGATTTGAGTAAGAAAGTAAATAAGTTCAAACATGAATGAACAATAAAGCCATTTTAAAGTCTCCCAGAGAATTGGTGCAGTGTTTAATTGTTGGTAAACATAAAAATTGAACATATTACACAAATTAACCGACTTTATGTCATATCTAAAATGCAAATCGCTTCCGAAATTCTCCTTTGACGTGAATGGAATTAACCGGAAAATGCTACCACAAAAAAGAGCAATTTAGGAACATTTTGAGACAAAAGTGAGCAAGGTGGAATAAGGTGGAGAGTCTGCACTGAAACAGAGCAAAGGATCATGGTCTATGTAGTTCTCTCTGTTTTAAGCTGTTGCTGCACCATAACTATTAAGCAAAAGAACTTGTAATTCGATATATTGTGGTCCACGATATTATTGTGAGACCTTTGACGATATGCTATCACGATATTTCGGTTATTGTTACATCCCTAATATTTACTACAGAGAAATCTATTTATTGCCTATTAGCTGACTTTTTTTCACCCAGACACCAGAGTCACATAATCTGCAGTGAGAAAAAAGTATTAACTGAATGTCTCTGTGAATGAGTCCGTGTAATCCCTCAGTCATCCAGGTATGTTCTATCGCCAAAGGAAATTGTATTCTGTCAACTGGACAAAAGATTTTAAGAATCTGTTTGGCCGTTCATCTGTCAGAACTGAGGAAACTACTGGATGAGTGTCAAAACATATTCACTTTTAAAAACTCTTGTCCAGCTGACAGAATCCAATTTTCTTTTTTTAAAACTATCATGAGGTTAGGGACTAGTGCGGACAGTATTTCACATTTAAAGTTGCACTATGTAAGTTGTTGCTTGGGGGTCACCTTGTTTCTATGGATATGCCTCGGCCTGGAATGTTCCACAGTATGTCATTAAACAGTGCTATCTTACGTTTATTCATTTGCAGGTTGTTCTTTTTAGCTCAAAATACCAAAAAAAAAAAAAAAAAAGCAGGGTGTCAGCAGGGTCGCCTCGCCACAGATTTGACTTCTAATTTGGTCTGGTTTGGTCTCCATGAAGATAGAAACCGGTCAAATAGATCCACGGAAGATGCAATAGCCATCGCCCTCCACTCTGTGCTGAACCACTTGGAGAAACGGGAGAGCTATGTCAGGATGCTCTTCATTGACTCAGCTTTTAACCCAATAATACCAGACATCCTGATCCCCAAGGCTAACCTGGGGCTCCCACCATCCACCTGCCCAGAGAACATCATTGTCAAATTTGCTGATGACACGACGGTGGTGGGGCCGATAACGAGGGGAATAAAGCGCCCTACAGAGATGAGGTCCTGAAATTCAGCGAGTGGTGTGCAACTAACAGCTTGGCACTCCATCACCAAAACTAAGGAACTCATCCTGGACTTTCGGAGGAACTGAGCCACCCCTTCCCCTTGTACATCAACGGCCAAAGTGTGGAGCAAGTGGAGTCCTTCAAATTCCTTGGGGTTCACATCTCTGCGGATCTCTCCTGGTCAGCCAACACCTCAGCACTGGTTAAAAAGGCCCAGCAGCAGCTACACAGGAGGAACTAAACACAAGCCTGCAGGTGACCTTCTATCGTTCCACCATTGAGAGCCTGCTGATCTCTGCTGTGACAATGTGGCACTCTGACAAGAAGCATCTGCAAGGTGACCAACACTGCACAGGACATTATTGGCTGCCCTCTGCCTTCCTTAAGTACATTATAGAACTCCCGCTGTCTCAGCAGAGCGAGGAAAATAATTAAAGACAATACACACCCTGGATTCCACCTGTTCAACCTGTTGCCTTCTGGCAGGCGTTTCAGGTCAATTCCAGCGAGGACCAACAGACTCAGGGACAGCTTCTTCCCCAAATCTGTCACCATACTTAATGAGAACTGTTCATTTGTTTTATTTATTATTAATCCTTGCACTTTGACGGAGCAGCTCTGAGTTTCATTATACTATTGTATAATGACAATAAAGGCTTTCTGTTTCTATTTCTATAATCCGCTAATGACACGGCATAGGTTCAGTCCTGGTTCAGTCCTGGATTAGTCCTGGACTATTGGGCTGTCGGACTAATGGGCTGACCCTGATTCATCACGGCTGGGTAACGGGTGGAATGTTAAAGGGTCCGGGTGCGGATTTAACTTTGATATAATCACGGGTTAACAGCCGGTGTGGTGCTGTACTGCTTTACTACTTCAAAAATAGACCCGTGTAGGACTCTGTACCATGCCACGTCTCACCTCCAGAATCACAGTAACTTCACATAGTTAGCATTCATCTCTCACGCTAGCATACATTTAACTGTGCCATGAATTAGCATTGTTGATTCGCCATCCGGCCCCAGCCTATCATCTCTAGCATATATTTGCGTTAATGAACCCGCACGCTACATCTGGACCATTGTACCCTGCCGGCACGCACCGCTGCAATCGCCGAAAAGAGAAGTCCCGTAGATAGACTCTGATTGAGACGATATCTTGTTGTTGTCTTGCCTATGCTAACTTATTGTCTGCGTAGATAGAATGATCCCTACTCCCCGCTGCCAACGCCTTATCTTTTTGGCACGGAGAAAGTAGGACACAACAAAAGCAACTCATACATTCATCTCGCGTTTGCCGGCACAGAGGAGACGCGCTTTGATCTAACTTCTTATTGGCAACGGTATTGACGCAGGGTTTTAAGAAAGAAAATGAAATCTTAAATAAATAAACACTTGATAATAATAGGCCCCCTTCGCAACATGCACATTACCGCCGCCGTGAGTGAGTTCTGATAGAAGCGTGACAATTGCACTTACCGCAGAGGCAAATGGAAGAAAATTAATATGTACAAAAAGCATTAATCTCTTCTGATGGAGCGGAGTCTTGAGGCGAGAATCTTTTAAACAAAACCTTCGTGTGCTTGAGATTAAATAGAGCGGTGTTGATTTGCCCGAGAATAATGTTGGATTTGTGGGGTACGAAGAAAATTAATGGATTGTGTGGCTTAAAATATGAAAGTAGAGATAACTTCATTAGAATTGCATGGTGGTTTTAAAAATGTATTATTTGGTTTATGTCTCATCTAAAGGGCTGTCGTTGATTTTAGCTTTTAAAGGTCTTACATTTCTCAGAAGTGATTCTTGAAAGCTTTAAGCCGTGTTATAATGTTTTTACCTCCTCAAAAACAGACCTGCAGCTGTGTTTTGTTTCATTCACACATTTGAGTTACACTTTATTATTAGTCTGTTTACATCTCCAAAGCTCAAAATGCTCTGTTCTAACTTGTGATGTCATGAAGTGGTAGTTTTCAAGATAATAGCGACCTTTTCTCTTGAGTTCAGTAGAGAGTAGAGGCAATTCCAAGGTTGAACTAATCCAAATGATTCTAGTGAAGGTAAGGAAGTAAGTAAGTACACACCACTTTCATACTAGGCAATGTGGGTGAAGTGTCTTGATTCTCTCAGTGGTCTCCCATCCAAGTACTAACCAGGCCCGGCCCTGCTGAGCTTCTTGAGATCTGACGGGATCAGGCTGTGTCAAGCTGGTATGGTCAAAGTGTGTGGAGTTTAAAAACACAGTGGAGCACTTCCTGTATTACCACATGACATCACAAAGTGCACCAGTATTTTCTGTTTGAGAGAAGAACTCAGCCTAAATACTGTATAAAGGGTTTGTGTGTTAACCATGTGTGAATGAAACAAAACACAACTCCTGGTATGTTTGTGATGAGCAGACAGCATAAATCAGAAAGTAGCGTAAAATGGACCTTTTAAGAATTTCTATATCTTCTTCAACTTATCTTATGAACAGTAGTTGGTTTCAGTTTCATAACAATAAGATTCTGCATTGATACAAAGCTGTTCAAATAGCTCTCCCCTACTGTGACTAAGAGGAATAAAATTCAAAATGGTTTATTAGATAGCGTTTTTTACCCTACAGAACAGGTCCAAATAATGGTGGACATAGGTTTTTGGGGGTTTTTTTGGTGGCACTTTCAGTTTTTTGTCAATCCCTAACCCATCAACAGAACTGGTTAGTCCCTTGTATCCATGGAGATGTTATTGCTTTGCATGAAATGTTCCATGATATGACAATGAACATATCCATCTAACATTTATTCACCACAGGTAAACACCTTGTTGCTCAAAAAATACTATAGTTTCTTCTGTGAATAGGGATGACTTTTGTAATGTAGCGTACTCCAGTAACCTGCTTGTCTGCCTTATGATAGATAGGTTAAATCTATACTGTGTGTGGAACATGCTCTTCACAGCAATAACATTTCCATGGAGACAAGAAGGTGACGGACCATCCACTATAAATGTTTTGCAGTGCACCTTTAAAGGGCCTGTATTATACAAAACTTTTTGGAGAATAAAAGATGTTGTATGGTTAATAATCAATAACACAACAGTGAGTTGAAAACATCCATCCCGAATTTCTGACTTCCTGTCATCGTGCAATACATACTGGGAATGCCCTCCGAAAAACTGAGCATCAAACCTCCATGTTTGTTTTCACAGTGGAACGCATCTATTGTCAAAGCTGATCTTTGCAAGTCTTTTGAACCATATCGCATTTGTTTCTTGTTATGATATTGTCATATTTTAGTTATGGGATTCAGACATTGTAATTGTGTGATTGTTGGATGTCCTAACAGCGGCAAACAGGCTTTGGAAGTTTGTGAACTCCATAACTGCAAAAGGGAATCAGATTTGTGCGACTGCAAACCTCCGTTCAAACCAGACTGTTCAAACTGTTTCCCTTCCCAATGGAATAGAAAAATAGTGAAAGGCGAAGGCGATGGGCAGTACTGATACACAGGACAGACCAAAAAGGTAACCTCTTGGCTGCCTAAGAAATAAGTTTTCCGCTGTTAGGACATCCAACAACCACACAATTACGATGTCCGAATCCCGAAACTAATATCAATATCAAAACCAGAAACGAAAGTGATGTGGTTCAAAAGACTTGAAAAGATCGACTTTGACAATAGACTCATCCCACTGGGAAATCAAACACTGTGGTTTGATGCTCACTTTTTCAGAGGGCCCTTCTCAGTATGCATTGTGTGACGACCTGAAGTCCAAAATTCGGGATGCATGTATTAAAGTGTAGGAAACTTTTCAGATTTTCCTATAAATCTTTCTTGTAATAGCTCAAAACGCTTGCTGATGTCTTGAGGTGATTCATTCCCTCTCCAGAAAGTGCTGCCCAGAAATCAGAGCTTAGTAAGTTTTACCTGTATTTGTTTTTTATGCATTATATATAGTTTCTAACCTTTTAACCACATCACATTGTCGTCATCACCTCAAATACATGGTGTTGTATTTTGTCTTATTTGACATTTCATCAATCCATGAATCCAAATTCATCTTCTCTGAACACACAAAACTGCTTTGTTCCTGTTCTGCCTGCTGTGTTGCGTCACAGATAAAACTCCAGACTTCTCCCACGCAGACATAAACCGTCGGCTGACTCATTCAGTCAAATTTTGTTCACACGAACGCATGGCTCTATTAGCATAGCTTTCATGGAAGATAAGAACTTGTTTACTTTCTAATAGTTAATTCCCGTTGCTGACAGCAGAGGAGCTGCACTGCCTAACAGCCTCACTGAAAACAAGGCTGACGTTTATGTTTTCCAAATGCAGACATTATTTTAAGTTAGAAAATATTAAATAGTTATCCCAGTGTGACTGACAGCATGTTTAAAAGAGAATTAAAGGCCCTATGTTATGCAAAATGTACTATTGTTATAATGCTGTTACCTCCTCAAAAATATACCTGGAGTTGTGTTTTATTTTATTCACGCATGCATGCTCTGTTCCACCTTGTGATGTCATGAAGCAGTAGTTTTCATGTTAACAGCTACCTTTTACCTTAAGTTCAGTAGAGATTGGCAATTGCAGGGCTGAAATGATCCAAATGACTCTAGTGAAGGTGTGTGGAGTTTAAAAACTCAGTGTAGCACATTCTGTATTACAACATGACATTACAAGATGGAACGGTGGAGTGTTTTCAGTTTGAAAAGAAAATATCTGGTGTTAAAGGGACAGTCCAGGATTTTGGACATAGGACGTCATTTCCTAGTGAGCCAGAGTGTTGGAGACGTGTAGAGACACTTTTTAAAATGTTCCATCCAGTCCTTGTATTTGCAGAGGTCGCTGGTGCTAGGCTAGTGCATGTCAATGGCCATAGTTATCCTGCCACTAAAAACAGCCTTACCCACTCTACAAAACACCTGAAGCAAATCTGTTATTACACCAGACTGTTGATGTAAATGTGTGTGTTGATAGAATAATTTTAGAAGTAAAACCAACCTTGCATTTGAAGGATTTATGTCTGAGCAGCAGTAGCGAGTTGTACTTCTCGATAGAAAGTTTAGCAGCGACCGAGAGAAAATAGTCCCTCAACATGCGACGATTCACATGATGCAAGGTTAGTTTTATTTCAAACATTATTCTATTGACACAGACATTCACATCGACAGTCTGGCGTAAAAACAGATTTGCTTCGGGTGTTGTGTGGAATGAGTAAGACCGTTTTTAGTGGCAGGCTAACTATGGCCATTGACATGCACTAGCCTAGCACCAGTGACCTCTGCAAATACAAGGACTGGATGGAATATTTCAAAAAGTGTCTGCACACGTCTCCAACACTCTGGCTCACTAGGAAATGAGGTCCTTTGTCCAAAATTCCGGACTGTCCTTTTAAATGTGTGAATGAAACAAAACACAACTCCATGTATGTTTGTGATAAGGAAACAACATCATAACAGATCGGAAAATACTGCAAAATGGATCATTTAAAGCCACAAGAATGCATAATGTGTGTTCTAAAGTTTTTATTCCAGTGAAAAATAGTAAAGTAGAGCTTGCATCTCTGCAAACTTGACTCTTGGTTTGGAGAAGGGCCTCATCCTGCTTATCACCAAGCCAATGTTGGTCCCTTTGCTATGATGTTGCACAGAATGGCATACAACTTCTCTATCTTCATGAAGGACAAAGGGCGTAGGTTTGGTCTCAGCTTAGGTGGGGTCATTATCAGCTAACCTCTGCCCACCATATGTTTTATGAATTTTGTCCAAAAACACAGAGTTTGGGCAGGTCCAAAATAAGTGAAAGGTGGTTTCATTTTTCAGTTTGCAAAATGTACAGTTTGTCTATTGTCCTCCTAAGATCATTCTTTACCTTTTGGCGATATATTTGTGAGGTAACGTCCAAACATTTTTCCATGGAATATTGTTAGTAGAGTCCAGCAGCTGACAGCGCACGAGTAGGGCTCTGTTTGGGAGGTGCACTTGTGGTGACAGTCGCTCTTTTTCAGCTGCGAGTCATTATAAGGCAAGTTTAATTGAGGATGAAGCCAAGTAAGTTCTTTTTGAAAAGTTTTTCAAAGTTTTGTGCAGAGCGTCTTCACTCACGCCTGCTCAAGCCGCCATCTTCGGGTGCTGGCCCTGTCCTGCCGCTTCCCCAGTTTAGGCTCCTGGCTCCACTAATGACATCACTCTGTTGCAGCCAATGAAATAACGACAAGGGTAACCCTGTTGTCATATCACTGAATACATTTCAGAATGTCTAATAAACAAAATGTGAACTCTAGCATGTTAGATTAATACTACTGAGTTTGGGAAAATATCAGAATTATTCATTAAAATAAAATGGTAAATACTGGTAGGGACTATTTTGTCTTCCCCAAATATTGGTTGTGACACGTCCCCACCATCCCTACGCAAACCTACGCCCTTGTGAAGAACGTTCTGAAGTATGGTTTAAAGTTAGATTTCCACTGGATGACGCAGTGAAACGTACAGTCATCATTTAAATAGAACATATGAAAAGGTCTCGTCTTTTCTTCCCTTTGGTATTATTGGAAAAAGCATGACCCCGCTGTAGTCCAGCTCTATAACGGTCTGCAGCCATCAGGTGTTATGTTGCTAATAGCCTTTCTGACAGTCTCCCAGAGCAGTGAGCTAACGGTCAGTCCAGAGCTGAGCTGTCACTGGACCAGAGCCTGAGTGAAGTCTCAACACAGCCTATTGATTCCTGTCACCTCTTAATGACAACCTGTAATGAGACTGTGTCATTGCTCCACAGTGTCTATAGCAACCATCTGCTTCACCCTCTCTGTACACTGTCCGTCATCGCATAGTAAATGTATTTGAAGGATGTGATTACTGTCACTTTTATATGAAATGTGATTATCTTAGAAGTTTGAAAGATTGAAGAGCATAGTGTAACTTTTCTGGTGGAGGATCTGTCAAATTATTTTCTCCATGGAGACGATATTGCTCTGTCTGGAATGTTTCACAGTATGGTATTAAACCTTTCTATCTTCATGGAGATCAAACCAGACCAAGTTACAGGCCAGATCTGTGGAGAGGCAACCCCGCTCACAGCCAGACGTCTTTTTGAGCAATAAAACCACCTGTAATTGAATAAATGTAAGGTAGAGCTGTTTAATGTCATACTTGCCACGTTGACATGAGAGCTTTAATTCCATATAAAGATTTTTAAAATTCTGAATAAAAAATAATTCTGCCATGAAAATGATTATTTGGAATTACACTTAATTCCAAAATAAGTGGGTGGTTTATTCTGATTATAAAGCCAAATTAATTTATTCCTCGATCATGTAAACATTTATTCTTCTTAAAAATAATCCCGGCTGTTCAGTGCATGCTCGTTGGGTCGCCCTTGTGACGCAAGTCCGGACAGTCCAGCTCCACCAGTCCTGGATTCAGACTTTCATCCACGTCTCTTTGGATTTGCGAGCAGGATGCGGGAGTGGGCTGAGGCAGAGCAGCCGTTGACTCAGTTTGTCTTCTTCCTCCCTTCTCCAACACTCTTCCCTTCTCCTCCTCAGCTGACAGACGTAAAAGCGTGATGAGAGAATTCTCGAGCTACCGATTAATTATCAACGGAACAACTGCGAAAAAAGTTTGGATCATGTTTGCGTCCGTGGTGTAAGTCTTTATTTATATAGCAATTTTCACAGACATTTTTTGCCCCCAAAGACGCTTTACAGAGCATTATTCAGCATTATTTATTCGCTCTATACCTGGTGATGGTAAACTACTATTGTAGCCACAGCTGCACTGGGGCAGACTGACAGAAGTGTGGCCGCCATGCCAATCGGCGCCAACGGTCCCGCCGACCACCACCATCACTCACACACACACCACTTTCATACTAGGCAATGTGGGTGAAGTGTCTTGCCAAAGGACACACAATGATTGACTTAATTGTATTTTAACTGACCTTGACTATCACCTGTTCATGGAGACCTGGAGCATGTTGTAATGACAAACCAAGATGACAAAAAAGCCATTAGTCAGATGAAGTGTTTTAATTCAGTAGACAGAAATACGTTTGAGCACCCATGTCCAATCAGAACCCTTCCCCACCCCCAGACGTTGAGCGGAAATACATAACGTCGTGTTTTCCTTTATTATTTCCATGCAAAGCTGAAGTAGAATATTTTAATTCAGAACAATTAATTCATGAAACATTCTAAGCAGAGCAATGACACATCCATAGAAACAAAAACGAGATGGACCCCCAACCGAAAAATGGAACGTTTTACCATTGAAGTTGATGAAGTTTGAATATCTTGCATCAAATACCTTTATTGATACTTTGCAGTGACATCAGATGGGGGGGTGTTCTACATGTATCTCTATGGGGGAATGTTCAGCTGTCACCATGGAGGCACAACGCACACATTAGCAAACACTGTCAAAAAGAAAAGAAAATACAAAATTGATTTAAACGAGTCAGTTCTTTACAGTCAGACTGTGTTAAAATAAAGCTTAGATTAAAGTCTGTTAGAGCTTCTGACAGAGTAGTGCCTGCAGTTAGCGTCACACCACCATGGAATGATGACAAAATCAGTTGGAAAGTATCAAATCCCAAAAAGCAGTTCCCAAATATAATATAGTTGGTAGAAAATAAGCCTGAAAGTATTGTCAAAGGCCACATTCCAAAGGTAAACCACATAACTTTTATGGCCGGGGTCACACAGATGCTCGTTTCCATAGAGATATTCTTGCTTTGCCTGGAATGCTCCACAATATTCTCCGCAGTATGGCATTAAACCTACCTTTTTTAGGATAAGTGTTGGACTTTTAATTTAGTTTTTCTGTTGAATGATTGTATAACATTTATTTCTTGCTTAAATACCTTAAAAATCAGGCTTTCTTATGGTGAATGGGCTTGCTTCTCCATAGAACTTGTCCCGGTGATGTGACTTGCTTGCGTCCCGTGGTCGTACTGTGTAATATTTTAACATCTCCATTGAGACGAGCAAGCAGCGGACCTTACACCGGAAATTTCCCCAGCTGGCATTTAAAATTACACAAATTTGTAAGATCAGAGTTTTGCCGGAACATTTATTCTCTCAAAGTATAACCTGCAGCAAGAGATCAAAAAGCTATGATAAAAAGAAATATGGCTGCACATAATTTCACATCAGGTATTGAAAGAAGAAAACAAAGAAAGTGAGGTGAAAGTAGCATTCTTTTGTTTATTTGAGCGGTGTTCAGTAGCGTCCCCGGTGGTTAACACATGCACAGCTTGTTATTATGCAATCATAATGTCTGGGGAAATGGACCAACTGGATAGAATGAACACGGGGGAGAAACAGGAACCCTATGGGTATGTGGAGACTATAAATTAGCCCATAAACAACAAAATGAGTTCGGCATCACGTCCAATATTCAAACACGCAAACCGATAAAATGTTATCTATATGCTTCTATAGATGCTACCATTTCCTATTTGCAACGCTTAATGGGCTCAATTTCCTCCATGAATCTGAGCACAATTTGTTTTTGCCTCAGTACAGATATATTGCATAAGCAGCTCTTGGGGTTACTTCCTTGGGGTGCACTTTCTGCATCTAATTATAAAACTGTTTATCAGGAAGTGCCCGGTTACCATGCTAGGTTTTAGCTTTACTGTCAAGGCAAAACTGATCTCTGAAAGTGGTGAAAAGCTTTTATAAACTCATCATGGTGAATAATTAGGATGCTCAGAATCATAAGGTCAGTGAAGAATAACTTTGGACCACTGAAAATCATTGAAGTAAAATGAATTAGTTTTATTTTTTTACGTTTACAAGTTTTTAACAGAATCTGGTACAGCATCTTTAACATTTGAGCTATTTAAAAAGGGGTTATTTTATGTCTATGGTGTATTAACTACTAACACATCACATATTTAGATCACCATGTTACCTTAAATTGTTTTGAAAATGCTATAGAAAACAACATATTTACACAGGGTAGCCGCGGGGTCTTAAAAGTCTTAAAAAGATCTTAAATTTCATGTTCCTAAATTAAGGCCTTAAACAGTCTTAAATTATATTGTCCAAGTCTTATTTTTTTCACAAAGGTCTTAAATTTCATTAGCCTATTTTTTTTTTTTGTATACTCAACTGGGCTGCAGTGCAATGTTAAACAGAGGGGAAAAAAACTAAACAAAATGTGAAATCATGTAACCTGAATGAACGTCTAATTTGGAATATGCACAAACAATACTTAGTCTTGCTAGAATGTTATAAATTATTTTTTGGCCTTTTTACAAGCAATGCATACAACTATAAATGAGTTCTGAATTGAGATTTTATAAAAATAGTATTTTTTGTTATTTAAAGCAGTGAGTAATGGTCATTATTACATTTGGATCTGGTGTTTTTCACGTGCAGAATGGGTGCGATGTTGGTCTTAATTTTCATTTAAGTGGTCTTAAAAAGGTCTTTAAAAAGTCTTAAATTTGGGGTAGTCAAACCTGGGGACACCCTGTAACACACAAACCTGACACATGATGCACCGCCTCAGGTTTGCCAGGTTGTTGTGTACAGTTTTGTACATGCTTTTGCATATTTATGGAGCATGGGTGATTTCACAGCTAACTGTAAGGAGCCGTGAGAGATCGCTCCAACATGCACAGATGAAATCTAAAACTTCAGGCATATTTTGTATTATGAGAGAACAATGTTATAACAAGGTAGAAAGTTTTTGTTTGTTTTTTTTAATCAATTTGCTTTATACCTCCTCTTAAAGTAGCACTTTGTAACTTTTGGGGTTTTCATCTGTTTGTCTCAAGGGTGATGTTATTGCTGTATGATATTGAACTTATTCATCTACATGGAGACAAACAGATGACACCACCTGGCCAAGTTCCAGGTCAGGTCTGTATAGAGAAAACCCCACTGAGTTAGAATGCATGTTTTACAAGGTCTTTTTTGAGCATTAAAAACACTAAATAAGTAAATGCAAAATAACGCCATACTGTGTAACATTCTACTCAAAGCAATATCTTCTCTCTGACACAAGCAGGTTGCACAGCCTCCTCCAGAAAAGCTACACAGTGCACCTTTAACATTTTAACATTGTCAGTTCATCTCCATTCGCGTCCCATCACTTACCACTCTTGACAACTTTATTTGAATGACCTCCTATTTGCCTTCTTCCATCCAGTAATAACCGCCTCTCATTGCCAATAACCGCCATGATTGTCGATCGGCATGGCAACTGAAGAAAACACATCAAACCGGGCCGATATTGACATTAGCACGCAGAGGGACCGCAATCAGCAGCATCCCCGGACCTTGATCAGCAATGACAACAAATCAAGAAATCTCATTTTCACTGCTTGTGTGTGGCTCCCCATGCGCGAGGGACCAAATGATCAGTGGGGAATTGTGCAAATGGAGGCTGCAATTGTTGGTGTTTTGTGCCAGTGGTAATGTATCACACAGGCTTGTTATTTTTCCATTAGCGAGATCTCATTTGGGTAAGAGGTGTTGATCAAAAGTAGAGAAGAAAAAACACAGGAAATATGGAAGTGTCAGGTCATTTTGAGTTGAGGATGATGTGAAAATGTGTTACTGTAACAAAAAGTCAAGAAGAACTCATTTTGTCCTTAAGGTGCACAATGCCACTTTTTCTGGTGGAGTCTCCACCACCTAAATGTCCATGGAAATGTTATTGCTTAGCTCGGAATATTCCAGATTGTGGCATTATATCTTCATCGAGACAAGCAGGTGGCACTTCTGAGGGTAATTTACAGGTCAGATCTGTGGAGTTGTAACTCACTTTATATGAGATTTTGGGGGAAATAAAAATGCAGTAGTTAAATAAAGGTAAGATAGATATCACTTAATGCCAAATTGCAGACAATTCCAGTTTAAAGCACTAACATCTCTATGGAGACGTGCACCTGGAGGTTCCATAACCAGAAAGCTGCACCTTAAGGAGTCTGTGATGGTTCAGTAATTGTGTGTGGGGAAGAAGTCCTGCATCTTTGCTTTTTACCTGTTGGCTTGATGTTTTGGTCATGATGATTTTATTAATTTACTATTAATATGGATCCCAAATATAATAAAGGTGGTAAGAAATAAAGATGTGAGGTATTATTTCACCTGGAATATTCCAGTGTCTGTCTTTATTTCAGTTTGGGTGTATTGGTAACCTTGCACAGCAAGATGGATTCTCATGATATTTGTGAGTTTACAAACTCATAAGGCTCTATCTTGGTGTGCCCACTGTACAGTTAATTGGGTGGGCAACCAATCACAGACCAGCATGGAGATTTGTACGGAAACAGAAGGCGAAGTGCCCCAACCAACCAAAACAAACATGGCAAAGGCAACAGACATAGTCTCCAAAAATAGTCAATCAATACGGATTATTTTGTGAAAACTGTGCAGAAGGCAAGCACTTTGTGCACTTGTGGACAGGGAAGATGTCTGTGTTTTTCTCTCAACTGGATTTAACAAAAGGCTTGTTCTGCTATTGTGACGCTTCAACCAATCAGAGTCAAATAGTCGCCATGCCGCTCTGTGCTTTCTGATCTCTTTCAGTAAGAGTCGTTCCAGATTGATAGTGTGTAGTGCTCAATTCAGAGTGACACACATATCAACCTGCCATGAGCCGGGATAGTTGTATGCCTATTACTGTGTCAGGGATGGATAGCATTCTCAGGATGCTCCTAGGTTCAATTCCTGGTACAGATTTCCCTTCAGGAACAATAAGGACACAGAGAAACAATACGTAAAAGTTGCTCATAACTTTAGGAAACTAAAGGTAACTGCCAGTCTTCACCATCGGCCCTCCAACCACCAGCAACACTCACTCACACATTCAGACTCACATTCAGTAAAGGAAGGGAAGCAGGAAAAAAGAAGCTGTCTGAGTGTTTATTTGTTCACCCCAACTCTCCTCTCGTACATTTTGTCCTCCAGAGCCTGTGCCTGGAGTGTCAGATTGGAAAATACATATGGACGGCTTTTATCTGGCGACCTCATGATCAAAGGTTAGCCGACGCAATCGTGTGTTTTCATCCGTGGGGCCCTCGCCTTGTTGCTTATGAAGAGGCCCCAGACAGACAGAGCAAACACTATTAACCGCCAGCAAAGGAGCGCCGCCCGGCAATCTGTAAAGAGAATCTGATTGATTTTCCCCGCAATAAGCTATTATCTACAATCAGTGGTCTTCAGATGAGAGAGGGCGAGCTGATAGGACGGAGCACAAGAAACGCATGCTAAATACCAATGTCGCGCCAAGGCTGGACAAGTGAAGAATAGTTTATGACAAGAAAGAACTGGGAGTTAAGAGTGCAATTTGGAAATATATATTGGGGTGTAAAGTGTTGCAATAATAGAAAATAAAATCTTCAGTTGTGTTTGTTGTTTCTAAAAAAAATAATTCTTGGTAAGAAAAAAACTTGAATAATTACGATACTCTAGAAAGGTAAATTGTCAGATCTGCATGTTTACAGGGAACATATTATGTAAGATCAGCAGCATTTACTCATGTGATAACAGTGTCATTAGTTTACTCAGAGTTGTATTTTGATTGAGTCATGCAAATTTGAATTACAGAACAACCAACCAACCAAATACCGGTCCGATATTTGAGCTTTTTAGTGTATCAGATATCTGCCTTAAATCTCCAGCAGAAGCAGATACTTTGTTTTGACCAACAAAGCTTTATTTTAACACTTGAATGCAAGATTTGAGTTAATTGCACAAAACACTTAAAGGATTCTGGTAAAGAAGTGCTGTGCGTGAATTTGTTTTCAATTTGTATTACTGTATTTTTCAGACGATATGTCACACTTTTTTTCATTGTTTGAGTGGTCCTACGACTTATACTCCGGGGCGACTTATATATTAAAATTTTCACATTGACAGCCATGAGAGGGCGCTCTAGGCTTGTGTGTCAGTATATGCTACTCCTATTACTTCTGTACCACTGTCACTTTGCCCGACTGAGCATGTCTCCTGCAGAAAGAGCCTCTGTCCTGTCTGTATCATGTCAGTCGATCACACTATTACTTCCGTATCATAGAAAATTTAACATTTATACAAACTTAAAGACGACTGAGAAGACTGAACACAAATACTTCCAAAAAGAAAATCATATTTTGCAGATTACAGGCTGCAAGTAGCGAAATATGCAGCCAAAAACGATAATCAAGCAGCAGAAAGAAAGTTTGGAGTGAGCGAGAAACTTGTGACTTTGGAAGGGTGCAACATGCAACTTTCCTGGAAGTCATTAGATGGATTGACCAAGCTTGGACTTCAGTGACAACCCAAACCACCCGGAATAATTGTAAATGGAACTGACGCTGAGTCTGACAAGAGCTACGCAGAAGAGGAAGCGGCACTCCGTTGACCTCCGAAGGTCACGGAGTTGCTCAGAAGTGAATTCAATGGGTTTAGTGATTTGGAGTGAGATGGAGAGTTTAGTAAACTTGTTCTGTTATGTTGTTCTTGCTACACTTATCTGAATTACTGTTCTTATGTTACATTAACATTCTGTTGTTCTCTATTCTATTGTTGTTACTATAACTTGACTTTGAAGATGAAATGTCGGTTCCTGGTCTCTGATTTTATAAAATTAAAAAGTGTGACTTATAGTTTGGTGCGACTTACATATGTTTTTTTCTTCTTCATCATGCATTTTTTGGCTGGTGCGACTTATACTCCAGAGAAACTTATATTCTGAAAAATACAGTAAATAAATCAAGTAGAAAATAATTCAAAATCTGCCCTACATATTGGCCCAAAAATATTGGTAGACTGGCCCCTGATTGCTCACTACATTCTCACCTCCCTATCCCCGCCCACTGCTCAAAATGCAACCCCAGATTATAGATGTTGGGTTCCAAAGTTTGCCCATTGTCCAAAACAGTGCAACCTTTGAAAATCTGCAGTCAGTTACAACGAAATGCAACTATGAAGCCTCACAGTTCTGCAGTCTTGAACAAGTCAATACACTTGTTTCTATTATTAAGCTGTTTTAGATCAATATTGTGGCTCACTATGTGCAAAACGTTAAATAATGATCTACATATGCTTAATACTAAATAAAAAGGAAAAACATGTCACCCCGATGGTGTCCTGACACGCTGTCTCCTCGGGACTTCTGTCACCAAAGAAAAGTGAAGCATGAAAGGAGCTATTGATCCTGTCACCTATTGAAGTGGGTAAGTGTAATGTGCTGTCATTCTTCTGCTTCACTTGTCACCAATATCTTCAAGAACACAACGTGAAAACTACTTAGCTCATAGCAACCAAGCAACAAAACAGAGGTTACCAGTAGGGTCACTACAATACCGATGCTGGTATTGGCAAAAACTCACGATACCGCACATTGTTCAGATAGTGGTATTGGCAAGTACTCAGACCAAATCACAGATCCAATACTACTCTGTTTTTTTTCGCAATGATGACCTACCGCTAACTGCTAGGGATGTAACAATAACTGAAATATTGTGATACCATATCGTCAAAGTTCTCACAATAATATCGTGGACCCTCACAATATATCGAATAACAAGTCTCTTTGCTTAAATTAAGAGTTATGGTGCAATAGTAGCTAAAAAAAGACAGAGGGAACTACATAGACCATGATCCTTTGTAGACTACTTGAAGAAATAACAGTTCTAAGCACTTTTAAGTCTCAGTTCTTTTGAATCAAGTCTTGTCAAGGCATTTTAAGAGGAAAAAGTAGGATATTAACAGTTTTGTCAGCCTCCACAAAATATCACAATAAATATCGTACCGTGAGATACATATCGTGAAAATATCATACCGACAGATTTGGATCCTGTTACATCCCGAATCGTGAGCCTCCCCACCATATCGTTAGCTTTCCCATGATATCGCAATAAATACCGTACTGTGAAGTTCATACTAGGGGTGTGCAAAAATATCGGAATATCGATATATCGTATCGTTTAATGTGATGATACAGTATCGATATCGTGGGCTGCTGTATCGATATTTCACCAAGAGTATTTTTAGGTGTATTTTACTAAATTATTTTGTTACAGTGCTACAGTTTTGTTGCTTGTGGAGTGAAAGGAAACTCATTTATGCAACACATTTGACATTTTTACTGTTTTGAGGATTAAAATGTTTGTGTTTTATATGAACTTTGCACAAGAAGTAATTTAACAAAGACTTTTTGTATCACAGCCACGATTTAGCCTTTATTTTTTATTGAATCGTATTGAATCGATTTGAAATAAATTATATCGAATCGAAAGTGCACTGTATCGAGATATGTATCGTATCATGGCCTGTGTATCGAGGTATGTATCGTATCAGCAACTTCTTAATGATACCCAGCCCTAGTTCATACAGTGACAATATCGTATCATGAGACTTGGATATCGTTACACCTCTATTAACTACACTATAGAGGTTTTACAAACACTGCAAAACACTAAAGACACTGCGGCCTTTAGTGCGGAAGCTGAACTTAGTAGAAAAACTTTGCTATGGAGAGTAACAACAATGGTGACAACAGCGAAAACTTGGACTTTGTTTACTCTGCATAATTATCCATGTGCTCCGAGGATGAGCGTCTTTTTACAGGCCTCACTGTTTTTGTCTACTACTAGCACTACTTATGGTCAAAATCCTTAACTGTTTGACTCTTTACACTTAGTTCTCAAAACATAATTCAGTCTTCTAGATTTTCTTTAGAGACAGCCTTTAAGTAGATTTCTTTTGTACCGTAACAAAACGGAGAAGCTTAAAGGCCGTTGTATAGTTCTGCGTCGACTCAACGCACACTGCCGCCATGGCCTTGCCGCTGCCGTTTTTCATGTATGGATCTGCGTCAAGGTCTAGGCACCGCAAAGTAGTTCACTGCCACAATGCTTGGAGGCTAGGATTTAAAAATGGCATTTGTGTTTACAAAGTGAAGCGGGAAAGAAATGTATGTAGAATGTAGTTACAAATTTCGGAGGATGCAGACGCTCTGCGGAAGGAGTTCAAGGCGATGTTGTGACGCAGACAATTTGACGCATGACCGTAATTTGGGCTTTAGTCTACTTCTTGATACTGTGTGGTATCGGACTGGTATCGGCAGTGGTGTTTTTTAATGGGGGTACGCAATTCGAGAAGTCATTGATGTGATGAAACCCGCCCCTACACTAAAGGACTAAAACCAAAGTTAAATCGAAATGCACAACACATGGTAAGTTACGTATTCATTCTAGCCTTTTTTTTGTTGTTGTCTCAGACTGATGATGGTTATGAATGTTGGTGTTTGTAGGTGTTTGTGTGCACATCCCCTCATGTCTCAAGTGTCACTATAAGACATTACTGCAGATATCATGAACCTATGCAGTTTGTTTTCACCATTGCCAATAGCTCCGGCCTGACATTTAAGTTGTAGCTATTTTATATTTGTTATTTTTTTATATTTTACATCAGGAGAAGTGGGTGGATGACGTACCCCTGGGTATCATATCGGCGAGTACATTGAGGCCAAGTTTCGGTATCGGTTCAGATCTCCCAAAAAATAGTACGGGACAACACTACAATACTAGTTGTTACAAGTACACCCACTTCAAAGCATCGTGGCTAATGTCTGCGCAGAGGTGATAATCTAACCCCCGGGCTTCTCGTAAACTTTTTTAATAAAAATACTGACAAGAAAAATGCCAGGTCACATAATTTGGTGTTATTAGCGTTAACTGAATCAAAATAGTGGGATGATCTAAGAAAAAAAAGGAAAAAATGTTCAAAGGGAAGCCTGAGGGTTAACAATTTTCATGTCTGACAAAACCATTTTTCTTTCCTCAAAAAAAAAAAAAAAAAACACTAGTTAAAGGAAGGTGCATTTAAAAAAGAAGATTGTTTTCTTCCAGTACTTGAAAATTCTCTCATAATTCTCTATTTTATGTATGAGCTCCACGCTGATACAAATAGTGGTTTTTCGTGAGTGATGGAAGATGCCTGCGCGGTTTATTTACTCCACACATACTAGTTTAAGGGAATACTAAGTAACTTTCTGAAGGTTGAAGTTAACAGTAAGATTTCATAGAGATAAATCATTTTAATCTACTTTTTGGCTAGAAAGTACTGAGACTTTAACTACCACAAAAACAAAACAAAACAAAAAAGAGAAATAAGTGTGCTTAAAGGCCCTATGTGTGTTATAATGTTATTTTCTCATTCACAAACATACCTAGAGTTGTGTTTTGTTTCATTCACACAAATTCTGTACGTTTAGGCCGTTCTTCTCAAACTGAAAACGCAGTTCCTCCTTGTGATGTCATAATGTGGTGATACAGGAAATGCTCCACTGTGTTTTCAGTCTCCACACACTTTCATAAGAATACGTTTTAAAATTTCAGTTTTAGATTTGACCAGCTTTTCTTTAATATTATTGAAACTGCTTCACTCCTTCATGCACCAGAAGATATTGGAAACTTTCTGTTGACTATTCAACTGAAAAGAAAACAAAAATACTCATATATAAATGCATGAACTTAAGGTAATTCTAGTGTATTTTAGTGAGGTTAAATATTCTGTTTTTTGTTCCACCATCAAGTGTTTTCAAGTTAACAGCTAGTTTTAGCCTCAATTGAACAGATTTAGTCAAGAATAGTTAAATGTAATCAGTAATGGAGGTAACGACAAGAATCACTCCGCATCTTTTGTGCAGTCTTTAGTAGAGATGTAACAATAATCACAATATCGTGATATTGTCAAAAGTCTCACAGTACCGTATTTTCAGACTATAAGTCGCACTTTTTTTCATGGTTTGGGTGGTCCTGCAGCTTATACTCCAGTGTGACTTATATATTAATATTTTCACACTGGCAGCTGCGAGAGGCTCTAGGCTTGTGTGTCAGTATCTGCTGTTACTGTACCCGCTGTCACTTTGTGCCCTACTGCACATGCCTCCTGCCGAAAAAGATGTTCTATTGTTATTACTCTAATGTGCCTTTCAAGATGAAATGACAGTTCCTAATCTCTGATTTTCTAAAATAAATTTCCCACAAAAAAGTGCGACTTACAGTCTGGTGTGACTTATACATGTTTCTTTCTTCTTCATGACATATTTTTTGGCTGGTGCAACTTATACTCCGGAGTGACTTATAGTCCGAAAAATACGGTAATATCATGGGCCATCACAATATATCAAATAAAGTCTCTTTGCCTAAATTCATTGTTTCGGTGTAGCAATAACTTTAAAAAAACAAAAACAAAAAAAAAAAAAACAGAGTGAATTACAGAGACAATGATCCAGACTACATGAAGAAATAACTGGACTTTTAATTGTAAATAATCATAGCTCTTTTCCACCTTCAACAAGGAACCACTCACCCATTCACACACATTCATACACCAGTGTACACAGACACTGGGGGCAAGGTGGGTTAACTGTCTTGCCCAAGGGCACAACGACAGCATTCATCTGTGGGAGCTGGGATTGCAACCTGTGGGTCAGTGGATCTGAGTGTTTATATCAGATCTACTTCGGATCAGTGGACAAACGCTCTACCAGCTGAGCTGCTGCTGTCCCATTAAGTCTTAATTCTTTGTATTATAACGGCACCAAAGGCTTATCAGGGCTCCACAAAATATTGCAATAAATATTTATAAATATTAGGGGTGTGCAAAAATATTGAAATGTTGATATATCGTATCATGTAATGTGATGATGCAGTATCGATATCAGGGGCTGCTGTACTGATAAATAAGAGTATTTCTTGGTATATTTGACTAAATTATTTTGTTACAGCACCACAGTTTTGCCACTTGTTTCGTGGAAGGAAACTCATGTATGCAACACATTTGACATTATCACTGTTTTGAGGATTTAAATGTTTGTGTTTCATAGGAACTTTGCACAAGAAGTGGTTTAACAAAGACTTTTAGTATCACAGCCATGATTTGTCATGTGTTGTAAAGTGCTTTGAGTGCCTTGAAGGTGGAAAAGCGCTATAGAAAAATGTGACCATTTACCATGATTTAGCCTTTATTTTTTATTGAATCGTATCAAATCGATTTGAAATATATCATGCTGAATCAAAAGTGCACTGTATGAGATATGGCCTATGTACAGTGGTGGAGTTAGCAATTTGGGGGCCCTAGGCGAACTTGAGTTTGAGGCCCTCACTATAATGCACCTTTTTTTGTCTGTTTTCCCCAATAGTTCTTGAGACATGCACATGTTTTATTTTTTTGCTAATACAATTACATTTTTGTGCACATCCATTACATATGATTTATTTATTTTTTTATGATTCGTGTTTAAAAGTAAACTACTCTCATTTAATGTCATATTGAGAGAAAATCAAATTGCTCTCAGGCTTTGGCCATTAGTGGCACTGAGGGCATTTGGCCGGGGGCCCCTCCATGTATGGGGCCCCTAAACAGCCACCTACTTTTGCCTGATGGTAGTGACGCCTCTGGCTGTGTATCGAGGTACGTATTGTATCGGCAGCTTCTTAATGATATCGTGAAAATATTGAACCAAGGGATTTGGATTCCGCTCCATTCCGAGTCTTTTGTGCAGATAATACCCGTCTTCACTTTCACAAAGGCTCGGCTGAATGTTTTGTCAGCTCAGTCACTTCGATCTTCATCTAATTTACCTCCACAACATAATGTGACGCTCATGAAAAGCTTCGGATGACTCGGCACATTTGGATAGGTTAGCTCTCACCGCCGGAACACGCCTGTATGGATCCAAGATTACATTCATAAACCCTCATTATGGCAAAACGCAGCTATCTCGAGCCTTGCATCCCATCATTTTAAAAGCGATTACACATAATGAAGCCACTTTACATCTTTGGAAAGGCATCATTTTCAATCTCCCCAAATCTTTGTGTTGCCATTAAAATGAAAACGCTTTATGGTTTTGCAGTGTCTACACATCCCGGTGCATTTCATGGCTTGTTACGGATTGGCCTATTATAAATAAAAGATTAGAGCGCGCCCAAGCTCCAGAGTGTATCAGTGTATTTCACTTTCATTGCCAAAAGCCTCCGAGGAGCAGTGATTATCTGGTTCTAGAGCAGATTCACTGGTTTTTGGTCTTGTGAAAGTGTTGGAGCAAACAACGACAGGAAAGAGTGGAGCTATGTAAAAGGATCAAAAATCAGATAATAATCAATATTAAAACTATGTCAAAACTAGATTCATTTGAGCAAATATCAATACTAAAAAAGTCAACAGGACAGAAATGAAGCTTTCCTGAATAGCTTTAGAATGATCTTGAACTATATCAGAACAAGTGTAAGAAAACATAGACTAGTATACACCCATGGACCACTATGGAACCTACTTGGACCTACCTGAAGTACTGGGATTCAATACTGAAAATCAGTGATGAGTATCGAGTCTAATCCATGTATCATTCGTTCATTTGTTTTTCAAAATAAAACCATGTTTTTTCAGTTTGATGTTGTGTTTAAATGAATAATGGAAAAAACTGATAACGGCTCTTTCCCGTTTCCGTGATTTAAACTGCGATGCTGGACTTTTGCGCCGCATAAGGACTGAACTGAGACTGAGTGTCGGGACATAGACTGTCAGGTGATCAGGACTGAGAACCATTTTAGTCCTGTTTTATTCCTGGTTCAGTCCGTATGCAGCGCAGAAGTCCAGCATCTCAGTTTAAGTCACGGAAACAGGAAACGGCCATTATCCGTTTTTTTCCATTATTCTTTTAAACACAAAATTGAAAACTGAAAAAAAAAAAAAAAAAATTGTTAGTTTTTTCATTTTGGTTTTGAAGACAAATAATGACAAATTTTTTCATTTTCAAATTTTTGGTTTTATTTTGAAAATCTAATGGATGAATGATAAAGATAGAGTCTATTCCTTAGTATCAAAACTGAGTTTGAACTTTTAATATTGTGACAAGGGACCACTGTTGCCATAGCAAATAGCAATTTAAAAAAGTAAATATTACATCTTTAGAATGGTGAAAAGTGTGGACGGGACCAGACACAATTTCAACAAGATGGGACAAGGCAAGAGACTGGGTCCACGAGAAGATGAGATTTTAAACACAATTTCTATAAAAGTATGTAAATGATTTAATTCAGTTCTCAATTTTTGCTTCACACTGCTTTTTGGAACACAAAAGTGACTCATTTGAACTTTTATCCATGTTATTATATTGTTACATCCTCAAAAACAGACCTGGAGTTGTGTTTTGTTTCATTCACACGTTTGAGTAACTTCGGCTTATTAGTCTGTCTACATCTCCAAATTTCAAAACGCTCTGTTCCTCCTTGTGATGTCATGAAATGATAGTTTTCAAGTTGACAGCTCCTTTGACCTTTTTGTTCAATAGATTGGCAATTCCAGGTCTGAAATCATCTGATGATTCCAGTGAAGCTGTATGAAGTTTGAAAACACAGTGGAGCATTTCTTGTATTGCTACATGACATCACAAGGTGGAACAGAGTGTTTTGTGTTTGAGAGAAGAACTCAGCCTAAATATACAGGGTTTGTGTTAAACGTGTGAATGAAACAAAACACAACTCCAGGTCTGTATGTAATGAGGAAACATTATAATATTGATCACAAACTAGTGCAATATGAGCCCTTTAACTACTTTAGTATATATAAAATCTTTTTAATGGTTTAAAGTGCTCAATATGACACTTTAGATCAATGAATAGCAGTCTTATGTCTTTCTAGTGAAAATAAAGCACACACATTTGTAAAAATCAATGACAGACAACCCATATTCTGAAAGTGATCACACAAACATCAGAAGAGTCTTTGAGCGCTACATGACACTGAATGTCTCAGTCTTAAATAACTGTGATATAGATCATTGTTTTCCAAAGACTGGACCGTGACCCTCAGGTGGGACGCAAGAGTTTTTTTGGGGGGTTGCCTTCTGATTATCTGCATGTAGGTCTGTGATATACACTTCTGACCCATGTTGAAATGTTAAGACATGTTTTGTATAATTTCTTATCTTTTTGTAATTATTTTATTGACTGTTTTGTTCCAATATTGCTGGTTCAGTTGAATGTTGAAAAGAAAAAGAAATGGGCTACATTTAATGTCCAAATATGCGACTTATGAATACTTTTATTGCTGCTTCAGTGACTGTTTTTCATTGTTTAAAACTTGAGTAAAACTAATTGTTCAGAGAGACACGATCACTCAGTCAACAATAAAATACGCTCAAAATATGGTCAAATCCACCTTTATTATTTGATTTATGAATAATGTCTATTGACTTGGGTCATGAAGGTTTGTGACTTTTAAAATATAGGTCCCCAGAAAAAAAAAGTTTGGGAAACACTGAAGATGCTACACAAAATAAGGCAAAGAAGGTTATTACAGTGAAATTCCAAAAAAAACAACCAAACCGGGTCATTTTTTACCAACTTATGCATCTAATGTTTAATGTGGGTAGGTCTTACAGCTTTGTAACTAGCACCATTTGATTCCCTGACCCTGAAAATGTGGGTTTAGCTGTTAAAATCAACATTTCAACATATTCAGAGGCTGAGATATTCCAAAAAGTGTTTTTTGGTGGCCATTTTTTTTTTTTTTTTATTCAATATGGCTGTCATATGGACACCTGGGCAAATGCAAACATTGATTTTCTGACTCCATATAATATAACTTTTCCAAAAATATATAGTTTAGCAAATCCCCCAAAAATTCCCACAAAAGTATATAAGGAAACGGACTATAATATCTATTGACTTGGGTTGTGGAGGTTTGTGACTTTTAAAATATGGGTCCCCAGAAAAAAAAGTTTGGGAAACACTGTTAAAGATGCTACACAAAATAAGGCAAAGAAGGTTTTATCTTGTGCTTTCACCAAGAGATGAAGACAACTGAAAGAAATCAATAGTGGTGTTTTAGGCTGTTCCAATTTCAGTGTATATTCCATTGCTATATTTCAATAAAAATGTTTTCATCCAAACTGAGATGTCAATGAGCTTTTCTGACGCAGCAGCTCCATCCCTAAAAACGCTGTCCTCGGGGAGAGCATGTGAAGATGCATGTGTCCATTTCCTTATCTGCATTTTTCATAACCTCTCCAGTGTGTTCTGCTGTGACTAAGGATGGACACTTAGAAGCTCAAGTTTTGCTCATCCAAATCACACTAAAATTTACCATTTACTTACTTAGCCTCACGCTGCCCCCTTCTCCGTCCTCCCCTGGTGCTTTCTGGCAAACCTGGACACATCCACGTTGTTAGATAAATCCTTCCGTTGCATGGGTTCCGGTGGTCATGTGGGCTATGAATATTACTAATAAATCTGTTTATTTGACCTATTGATTTAGTTTGAAAGTTACTGTCCGTGCGTAACTTTTATCACATGAAATATGATCCGGTTAGTAGAGGAAATGGTGTAAATAATGTTTCACATGGATGTTATGTAATGAGGGAGGGACAAATGGGCATATATAGGTGCGCTCTGCAGCTCTGCCGTCAGTATTGTCCTGGTTACAGTAAAGGTAACGAGAGAGAAAGAGCAAGTGACTGACTAAAAGACTTAAAGGAGAAGTCTAATAAAAACTGTTTCATTTTTGTTTGTTCATTTGCCAATAAATTGAACTATTTAAAGCAAGAACTACCACTGTGCCACTGTAAATCATTTTTCATGCATGTTTGGCACCTTCTTTGCACTGTGGGAGAGCAAAATAAACCACCACCCTCAAAAAAGCATATTCCGACTAAGCCTGAGTTTCCTGAAGAATCCACAACAATCAAGTAAAAAAATGCTCGATAAGATAAAGTAATCCTGACCAAGCCTGGCTCAAGTTCATGAACATGGGTCCGTAAGCACAGCATGCAGCACTGCAACACCCACTGCTCCTGACAGGTTACCCCAGCAGCATTAAACAATGGGTCAAATGTAGAGGACAAATTTCTCTCTGGCAGGGGTGTCAAACTCAAATACACAGAGAGCTAAAATTAAAAACTGGGACTACGTCGTGGGCCCAACTAAATATTTATTGAAAAATTTCAATAACATCTGCATGTTTTCTCTTCTTTTGGAGATATGTAATGTTAAACCCTTACTTATTAAAATAAATGTTTAACAATAGTTTTGCTTAAACATTGAAACAAACATAATATAAAATAATAACACAATTTTAAATATTGTCTCTATAGTCTATCTGTAGCCGGTGGACAGCTCTAATACATATTTGATATGATTTTCGCGAGCCAAATATAATTGTATCGCGGGCCAAATTTGGCCCCCAGACCTGAGTTTGACATGTCTGATCTATACAGACAATACAGTGTTAGCCTTATTCATCTCGCAGCATTAGAATTCGTTCACTCGACGGTAAGTGGGTACGTTTTTTATTTAACCAATCGCTGCTATTTGGTCGAGACGTATGTAATGCGTCGGAATGCTCAGTGGTGTCCAAGTAATTGCCAGCTTCACAGCTGTCCACTGATTGGCCGGTGCACAGTCTACAACTTCTACAACGATTCCTGACCTAGTCGCTGGAGAGAAATGAAATTGAGCGGAGGCACTAGGTGGCGCCAACCTGGCTAATACAGTGTACCTTAATGGTGCATTGTGTAACTTTTATGGTGGAGAGTCTCTCAAATGCTTTTCTCCATGAAGATGTTATTGTTTTGTCTGGAATGTTTCACAGTATGGTATTAAACCTTTCTATCTTCATGGAAACCAAATCAGACCAAGTTATAGGTCAGATCTGTGAAGAGGCAACCCTTTTAACAGTTAGAATACTTGTTTTTCTGGGTATTTTTGAGCTATAAAACCACCTGTAATTGAATAAATGTAAGGTAGAGCTGTTTAATGTCATATTGTGGAACATTCCAAGCAGAGCAATGACGTATCTACAGAAACAAGCAGGTGACGGACCCTCAACCAAAAAATTGCACCTTTAACTTTAATCTCAATGCAATATGAAAACTAAAGGCAGGACAGTTCTAATTTACCTCTGTGATATTAACATTGATTTGACCAGCGTGATCAGCCCTATCTCGCAATGATACAGAAACTAATTCCAAAAACCGATAAATTGGTTTCTGGCTTCATTACTGTGCAGTGCTCTGAATGTTCACAAAGTCATTTCATCTTGATATAAAATTAAAAATAATCAACCAACTTGGGAGTGTGTACGGTAAGAGACGCAGGATGAAACCAACTAACAAAGGAAAAGGTCAATGGATGCACAGGCTTCATCAATATCCAAAAGTGCAACTAAGCCCATTTTATTAAAATAGATTGCATCAAAAAAGTAAAAAATAAAACATACACTACAGCTTATGATGATGCTAATTATGTTTGTAATGGAAAGGTTAAATAGGCTGGGAGAGTATGAGTAATGTTAAGTCAGAGGCAGAGGCTCTAGTTTTCACATAGAAACCGGTAAACATCACCAACTATTCCAGACTCATATCAAAACAAATGATTTTTCTGAAATTGTATCAAACTCCAAACAGAGCTTTTTTGTTATTTTGTTCAACTAACAAGCTAATGAGGCCAAAGCATGACCTTCTGAAATAACAAGACAAGACCTGAGTAAATTGGTCAGCAGGGCATAGCTCTGCAACATCAAGCGATGGAGATCAGGTAAGAACTATGAACCTGCAACGTGATTTACAACTGATGTTTCTTTATAAGAAAAGAGCTTTAGACATTCATGGAAAAGCTTAAATCTGTTTATGAAGTCATATCCATGTTCCTTTCAAAAGAAATGAGGAGAGAAACCAAAACTTTTACTTCACATTTATTTTTATCCTGTAAAATATATGATCAGATATGAGTGAAAGCAGACATGTCAATCTCAGGCCCTCTATGTATTTGAGCTGCCCACCGGCTTCAGATACGCTATAGAGACATTATTTATTTAAAATGTTGTTATTATTTTATATTTTTCTTGTTATGGATTCAATGTTTAAGCAAAACTATTATTAAACACTTATTTTAATAAGAAAAGCTTTAACATTAAATATCTCAAAAGAAGAGAAAACATGCAGATATTGTTTAACATTTTCAATAAATATATAGTTTGGTACATAACTTAGTTCCAGTTTTTAATTTTGGTCCTCTGTGAATTTGAATTTGACACCCCTGAGTTAAAGTATGGTGTTCAGAGAAGTCCATTTTTAGGCGTAGTACTACTAAGTTAGGTTACTGAAGTAAATGTACTTGTAACAAATCTATTTCTGGTAATAGAATCTGGATAGATTTATTTTGTCAACACTTCTTTTAGGCACTTTTTTGCTGGACTTTACAAAGCTCATTCCAGTGACACATTAAGGAAAATTGACTTTTTTGAGCTTTTAACCTTTTATAGTAACCTGGTTAATGTCACATTTGTATCTGAATTGACTTCTACACATTGTTCGTCTGGGTTGGCTCTTACTGAAAGCCGTCAAGACAAATACTTAAATCTAATTGTTTTGGTGCAAGTTACAAGTCAGATCTGTGGAGCGGCAACCCCACTCACTGTCAGAATGTCTGTTTTTCTGGGTATTTTTGAGCTATAAAACCACCTGTAATTGAATAAATGTAAGGTAGAGCTGTTTAATGTCATATTGTGGAACATTCCAGGCAGAGCAATGACATATCTACAGAAACAAGCAGGTGACAGACCCTCAACCAAAAAATTGCACCTTTAACTTTAATCTCAATGCAATATGAAAACTAAAGGCAGGACAGTTCTAATTTACCTCTGTGATATTAACATTGATTTGACCAGCGTGATCAGCCCTATCTCGCAATGATACAGAAACTAATTCCAAAAACCTATAAACTGGTTTGTGACTTCATTACTGTGCATCCAGCTGAATTGAGTTCTACACATTGTCCGTCTGGGTTGTCTCTTGCTGAAAGCGGTCGAGACAAATACATAAATCTGATTGTTTTGGTGCACTTGGGCACTTCACATCTGGCTTCTGCCCAAACCACAACGCTGTTATGGGATTGGTCAACTCTCTGTTCCAGTAATTGTACCAGTGGGAAGTCTGACAAGATGCATTCCCCTGAGTTTCTGAAGTCACAAATATTGCAAGAATTTATCTTGCTATGAAAGGGTAATGTTTTGTTGCTATCTCCTAATCAAATGGACTCCTGAAATTGCATTTTTCTTTATTCACATGTGTTTCATTTATCTAAATTTTTTCCATTAATCCAAAATTATCTTTACATTTTGTATGTTTTCTACATATCCCATCTTATTTTTTTTTCTCTTATGAGGTGGATTACCAAAAAAACTCTATCCATCTGCTCCTGGTCCAGCCCTTCCGTCAAATTTTAGAACCCTGTGGCCCACGAGTCAGAAAGTTTGCTCACCCCTGCACCAGACCATTCGCAAACAAAACCCCAGAAGGCACCATCCACTCAGTGAAGAGCCATACATTCTGTGTTGGCAACAATGAGATTGAGGATTTAAAGCCAGAACAAAGAGAATGTTTGGTGAATTTTATCAAGGGGAAAGACATTATCCCCCTTCTTCCTACGGCACATGTTGCAAGGCCAAGCCATTTTATGTGGCCCACAAGGGGTTAAAATGGTATAATTTATTATTATGTTGTGACTCTGTGCCGTTATTACATCTCCCACAATGCACCGCAGTTGTTACCCGCGAAGTGACTGCATCTCACCACTAGAAAGGCCAAGAAAACTCATCAAATTTCCCCAAAAATGTCCAAGAAAAGAAAAATTGATGCAGAAGGACTATTTCATGAATGTTATAATGTGAATGTTTTACCTTAAACCTTTAAATCAAATCCAATCCACTTTATTTCTATAGCACATTTCATAAACAAAACAGTTTCCCAAGTGCTGCACAATACAGATAAAACATATCCAATAGAAATATAAAGCTCTACTTAACTCTACTAGTCCTCATTAAGACTAGTAAAATCAGATAAGAGCAAGTATACCAGTAAATAATAAAAAGGTAAAAAAATAAATAAATAAATAAAAAATAAACAAAATGAATAAATATGAAATGAAAAATCAAATACAGACTTTTACAGTTTTGTAACATACTGATATTACAGTTACAGTTGCAGTCTTAACTTTACAACTGGCACTTTGATGACAAACATGATGCAAATGTGGCCCTTGGTGAAAATGAGTTTGACACCCAAGTCCTACGGGATTTAGAAAAAGCTTAATATACCAGTTAGCCCCGTTAGCTAGTGATGTTACGAGATGTGCCGAGGCTTCAAAGCCTGTGTCGAGTAATGAAGGGGGTGTTTCCGCAAAGTGCATATCGAGGCTTGCTTCATTTGGGGGAGGAGCCAAAATAATGACAAAAAAAAAATGACATCCGAAGTCTTGCTGCCGGCTCTACCACGTGACTGCTTCAGGAAGTGGTTCGCGGATTTGGTGCGATTTGAAACATAAGGGCCAGTTAAATGCAACGGATTCTCCCAAAACATTTTGTGGTTTTGGGTTATTACGAGTTTGGTAGATTCTATCTAAGAATCTTTTTTTTTTTTTTTTTTTTTTGATGGAGCCAGCAAGTGGCTTTTCTCTGCAAGTTTTTTTTTTTTTAAAGCACGGGAACTTCTCTGTAAAAAAGAAACTGTCTGAGTCCAAATACTGTGGAGAGATTGATATTTCTAAAGAAAAATGAATAAAATGACCCTATTTTGCTGTCCTCATTGTGGCATAAGCACAGACATAAAGTAGTAACACAAGCACAGTCACATTACATCCTGATCTCCAATTTGTTCCTACTTTTTCTTTTACCCCGACCATTATATCATGAACACAGACTCCATGTTAATACATTCACACTTTGAATGTTGATATCACAAACATTCAAATATTTAATCATTCATTTATTCAGTATAAATCTTTCTATCAGAACCACAATGATCATGTTGATTGTTCTATTTTCACTCTGCCTGTTATACATTTTTTTGGCCACTTGATGGCACAGTGGAGCAAATGAAACACCTTGAAGCATCGGCTCAAGAGTCGAGCAAATGGATGGAACGCTTCAGTGCTTCACGGGGCTTCATCTCGCCATCACTACTGTTAGCGGCACATTACGTACATTACGACCAAATAGCACTGATTGGTTAAATGAAAAAAAAGTACCCGCCTACCGTCGAGTGAACGAATCCTAACGCTGCGAGGTCAGACAGTTTCCACGAAGTGAAACCGGCTGATGAATCAAGCTACCAGATTGTTGCATCACCAGTAAAAACGCTGACTTCTCTCCTGCAGGTGTAGAGCCCATAAGCCTTTCAAAGTGATTCAAAGTCCCTCATATTACAGCTGACATTTACAGTCTCCCGCCGTCTTAAAGCGCACACTGGAAATGAACGTCCTATATGTACTCTGCATCGACTTATTTAGTTTACCACCGCTGCGTTAAAACACTCGGCTGTACGCACATATTTATTGTTCTCTGGTTTCTTCAATTACCCAGTTGTGTCTTTACATTATGGATGGACTATAGGCTACACCCATGCACTGTTTTTATTCCAGGGCCAGACAGTAAATCCATAACCCACACGCACCTGGCTTAAGTGGCTCACACCTGCTCTCCACGGCTTCATCTGTGTGCAGCGACGGAACACAGAAGCTAAGAAAGCGAGGAGCTAACACCAATGTAAACAGAATGGCACTGCGGCTCTAGCTGGGGGACTCATTAGCGCTGCGGCTCTGACACCAGGCAGCACCTCCAGAGAGCAGCAGCCACTGTCACACAAGGAGCTTTTTTTACTGGCGCACTTTACAACTCAAGCCTCCAATTTAAATCCAACACTGGTGAGACATGAGACTTTACTAGACATGCGGGTGCCGAGATTATAACCAATCTGCAGGGAAAGAAAGAGTTCATGGCAGGTTTTGACAAGTTTTATAGTTATGAAGAGATAGAGGCTTTGTGAAATAGAGCAGAGAGAATAGTAGACTTTTTGTTAGTTTTATTATAACTACGCCTTAATTAGCTGTAACAAGGCATGAACAAAGACTACAAACTGTTCATAGTGAGGAAATTGTTTATTAATGGTTTATCAGATTTAGTAACTACTTAGGGTTAAAAGTTAAGGTATCAACTAAAGTGGTGCATATGCATTATTATTTATAGCATTGTTTGCCTTTAAACTGAGTCTTGAGTACCTTTGCGTTGGCATTTTAAATGAAAATAATGGCTCTGTTCACCAAAAGACAACGTGTCCCTTAATGTGATGTACCCGTCCACACTAGTACGAATCTGAGTCATTTTCGTTGCGGATACAGTGTTCGTCCACACTAATCCGATCAAAAACGGCTCCAGGGACGGAACGATCTGGTGCCGCCAGCTCCCACGAATCCGGTCCAGCACTGTGTGGACACCTGAACACATTGATATGCTCATGTAGGTCTATGCGCTAGAGATGCGCGGATGGGCTATTTTTTCATCCGCAACCAAACACCAAACTCATCATCCGCCCGTTGTCCATTTTGCATCGAAGGTTTTCAAAACCGCACCCGCCCGCCATCCGCCGATTGATTTTAGATTTTAGAACAATCATACAGCAAACAAACTAAGGAGCCTCGATAAAAATGCAAACTCTATAGCTCATTCATTCCAAAATTCGCTCAGTGTGTATATTCGCATTCTTAATTGTCCATAACAACCCCAAACTTACCTGGTTTTCTTGCGCAGCTAATTAACTGACAATGTTTTCCGATTAGGCTATTTTTGCACCTTCTTGCCTTCCTGTTGGATGTTGTTACATTCTGAACATTCTGCCATTGCCCGATGTTGTTTCAAAGTCATAGCCTCACTCCATCGGTCTTTCTTTAAGTTTTAAATACCCCGAGTGGCAGTCTACGCTATAATGTCTGCGTGTTTTAAAATATAACTGATATCGAAACAAAATAGACAGATCATCTCATCCAGATGAACCTTTATTGAAATCAGGCAATGCCCTCTTTATATTCCAATTGAAATAGGCAAGAAAAAATATGCATAACTAAATAAATATGTCCCTATAGCCACTTATGTGTTGGCAAACAGCTGAAATAAATTAGAAATAATAAAATAAACTGCATATAATATGTGCCTCGTAAACCTTAGGCATCAATAACCCGACACAACCTGAACCTTCAGAACATAAAAACGAGGTCAAATGGGCTAATTAAGGATATGACGTACACTTCATACTACAAGCATAGACAATGAGACTCGTCTTTTCAGACGTAGGTAACAATACTAACAATAACTTTTTTTTTTTAGTAGTTAAACCGCCACCCGCCCGAATTTAATTAAAATATAATTTTTCGTCACGTCATCCGCCCGACCCGAGGATGACGGTTGTAACCGCAATCCGCGCATCTCTACTATGCGCCGCAAAGTAATTCACCGCCAAAACGCTAAGAGGCTAGAATATATGTCCATTCATATATACAGGCTATGAGTATGACTTGCAGATGTATAATCTCTGAAAAGTTTCACATGAACCATCTCCAACGTGATAAAAGCACAGAACAGACTCACCATCAGCAGAACACGCCTCTGTCACAGAAAGAACACATATAATCCACTGGGTCGTGTCCTTTAGTCCGACAGAAGCTGAACCACATCAGCACACAATAGCGAGCTGTTTTTGAGCGCTCAGTTGATGCAAATTAGCCATGCAGTTTTAAGTTTAATTTCTGTATAACATACACAAACAGCTGTGTAGATATCTGGATGCAGATAGTTTCCAGTAGGGTGATACGCTGATTCATTTCAGTGTAAACGTAGTCTTAATGTGTTTTATGTTTTTGGGGTTTTTTTAGTAGTTGTATTGTGTTAGTATTGTGTATTGTACTGCAATTGTCCTTGTCTATTCTGTGTTTGTGTACAGCCCTTTGGCCAGCTGTGAAGTGTTTAAAGTGCTTTCTAAATAAAATTGGTATGGTATGGTACGAGTTTGATCTCAGAAGCTAAGCAAAGCAGGGCCTGGTTCGTACTTGGATGGGAGACTACAGGGAAAATCTGGCGCTGCAGTCAAAAACTCAAAAACTCATTGTGTTCTTAGGCAAGACACTTCGTCCACATTGCCTAGTATAAATGTGGTGTGCGTGGTGGTGGTCGGAGGGATTGATAGTGCAGATTGGCAGCCTGGCTTCCGTCAGTCTGCCCCAGGACAGCTGTGGCCGCAGTAAGCTTTATTCACGCTTACGTAACAAACCAGGAAGACGTGAAGATGCGATTACAACTTCCCAGGCCCAGTTTTCTTCATCTCCATGTCATTGTCGTGTTCCGTTATGTTCAGTTTATCAACAATTACAACCATACCTCAGTTTTTTTCATCATTTCCCCACTGACGCACAACTCAGAGCGCAAAGTGTACATACGATTAGAAGAGATGAGGGCGTCAAATTTAAGATGATTCAAAACAGCACATACACATGCAGTCTTCATTTTACCGCTGACCACATTTACTTCAACGGGTTGTATAGATCCATGTTAGGCGAGCCCAGTGTCGGTAACTACGCCGGAAGTTGGAATCGCATCTTTCCAAACATCTTCCTAGTTTGTGATGTGAGCATGAATAGAACCTATAGTAGCTTAACACCACCGAGTGTGGAGTATGTGAATAATGCTCTGTAAAGCACTTTGGGTGTCCTGAAAGCTGCCATATAAATAGTCCAATGGCCCATTCATTACAGAACTGACCAAAATTATGGACGACTATTTGCAACATTTTCTGACATCCTGGCGACAGTAGCTCAGTTGGTAGAGCATCTGTCCACTGATCCGAAGGTTGATGATTCGAATACCGCTCTTGACATAAACATCGTTGGCATTTCAATTTCAGCTGCCACAGATGAATGCTGTCGTTGTGTCCTTGTCCACTTCACCCCTAGTGTCTGCGTACAATGGTGTGTGAGCATTTGCGTGAATAGGTGTGTGGTTACTTGTTGTAAAGGGCTTTGAGTGTCTTGAAGGTGGAAAAGCGCTGTATAAAAATCCGACTGTCACCATCCTAACACAAGCACGCAGTTGTAAAGAACACAATTTAACAGCAGAAATGTTTAGAACGAATCTGGCGATGACTTCTGGACTTTAAAACGGCAGACCTCCAGACTTTTACCTATGACGTAACAATCTGGGTAAATTCAAAACTGTGTGTTCACTATAGTTACTAAGCCTGAATCATTGTTAATAAACTATTTCTTCATGATGATTAAGTCTCAATTGGTGTAGTATTTATAAGGGTTCCTGACTTTTCTTTATTTAGTTTGTTTTTTTGTCGTAGTTCTTTTTTACATTTTGCTCCTATGTGTAAGGGCTTAGTACAGCTCACAATAAATAACATCCGCTGTGGCATTTCTTGATGAAAAAAGTCATATACAGTCCAGATGTCTGCATATTTAATGTCGTTTTTTATTGCTCTGATGCATTTCATGAAAAATAAATGAGAAGATATAAACTGACTATTATTGTGTTATGGAACAAAGCAAACACCAAGAGAGGCAGACAGCGGCATAACCCGAGGCACCACCAATTTAAAGGCGCACGATGTAACCTTTCCGGTGCAAGGTCTGTCACCTGCTTGTCTCCATGGAGATGTAATTGCCTTGCCTGGAATGTTTCACAGTATAGCATTAAAGTTGTATATCCAGTGCAGTGTTTTCTCAATCTGTTATGTGTACTTAGAGAGAATTTCAGTTTGTTGGTTTGCCTTATTTAGAATTCATTTCATCCACTTTGTTGTTTTTGAGGTAATTTCTTGTTTAGACCTACAGTGGAAATGATGTAGTCCACTTTTAGACCTGGAATAAACCATAGTTTGTTTGGTTTTTTACTCAAAAACATACAATCACACTTTGATCAGGCTCATCTTTCCACACAAACCTCTGACCTGTAACTTGGTCTGTCACGATAATTACCATATATTATATTATTAATTAATACAAAATATGATGATTGAACAATAATTTAGGGTCAGTATTTATCGTAAAGTTTTGGCAATTTCTTTCTGCAATATGATGTGACGTGAGCACTGTTCGCAAGTTACTTTAAAACTGAATAGTGTTTTTTATTACTTGTTACTGTCATTTCAAAGTAATTTGTTACATTACAAATATTACTGCATTTAAAATCTAAGACAATACATTACTATTGCATTACTTTTAAGTTACTCTCACCAAAAGAACTGTGAAGATGCTGAACTTTTGCGCCGTGTTTGGACTGAACCAGGACTGAACCAGGACTAAACCAGTACTGAACCACGACTAAATCAGTATTGAACCAGGACTAAACCAGGTCTAAACCAGGACTGAACCAGGACTAAACTAGGTCTAAACCAGGACTAACCTAGGACTAAACTAGAGCTGAACCAGGCCTGAACCAGGACTAAACCAGGTCTAAACCAGGATTAAACCAGGACCAAACCACAACTAATCTTGGCCTAAGATCTTGGAATCTAGGACCGCCCCTGAGAGAACCCTGAGTCCATGGAACAGGGCATCTGCAAGGTGCAATTAGGCGACAGCTGTGATTAGCCCCATGGAGTGTGGAGTTCTGCACCGGTCTACGTGGGCGCGTCTCCGTCGTTTCACCGCTGCTGATATTGCGGTAATTTTAGCGCAATACTACTTCAATCCAGGTTAAAAAAGCATTGTAACACGCATTACTGACATTTGTACCGAGTAAAATATTACTATTTTTTTTGCCTGTAATGCCGAACATTACTGAGTTACAGCAAAAAACAATGCATTACAGTAATTTGTTACTTTTAGAACATGTTACTCCCAACACTGGATTTGAGCTATAGAAAACTGAATTATTATCTAAAATTACAAAAGGTGCACTGTATAACCTTTCAGTTGGGGGTCTGTCACCTTCTTGTTTCTATGGAAATGTCACTGCGCTGCTCGGAATGTCCACAATCTGACACTGAACAGATATATCTTACATTTAATCAATGACAGGTCTGTTTATAGCTCAAAAATATCTAGAAAAACATTCATTCTGACTGTGAGCAGGGTCACCTCTCCACAGATCTGACCTGTAACTTGTTCTGGTTTGGTCTTCATGAGGATAGAAAGTTTTAATGTCCTGAAAAAAAAAGCATTTGATGGATCCTTCAACAGAAAAGTTACACAATGCACCTATAAGTGTTGCCTTCTGCTATTTATTTATGTTTTGTAGCTCATGTTTTTTTTAGCAATACTGTAGAATTGAAGAATTTTTTTTGCCGACAATTCTGCTCTATGGTTTGGTTTCAATATTATCGTTTTATTGTCTATATTAACTTCAGTAATAGTTCAAAATTTGTTGTCATGTAACTTTATCATGTAACTATGTCATGGCAGAACTGAAGCAGCTTGGTTGTGCTGTGAAAACATATTCAACCAATACAACTTTTGTCCAGTTGACAAATTGGATTTCTCCTTTTGCCATAGATTGTACCTGGACGACTGGGGGATTTTACACACATGTAACTATGTAGAATTTTGTTTGGTGGCATTGGCTGCTTGTCCATGAAGATTCTAGAACTTTTCAGTGGAGGGTTCATCAAATTATTTTCTCCATGGAGCTGTTATTGCCTTGTCTGGAATGCTTCACATTATGGTATTAAACTTTTCTATTGTGTCGAAGGACATAATATATTCTGCCGGATGTTTGATTGACAGATATTGTGGCCAATCAGATGTTGTCGTGTTTGGGTTTGGTTGACAGCGCTACGTGTTTTGGTTGTTTTTCAGTGCGTCCTGCGGAGCTCGTGGGTGTGGGGTCTCGTGTGCGTATGAAAGAAGTGAGTAGTGGTTTGAAGAAAGACATGAAGCTGTTTGTAGAGTGTTTCAACGTTTTAATAAAGGCATAAAACTCCATCATCTTTCATCGTGCATTCTTACCGATGCCCCCTGGTGGTCACAACAATTATAAGCCACACAACTAGTTTCCCCATAACATCTATCATCATGGAGACCAAACCAGACCAAGCTAGAGGTCAGATCTGTGGAAAGGTGACCCCGCTCATAGTCAGTCAGTTTTTCTAGATATTTCTGAGCAATAAAACCACCTATAATTGAATAAATGTAAGGTAGAGCTGATAATTGTGTCATATTACTAAACATTTGAAGCAGAGCAATGACATATCCACAGAAACAAGAAGGTGACGGACTTTCAACCGAAAAGTTTCATAGTGCACATTTAACTTCAGTAATATACAGTGATGCCACTAACAAGTTACTGTAGTCTGACTACTTTTTTCAGTAACGAGTAGTCTAACGCAGTGCTATTTCCAAACCAGTAGTCAGATTTAAGTTACTTATCTAATACACTGTGTGTTACTATTTTTGAGTGTCAGGGCGACGTAGGCTTATTTATTTATTTTTATTTTTTGGCGACGTGGGTTATGTGACCCCAAAGATCATATAAATTGTTTCTGGTGACACGTTTCCTATGATGTTACGTGATCTCCGCTCCGCTCCCTTTTGCAGCTGGAAATACAAACATTATTTTGATTTTATTTCAGTTAAGGATGGGGATTGGGGGATCAGTCGCTGCTGAAAGTAAATAATAAAGTAACTTGTAATCTAACTACTCACATACTTTTGAAAGCAAGTAGTCAGTAACTGAACTAAGTTACTTTTTAAAGAAGTAATTAGTAGTTAGTAGTCAGATTACTGTTTCAAAATAACTATGGCAACACTGGTAATATGTCGCACTTCGAAATTTGCTATCGTGACAGGCCTACGTGTAACTTTGTTTGGTTGTTTTAGCTGCTTGTCCACGAAGACACAATGTAGCGTGTAGTGTAATACTGTGTGTCCTACTATGGAACATTTTCTCCACCAGAAAAGTGAGCAACTGATCATGTTGGATCTTAGCCAAATGTGCTATAACTTTTAACTTTATTTTTGGCTTCTCCAAGATAAGTCAACTCCCTCACTATGTAATATTGTTTTGCCATCTGTCCAATAACACATATGCCACAGCCACAGAGCAATTTAGGGATCCCTCCAGACAAAACAAGCACTATGCAAATAACTAGATGAGGAAACGCTAAATAGGTTTCGTTCACATAACAACGATTTAAGTTTAAAACAGCCCATTTTACACTATTTTCTGATAGGTGTTATAATGTTTTCTCATCACAAATATACCTGGAGTTGTGTTTTGTCATGAATCATTTCAATGATTTCAGCCCTGGAATATCCAATCTCTGCTGAACTAAAGTTAAGAGTAGCTGTTAATTTGACAACTGCCACTTCATGACATCACAAGGAACAGAGAGAGCATTTTGAGCTTTGGAGATGTAGAAAGACTAATAATAAAGGATTACTGAAACATGTGTGAATGAAACAAAACACAACTCCAGGTCTGGTTTTTGAGGAGGTAACAACATACCATATTTTTCGGACTATAAATCGCTCCAGAGTATAGGTCACACCAGCCTAAAAATGTGTAATGAAGAAAAATACATGTATAACTCACACCGAAATATAAGTCGCACTTTTTGGGGGAAATTTATTTTATAAAATCAGAGACCAGCAACCAACATTTCATCTTGAAAGGCAAGTTCTAGTAATAACAACAGAACAGAGAACAACAGACTTAACGTCACATATGAACAGTTCTTCAGATAAACTATAGCATAAACAACAGAACAGAACAAGTTTACCAAACTCTCCATCTCACTCCAAATCACTAAATCCATTCAATTCTTCATCCTCGGTGTCACTTCTGACCAACTACATGACCTCCGGAGGTAAACGGAGCGCCACTTCCTCTTCTGCGTAGCTGACTCAGACTCAGCATCAATTCCAGTTAGAATTATTCCAGCCTTTCTGAATCCTGACAGGATGGTTTCGGTGTCACTGAAGTCCAGGCTTTGTCCATCCATCCAGCGACTTCCAGGAAAGTTGCATGGTTGCACCCTCCCGGTGTCACAAGTTTCTCGCTCACTCCAAACTTTCTTTCTGCTGCTTGATTACCGTTTTCAGCTGCATACTTTGCAACTTGCAGCTTGTAATCTGCAAACTATGATTTTCTTCTTGGGGGCATTTGTGTTCAGTCTTCTCAGTCCCCTTTATAAGTTTGTTTAAATTTTTAATTTTCAGTGGTGCAGAAGTAATGGTGCGATCGACTGACATGATACAGACAGAACAGAGACTCTTTCTGCAGGAGACATGCACAGTAGAGCCAAGTAACAGTAATACAAGAGTAATAGGAGTAGCAGATACTGACACACAAGCCTACAGCGCCCTCTTGCTGCAGCCAGTGTGAAAACTTTAATATATAAGTCACTCCAGAGTATAAGTCACAGGACCACCCAAACTGACGTGCGACTAATAGTCTGAGAAATATGGAACTATCATCGCTTAAAGCTCACGATAGTCCATTTTATGTAATATATGACCTTTAAACCTTGCCCACACATTATAACAGGATTGCAGCAATATACCTTAACATAATCTAAAACACCAGCCACGCTATAATTTATTCAACAACTCACAAAAACTCACATATTTTATTTAACCTTTCTTTCACATTTCACGTTGAGCAAACTTTAAAATATTCATTGCACCGAGTTGCTTTGATTCTTGCATTGTACTACACGTTGCGTAACACGTGCGAGGGTCAGGGGGCCGCTGCTTCTGTTACGATTCCTCTTAGACCGACCATTATATCGCCGTCCTCCCATCCAGCTCCGATGCAAATGTACCCCGGCTCTCTATTCAAACCCATCAACACTCCATCTGAAGTCATGCCAGGGGAAATTACAAGCTCCTTTTGGCAGCCGCGCTAACAAATGACGTATAGATAAACTCGCATTAATTTGAATTTCATAAAGGCGGAGTGGAGTGGGTCCCCTTTTAAACCGCGCTGAGGACATCATCTCACTCGCGTAGTTGGATTTGACATTTACGCAGTCTGATGAGAGCGGGGTTTGATGTGCAGCAGTAGCTTTCGAGTTTGCCATACATTAAGCTGCATTGGAAAGTGATAAAGCAGATGTTAAACCGAGCCTTAAGGCATTGAACGGTGCTAAGCTGAGAGGGGGCTATAAAGTAGACGAATGCTCAGGGTTATGGCCTAAAATGGGACTGTTGGAAGCGCAGTAGAATAACGATGCAGACGACAATGAGAGGGGTCGGGAGGTAAATTGTCGAGAATGTAAAAATTCCTCCAAAAGGTTTGTTCACATTTTAAAATTTGATGGTGTTGTAATTTCAGATGGGAGGTAGGGGCCTGTGTAATTCTGTGGTGGTTTTTGAATAAAATATCTCAATGTTTGATGCATAAATCTTGAACCTTAACATTTCTGGAGGAAGGTCTGCCATTTTGTGTCTTCATGCTGATGTTATTGCTTTACATGAGATATTCTACAGTATGGCATTAAGCAGATATAGCCATCCATGCATTTTCTTCTGCTTTTCTGGGGCCGGGTCGCAGTCTAAGCAGGGACTCCCAGACTTCCTTCACCCCAGACACTTCCTCCAGCTCCTCTAGGGGGACCCCAAGGCGTTCCTAGGTCAGCCAAGAGACATAGTCCCTCCATCATGTCCGCGATCTTCCTCGGGGGCCTCCATCCGGTGGAACATGCCCAGAACAACTCCTGAGGAACGCACCCAGGAAGCATCCGGAACAGATGCCTGAGCCACCTCAGCTGTTCCTCTCGATGAGGAGGAGCAGCGTCTCTACTCTAAGCTCCTTCTGTGTGACTGAACTCCTCACCCTATCTCTAAAGGAGCAGATTTATAATTGAATAAATGCAAGATATGAGTTTTTATTTCTCAAAACTGCCACAGAAACATGCATCATTATTGTGAGTGGTGACCTGTAACTTGAATGTCTGCATGTCGACATCCCTGGACATTAAGTCAGGTGACAAACCCTCCAATAGGAAAGTTACACAGTGTATAATGTTGTTACTTCATCAAAAAACATACCTGGAGTTGTGTTTTGTTCTATTCATACATCTTGTAATCCTTTATTATTAGAGCTTAAAATGCTGGTCCACCTCGTGATGTCATGAAGCAGTAGTTTTCAAGTTAACTCTTTCCCCCCTGGACGCCGACTAGGAACAACCCATACATATGTTACTAGTTCTACCCATAGAGCATAATTGCATAAAAGAAAACAGACTTCCACGAGTGATTATAAATGATTTTTACACTCATGAACTTAATTGTAACACAGACATATTTGTATCTCTGGAAACCTTAGACTCTGAACTCTTCATTTATGGATGTTTAAATGTGATTCAACTCATTTATAGGTGTATAACAGCTCACTGAAAATGAGAGTTTACCTGGTCAGGTGCAAACTCGAAAACAAAAAACTACATTCAGCATCTGATATCTGCATGTTCTGAGTACTATATTCATAAAAAATATATATATATACTTTGTCAAAGTATTTAAACAGATTTCATATCACCAGATACAGTATAGCCAAGTGTGCACCTGTTTTTACCTTAATACATTTTACTTTAATAATTTTTTTTTCCATTTAACTTATTCAACTCATTTAGCTTATTCAACTAATTTAGCTTATTATAATATAATAATATAATAATAAAACTCTTCCCCGTCAGTGTGTGTCCAGTATTTGCCGTCTTGGTTATTTTCTCGTGCGCAGAGCTCCACATAAGCGTTTTTTTCTGTAGCGATTCTGTTATACATCGCATCTTGGAAAAAAAAACTGAAATATTTTAAAGGACTCACCTGGGCAACATCCAGATTTCAGGGCAATTTTGGTTCATAATCGAGTATAAAGCTCAGATAGTTTGTTGGGATATCGCAGGACTCCACACAGACGCATCAGCGGCATCTCATCTTCTCCCCGAAAGTCCGTCGCTATCGCTGTTTTCCACTTTATTATCAACTTCAACATCATCACTTTGAAATCTATAAAAGTCACTTTCTCTAAACTTATCCATAAAATACGTCCGCTCCTCATTATTTCTAAAACTGTGCGCCGCAGCGCCACGATCTTTCCATTGCACGTGTTTCGTGTTGTGTTTTTTCCGGAAGCTACCATCGTCACTATTTTGATTAACTTCGGAAAAAATCTGCGAAAACATATCCTTGAATCCTATTGGTCAGTCTAGTGTGGGTTGTAGTGGCCCCCACCGATCACAGTCTCTGTTTAAATGTGAAAACCCGAGCCATTTCTAAAGGTCGTCAAATCTCGTCTTTAGTGATACGGCGGAGGTGTCAAAAGTCGTCATTAAGGGTTCAGGGGGGTCGTCAAATGTCGTCTTCATGGGGGAAAGAGTTAACAGCTCCTTTTACCTTTAGGTGAGTATATTGGCAGTTCTGTACTAAAATTATCCAAATAATTCCAGTGAAGGAGTGTGAAGTTCAAAAACACAGTGGAGCTCTTTCTGCATTACCTCATGACATCACAAGGTGCAGCCTTCAAGGTCAGTTGTACCTTAGCTGGAGGATTTTAGCTATGGTGCATGTTTTGGGTTGATGGAGGAAACCAAAGTGCTCAAAGGAAACGCACTCGGAGAGAACATGCAAACTCCACTCAGAGAGACCCGGGCAACCTGGGGATTGAACCTGGGACCTTCTTGTCGTGAAGCGTGAGTGACTCCACATTATTAAAGATGCACTATGTAACTTTTCTGGTGAAGGATTTGTCTTGTGCTCGTCTTCAAGGAGTTATTGCGTTAGTTAGAATATTCCAAAGCTTTACATTTTTCTATCTTGCATTTATACAATTACAAATATTTTTACTGTTGGCAAAATACATGCATTCTTACTGTGAACAGGCTTGCCTTTCCACCGATCTGACCTGTAACTTGACCTGGAGACGTCACCAGCATATCAACACGGAAAGAAGACAAAAGTTTAAAACCATACGGTGGAAGATTTCCAAGCAAAGCAATAACAAGCAGATGTCTGAACCCCCCAACAGAAAAGTTCCACAGTGCGCCTTTAAAATACCTACTTTTTATGCTACACACATAACAGAAAATACTTTTACCGTTATCTGTTTCCCAAAACTACCTGACAATAACTATCCCTAAATGAAACGGGCCAATTTTAACGTCAGATCCATTTACCAAAGAAAGCTTAAGGGAGAATTCTCAAGAGGTGCAAAAATCCGCCTCAGTGTTAGCGTATTACATAAAGTGCCTAAAATTGTATATTGGAGCTTGTTATGATCTATGAAATAAATGATGCAGTCGCAGCTTAATACCGCGAGCTAACCACGGCCCGCCCAGAGCCCATTATCTGTGACAAATGACGATAATAAAGTGAAGCGCAGTTACACAGGCTGCAGTGGAGATGAGCCGCTCCACAACCACAAAATGACTCCAGTGGAATATTTTAGGACACAGTGACACGGTTTGACACCCTAATGCTCGGTTTGAGTCATCCGCGTGACAACAAGGAGACACACAGGACAATGGTTGCATGGGAAGTGAGTTTTCTGTTGTTGTAGTGATGTTGCGACGCCTAATACAGTATTGATGTATTGGTGTTGAAAGTTATGTGACTACTTCAATTTTCTTTAAAGAAAAAAAGAAAAATACATTGTTTACATTTTATATTATCTAGACATGCATGTATAGTCCGTTTTTAACCACCCTGAACCCAAACTCTTGCATGCTTTATTGATTTATCTTGATGTATGAGTGCAAAAACAAAGAATTATATCTTTACGTGATGTAGTTTCTGGGAAAAATAATGTCCACATTCTGGTCAAAAGTTTTAGAACACCCTAATTTTTCCAGTTATTTATTGCAGTTCAAGTCGTGCAAGTCCAAAGAACATCTTGAAATGGTACAAAGATAAGTACTGAACAGCCAGAGGTTTTAAAAAAAAAAAGATAAAAGAACAAAACACAAGTCCAAGCTCTGCCAAAACTACCTCAGGAAAAAAGAACAAGATGGTAAAGCTTGAAAACATGGAGTGTCCAGCAGCACAGTGTCCAGACTTAAACCTCATCGAGCTGGATTGGGATGAACTGGACAGAAGAGTGAAGCAACCTACAAGTGCCACACATTTATGAGAACTTCTGCAACAGACTTGGGAAGAACTTTCTGAAGAATATTTGATTTCTATTGTAAAGAAAATGAGCCACAAGTTGTTCAGCTGTTACATCTGCTAAAGGTGGACACTTTCATCAATCAAATGTTTAGAATATGTTTTGGTCAAAAGTAAACAGTATAAAAAAATTTAAAAAAAAAATTTTAAAAAGGAAAAACAAGTATGGTGTATAAAACATCCATTTTATGTTTTAATCATTTTGATGGAACACAAAGACACAATTGAATAATTTGCAAAAACTATATATGAAGTTGACTTTTGTGAGCATGTTGGAATGTTGTTACCTCCTCAAAAACAGACCTGGAGTTGTGTTTTGTTTCATTCACACGTTTGTGTAACCCTGTATTAATCTATTTTGTCTTGTCTATATCTGTAAAGCTCAAAATGTTTTATTCCACTTTGTGATATCACAAAGCAGTAGTTTTTATGCTGACAGCTACGTTTGACCTTGTTCAGTAGAGCTTGACTAGCCGGTTTCACTTCGTGGAAACTGTCTTACCTCACAACATTAGGATTCTTTTACTCGACAGTAGGTGGGTACTTTTTATTTAACCAGTCGCTGCTATTTGGCTGTGATGTATGTAATGTGCCGCTGATGGGGCTAACTGGTATATTGAGCTTTTCCCAAATCCTGTAAGAAGAAGAGCAATAATGTCTTTGTCCTTGGTAAAATTCACCAAACATTCTCTTTGTTTCGGCTTTAAATCCTCGATCTCGGGAATCGTTGCCAACACAGAATGTATGTCTTTGTCTACATGCACCTCGACTGCTTTGTTTACTGTTGTGCTCTACCACAACTACAACTTCTACAACTTCTGGGACTGTTGCAAACCGTCTAGCTTTTTCCGATTCCTGACCCCGTCGCTGGAGAGAAATAATATTGAGTGGAGGTACTAGGTGGTAGAGATTGGCAATTCCAGGGTTGAAATCATCCAAATGATTCTAGTAAAGGTGAATGGACTTGAAAAAGCACAGTGGAGCACTTCCTGTATTACCACATGACATCACAAGGTGAAACAGTGTTTTCAGTTTGAGAGAAGAACAAAGCTTAAATATGCAGGTGATTAAATGTGTGTGAGTGAAACAAAACACCACAAAGCAGGTAACAGAGATCAGAAAATAGCATAATACTGTAGCATAAATCACTGCTACTGGACATTTCTATTACCAAGGTTGGTTCTTCGCCTCGAGAAAGTAGAAGGACTGATACTAAAAAATATCAATACCATTCTCAAGGTAAGAAGTAGTAGTAGTAGTAGTAGTAGTTGGTTTCCCCCTGATATTATCTTACCACTTCTTGGAAATGTGGTCAAAATATAAGATAAACTAACAATAGCATTCTCAAGGTAAGTAGTTTTCGATACATTTTTTCCAATTCTTTTTCAAGTTAACAGAAGCACTGATTGATTCTCTGTATTGTTTGTGAGGATGGTTAACTCAATAGGCTTTACTTCTATGACAAATGTAGCTAACTGTATTATTTTTTTCTGTTAATGATGCAGCCCCATTATTGATCTCGTTCCACTAGGCCCACCACACAGTCTCTAAATGCTACTAAACCGTGTTTTCTTTGTGGCCGCAGCCCTAATCCCTTTCATTTAAATGGAGAATTTGAGAAAAGTTTCACCACTCAACACTGCACCGATTCTCTGGGAGGCTTTTAAACGGCTTTGTAGCCCGTATTGAACTTATTTGTGGTCAAGATCAGCAGCTTGATGTGAAATAATCCAACCCCGATGACGAGGGCGGCACATGGTGACTTCCGGAATAATGCAAAAACGTTACATTTACCTGACATTACTGCCAAAAATACAACTTCCAACCGCAAGGGCGTTAAATGAAATAGCAGCTCTGGTGTGTACATGGACAAACATAGATTACAACCTGTAAAATTATGGGTCTGTATATTAATTTGTTTGAAAATACCTATATTTTCAAACAAAATTGACGCTTGTGAGCTTTAAGCCATGTTATGTTACCTCCTCAGAAACATGCATGGAGTTGTGTTTTATTTCATTCACATGTAATCCTTTATAGTCTCTCTACTAGTACATATTCAAAGTTCAAAATGCTCTATTTCACCTTGTGATGTCATGAAGCTGTAGTTTTCAAGTTAACAGCTACTTTTGACTTTTTGTTCAGAAGAGTTTGGCAATTCCAGGTCTGAAATTATCCAAATGATTTTTGTGAAGGTGTATGGAGTTTAAGGCCCTGTTTACACGAACACGGGTATTTTTAAAAACATTTCCCGTCTTTTGTCCCCATCTTTTACACACAAACGGCAAATTCACTTTTTGAACAAATTGTTCTAAAAACTCCGGCTAGAGTGGAGATCCTGGAAAACTACGGTTTAGTGTTTGCATGTAAAGTGAGATAAACACAGTTTTAGTGCGACCAATGTTTCCATTTTGATGATGAAGCATTCAGAGCAGCAGTTGCATTTTTTCTGGTGCAAACACTTTTCATGTGGTTGCATTTGCACACACAGCTCATACATCATATCCATGACCAGACACCAATGAGGCTTGGAGGTCAGCGATTTTGACACTTCTTTAGCAGATCTGTGGAGAGGCGAGCCTGCTCAGTAATGCACATTTTTCAAGGTATTTTTGAGTAATACTTAAAACTGTACTGAAATAAACACTACAGGTTTGAATCTAATTCAGGTGCTGCCCCGAGACTTGGCGTAGTTATGACGGTGCTCGATGGCGTATTTATGCGGGCTGATGTAAACGAAAACTTTTTTGAAAATGTTGATGTGTGCACAATGTTATTTTGGAAAAGGGAGGGAGGGAAATATTAGTTTCTCAACATACTCAGCTAAGTGTAAATGAATATGCAGGGTTTGTGTGTTAAACATGTGTGAATGAAACAAAAGGGTTTGTTTTTGATTAGGAACAAACATTGCAACACAAATGGGCCCTTAAAGGTGCTCTATGTAACTTTTTGGTTGAGGGTCTGTTTCTATGGATATGTCATTGCTCCATCTGGAATGTTCCACAGTATGACATTAAACATCTCTAACTTATATTTCTTTAATTACAGGTGGTTTTATTGCTCAAAAATACCTAGAAAAACAGGAGCGGGGTCGCCTCTCCACAGATCTGACCTGTAACTTGGTCTCTGTTTGGTCTCCATGAAGAAAAAGTTTAATGCCATACTGTGAAACATTCCAGACAAAGCAATAACATTTTCATGAAGAAAAAGCATTTGACGGACCCTTCACCAAAAAAGTTCCACCTTTAAAAAAATATAAAAATATGAAAAACAGTCAAGTAAACCTGCATCTTTTTTTTACAATTTTTAACTTCACTCTCTCTTCACACAGCTATAACAAGTATATTTCCTGCTTGCTTTTTTTCATCCGCACCACTTAGCCGGATGTTATTCTAATCTGCTCTAGTGCTGTTCTCATCTCCTGACCTCTTCATGTTTTATTAACCACACTGATGCTTTGCAGTCTGGAGTCTCTCATTGAAAACCTTCGCATGAAGCCAAAAACGTGTCCGCAACCATTTCCGTGCATATAAAACGCTGCAATTTCCAGCAGAGGGTTGACGAAACTGAAGCAAAGCCTTTTAAATGAAGCTAAAAACAATAGCAGTTAGTTTAACATGCACTGCTGTGAAGATCCTTTGAGTGTTGAAATGATTAAGTATTTTAAATGTGCATTGTGTAACTTTTCTGATGGAGGGTCCCTCTAATGCGTTCCTCCATGGAGATGTTATTGCTTTGTCTGGAATGTTTCACAGAATTATTATTAAACCTTAATATTCCCATGAAGACCAAACCAGACAACATTACTTGTCAGATCTGTGGAGAGGCAACTGCTGACAGTCAGTATGCCTGTTTTTTTACTAAAATTTTCACACTGACAGCCGCGAGAGGGCGCTCTAGGCTTGTGTGTCAGTATTTGCTACTCCTGTTACTCCTGTAGCACTGTCACTTGGCTCTACTGCACATGTCTCCTGCAGAAAGAGCCTCTGTCTTGTCTGTATCATTACAAGATTACAAGCTGCAAGTAGCGAAATATGCAGCCAAAAAAGGTAATCATGCAGCAGAAAGAAAGTTTGGAGTGAGCGAGAAACTTGTGACAACCGGGAGTGTGTGCCACACAACTTTCTTGGTAATCAGAAAGGCTGGATAATTCTAACTGGAACTGATGCTGAGTCTGATGACAGCTACACAGAAGAGGAAGTGGTGCTCCTTTTACCTCCGGACATTGAAGAGCTGCTCAGAAGTGACACCGAGGATAAAGAATTCAATGGATTTAGTGATTTGGAGTGAGATGGAGAGTTTGATAAACTTGTTCTGTTGTTTATGCTATAGTTATCTGAAGAACTGTTCATATGTGATGTTAACAGTCTGTTGTTCTCTGTTCTATTGTTATTTCTATAACTTGCCTTTCAAGATGAAATGTCAGTTCCTCTGATTTTATAAAATAAATTTCCCCCAAAAAGTGCAACTTATAGTCCAGTGCCAGTTACATGTTTTTTTCTTCTTCATTATGCATTTTTTGGCTAGAACTCCGGAGCGACTAGTCTGAAAAATATGGTAACTGTAAAGCAGAGCTCCAGACAGAGCTATGGCATATCCATAAAAATAAGTAGGGACGGACCACCAACCAAAAAGTTACACAGTGCACCTTTAAAACACGGCAGAGCACTTCCGAAACAAAAGAAAAGCTAATGATGACATCAGCTGGTGGAACAGAGCATCTTAATTTCTTGATCTAATTGCTGGATTACAGTATCATATTATAATTTCAATCCAGTTATGTTTTACATCATAACAATTTAATAATGAAGACACTGATTTTTTCTGAATTAAATTATAATGTATGAGACCGATTTATCATTATTTTACATTTTGGTCATTTAAAATAATAATATTGTTCTAAAATGATTAATAAAAGAATTATAAAATAAAAGAAACAGGTCTGTCAACATCCATCATCAAAACAAAGCACCGCACTGCTGGACCTGCTGACAGCCACACGTGGATAACTACAGTTCACAATGACAAGCAGAGGATTTTTATTTATTTTTTTGGTCAAAATGGCTACACAACAGGTAAAAAAATTAAAAAAATTAAAAAAATTTGAAGAATGAAGTATTTTCAAAAAGAAGACTCAAAATGCATGACACAACAACACACAACACACAACTTACAAATAACATATTTTTTAAGGTCTTGTAACAACAAATATGTGTAACCCCAGTACAGAAGTATTGTATAACCAGCTCTAGAAGGTCAGAAAGTCCACTGTGTACTATCTGCGTCTAAATATAAAGCGTTTTATTGTTCAAGCATCAGGAAGTACACTATGCTCGCTCTGGTATCTGAAAGTTATGAAAAGTGCTTATAAACTCATCAGTGTGAATAATTAGGACGCTCAGGATACATAAGGTAAGAATAAGGTCAAGAATAATTATGGACCACTGCAAACTGCTTGCTTTTAGCCATGTTAGAATGCTGTTAACTGATCTTTATTATTATAGAGTTAACTTTATGTCCTGTCATTCATCATAGTTCAGTTTTGCACTTCTTTCTGACCTCCTGAGCAGTAAATAGATGAGATTTTTAATTACTTATTTTCTGTTCTATTTTAACATACACAGTACGTGGGGCATCAGGGCTTTCAAGTCCTTCTCTGCTGAAAAAATATCTGAATCACAGACTGATGTTAATGATATTATTATTAAATAATTCCAAATGGTCCGTCCGTTTCCTTTCAGAGCTTTTCCGATGGTTGTGCTGCTTCCACACATGGATTTTCATATTAATGCATTTGACCAATCACATTTTAGCCATCACTTGTTGCTAGGCAGAGTCAAAGAAGTGTCCCTGAGGCCTTCACAATCCATTCTGCAGGCACTCAAAACACAAAATAAATGTCGATAAAACTGTTATCGGCATTTATCGACCAATCAGATTGGCGTATGACATCACCGGATTCACACCCGCTGATGAGACAGTCAGAGAGCGAACCAGCCAAAGCAGCAAACTGCATCTGTAGCAGGACCAGGACTACACCAGGTCTAAACCATGTCTAAATCAGGACTAAACCAGGACTACACCAGGTCTAAACCATGTCTAAATCAGGACTACACCAGGACTACACCAGGTCTAAACCATGTCTAAATCAGGACTACACCAGGACTACACCAGGTCTAAACCAGGACAACACCATGTCTAAATCAGGACTACACCAGGACTAATCTTGGACTTGAGAGAGAGCGAGAGTGAGAGAGTGACAGAGTGTCGGCAAAGCGAGATCGAGCAACAGCTGCACCGAGTCCCGTGCAGCATGGAGCCCTTTCGTCTGCGGTCACCTGACAGTCTACGAGGGCGCACCTTCAGGCCAGTCCTGACAAACAGTCCTGGTTTAGTTCTGGTTTAGTCCTGGTTTAGCACCCCAGCGCTCCTCACTTCTTCTCCTTGCACCGTGCATCGATCTGGTGAATCGTTGCCAACACAGAATGTATGGCTCTTCGCTGATTGGCTGGTGCCCGAACTCGCACTGCGGGGTTCATGCAAACCGTCTAGGGTATTCTGATTCCTGACCTAGTTGCTGGAGAGAAATGAAATTGAGGGAAAGCACTAGGTGATGCCAGCCTGGTACAACATTATACATAGATCAGAAAATATCGTAATATTGGACCTCTATAATGATCTTGTTTTTTCATGTTTTCAGACAGTAGAAATCAGGTACAGTGCCTTTAAAGCTCATAAATGCCAATTTAACACAATATGGGACCTTTTAACCACCCAGTGCGTAACCAGGCCCATCTAGTTTAGTTAAGACGAGGGGCCACCACACCTGCGCCCACATCACTCGCACAACGGTTCCCACACATGACTCGAATACTGAGCCCAGTGCTCTCAGCTAATGAAGCTGTTCATAAAAATAAAGCCACTTACTCACTCAGTCACTCATGCGCACACAAACACACACATGCATGCACACCCACATACACACCTCCCCTGCTGCCGAGGATATTTTCAATTAATCAGCTTCCCTCATCAATAATGCAACAGCCCCGCAGCCAGTCACTCCAACCAGCCATTTAATGAGGCCGAGCGGAGAGAGGGACAACGGTTTCGCGATTCGCACCATTATAGAAGCAAAGACGACGCTCGTATTAAACTATCGCCGGCGCTACTTTCAGCCCCGAGTCATATCCAGACCTGTCAGGCGGCGTTTGCGGAAGGACACGCGTGACAATAAGCAAACACCCCGGGAGCCATCACCGCACTGACCTCCGAGGTGGCTTCAGAGGGAGGAAAAATCAACTCCGCCGCTGCAATTTAAGAAGAGCTTTGTCCGTGAATTATTAAAGGGGAGATGGAAGGAGCCGGTGTCCTGGTTTGATGATGTTTATTTCCGAGTGAAATTGCAAAGAGAAGTCAAGGGGCAGTGAACAAATGGAGAGGCACTTGTTTATCTGCATATTTGTTTTAACAGGTTGCAGTCTAAGCTGGAAGGGCTCTACATTTGGGTAAATCGGCTTTTTGAGGTTTTAGCGATGTGATGGTGTTTGGAATCTAAAACATACTTTTACTTACTATTTTTCAGGTGGAGGAAACACTGTCATGGAAGAGCTGATTTGCATGGAATTACACAGTTACACAGTATGGCATTAAATGTATGTATTTAAAATACCCTCCCAAAAACATGGATTCTTAAAGGTTGTATGGAGGATTTTTTTTGGTTTCAAATTGTCAATGATAGCATTATAGAGATGCAGTAGCCTTGTAATTATGATGACCAAAAAAAAGAGAATAAAAATTCATCAACTCTGGACGTGGTGGGGCTAAACATTTGCCAATAGATAACGACACTACCTCGTTATCTGTTAGCTGACAGGCTGTCAATCAATCTCCCTACGTTTCTAGCGTAACTGACTTGCCTGCGCCGCCGGTACGTGGTTTACGTACGCCTGTCACGCAGTCCACAGATGCAAGCCGCACAGACGCTGTTTACTCCACCAACGCAACAGTTCTTAGCGGCTTTTTTTGACCTATATCTTCCTCGCAGTTTGCACAACGTTTGTTGCAATGGCAGACAAGAATCCAGGAGCAGTTCGCCGCAAAAGAAAGTCAGTTTTTGAGATTGCTGAAAAGAAGAAGACAAGGGGAAAAGCAGCGAAGCCAAACTAAGGTGATTCTTGAAGATTCATTCCAGCGATGGCGCAACTGAAGCAGACGCAGGGTCTAAAGACTGACGCATTGGTCGCCAAATTACTCCTGGACAGATCACTTCTGCTTATTATGAAAACGTACTTTATTTCCAAGAGCTAGACAAACATTTTTCAGGACACGAAAGCGATATCCTATGTCTGAAAACGTAATTTTCAATGCAAAGAAAGAGTCCGCTTGCTGCTGCGTGTTGTAGCTAGTTCATTCGCACTGAATCTCCGCACAACCTTCTCTGCTCCCCTTTCCTGCTCCTGTCCCCGCTGCCCGATCCGCTCTTAACCCTGCTCCTCACTTCTCCGGGCACGGAATCTCCGCGCACCGCTCCCCTCTCCTCTCTCCTCTCCCTGCTCCCTGCTCCTCACTTCTCGTCCGCGAACGAAATGTCCGCACACCCGCTCCCCCCGCTCCTCACTTCTCCGCCTTCCCTAACCAACACTGTAGTTAGTTGTTTACAAGTCATGTGCAGCACCGGCTGTAAACAAACCTGTTTCTGGCGTAACGAGGAGGCAGGAGGAGGCGTTTCTACGTAGGAGCTGTAGGGGAGGGGGGGTGGTTTCACGCATGCGCAACATTTGAAAAAGGACAAACAGTCGCTGGATTTCTTGTTCCTTGGAAAATCCTCTATACAACCTTTAAGGCCAATGCACACCAAAACTCTTCGGCATGCAGCAAATCATGAAGCTGTAGTTTTAGAGTTAAGAGCTACATTTGACCTTTTGATCGCTATAGATTGGCAGTTCTACAACTGAAATGATCCAAATGATTCTAGAGGTGAATGGAGTTTAAAAACGCATGACATCACAAGGTGGAACAGTGTGTCTTCTGTTAGAGAGAAGAACCCAGCCTTAATTTGGAGGATTTGTGTGTTAAACATGTGTGAAATAAAACAAAAATATAACTCCAGGTATGTTTGTGATGAAGAACCAACATTATTAGCCTGATTCATCAGGAGGTTTCACTTCGTAGAAACAGTCTGACCTCGCAGCATTATAATCACACCAAAAGAATCACACCTCACACCAAAACTCTTCGGCATGCTGCAAAATTGCCACCTCCATTATTTTCTATGAGTGTGCACACACCGGGTGCTCCTCACAAACCGGGTGCAGTCGCCGCTCGACCCCACACTTCGATTTGTGTTTGTTGCATCTGAATTCGTCTGAAAACACATTAAGCATTCTGTGTCGCGAAAGTCATGTTAAAGTCTGAGAGCTGTGGTGCGTGGCGTTCAGTGACTGGGTACCATAGATTGCATACATGAGTGGAAAAATAGGAAATGCGCCAGGAGGCTCTTCTTCTCTTCTGACCCTGGATCCAATTGACTTACATTGGGATCTTGTGGCCCCTCTCTCTGTAACTGCTGCAGTGAACCTCGTCATTTTGGTCTTAAACTGTTCATATTAAATGATTTTTTTATTATATATTTTTTTTGCTGTTTTGTCTGTCAAAAAAATCATTACATGGAGCCTGGCTCCAGATTCGCTCCTGTAACCGTGAGTATCGTGAGCCTCATTTGAGTGGCACTGAACACAAAGGGTGACGTCACACTCGCTCAGTTCACTTCTTTTATACAGTCTGTGGTGGGTACTGATAGGGCGTGCTGCGTTTTGGTCAGAGTCGGCGTCAGAGCACATCTACTGGAGGGGCGTGGGTCACCAGCAGGGGGGGCACTGCCGTTTGAGAAATATTTTAACGCGGTGGAGTCATACAAAGCAGAAATGCTATCAAACACGTTGTTCTTAAACAGTATTAGGCTAATTATGTGTTGTTACTATTATCATCATTATTAAAATTATTATTAGCTGCAATAGTTGTTGAGGCTGTGTGGTAGACGATACGCACACAAGACAATAATAAAAGGCTGAGGTTTATTAAAAAACAATAAGGCCTGCCACTGGTTGTAAACATTAAACAACAGCCTCTCGTCAAAAACACCCCTGAACAACATCACTGAAAGAAGTAATCGGGCAAGAAATAGCCACGCGTCGGGCAGCACCAGGGCTGTAGTGGGCGTGGTACGCGAGGGTACGCCGTCCACACACTTCTCCTGATGTGAGATATAAAAAAAATATTTAATAAAAAAAATGGTGGTATAATTTTTGGGAGGGGCACCAAGGCCAAAATTATAATTATATATTATGAATATTTTGGTTTCTAGTGGCTGAACTATATCAGTGCACAATGAACAGCCACGTGAAAACTTCGCATCAACACAACGTATCACGCCGCTCACACCCAGACCCAACAACGTCAACAAAACTACAAGAAGATAAGAGGCTCTGGTCACAACATGAACACACGACATCAGCGCCGCTCCTACAGCACACGACAGAACAACCAGAGCAGCTCCAAAGCACACACGAGCTCATTTACGCACTTTTACAACTATAACACTATTTCTCTGTGACGCTCCATCTTCAGATTTGCCGCAAACTAATGAAAACCAGCCTCTTACCTTCTCCAGAGACTGAAGCAGAGTGTTTCCTCTGTCCACTGTCCCACTGGTTCTGTCTCCAAAAGTCTATTGTCCAATATGAAGAGAAGAAACTGGTCCAAATCCTGGTCCAGTCTGGTCCGTGACGCGAGGTCCAGGAGCCAAGTGCACGAGCGGTTGTAAAACTAAAACTTAATTCCACTTGTTACTTAAATCTAAAAGTTCCACCAGTCAATCAATGCATCAATCAAATCATTTTAAAACAGTAATAATAACGGCCTGTGCTGGGGGTGGGGCACTAGTGGCCGCTAGGGGGGGCACGGCCCTGAAATGCCCCACCTTGCCGCCGACACCGGAAATGCGCCAGGAGGCCCTTCCGGCTCCTTCTGACCCTGGATCCAATTGACTTACACTGGGATCTTGTGTCTGTTCATATAAACCTGCTCTACATGATTCTGATGTTTGTATTAAGTTATTTCATCTGTTAAAATAACCTTATTCATAATATAGAGCTTGGCTTCAAATTCACTGTCATGTTTAGAGCAGAAGTAGGACCCAAAAGGCACAACTGCATTTCCAAAGTGGTTTAATAAAACAAAGAATGACCAAACACAAAACAAACAGACATGAAACTGATAATGACAAATGAACCAACAGCGGACAGAGGAGAAGACAGGCACACAAATGAATGAGACACAGGTCAGACACATTAGGACGGGAAAACAACACAACAGGAAGTAAAACTCAAAACACACACACAGCTAGAGAAATACAAAATAAATGCAGATCAAGAATAAAAAAAATAATTCAATCAAAATGTAACTGTTAGCATCGCGAGCTTCATTTGAGTCAAAGTGAACACTGTAAGTGACGACACACTCACATACACAGTCTATGCTTGTATGTTATATGGCTGATGTCAATGTTCATAAGTGTCTCTGAACATGTGATTGTATTTAAGTTTGTGGAGGTGGAAAGTCTGCTGCATGATTTCACTGAAATAGAAAGTTATTTATTGCCATAAACACACCCATGATGACAAAACATGCTTTTTTAAATTTTAATTTTTGGCCAAAAGTTACATACCACAGCTTTAAATGACAGAATATTGTCAAATTTGTTTGTTACATTTTGTGCTGTCAAGCGATTTAAAAAATTGAGAGATTAATTAATTATGATCTGTAATTAATTAATCTAATTCATCTCTTTTTTAATCTCACCTAAAAATTGCTGAGAAAAGCCCTCAACTTGAGGTATTTTCATTTGAATTCATTATTACGTAATTTTCATACTATCATTAACATTTTTATATAAATATCATCATTATTACTATTACTAATCTGCATAAATAAACTTAACTTTACAACATATAAACCATCACCACTATAGAGCCACATCAACCTGTTTGACATTATAATGTGTTTAATGCAGCTTTGTGCAAGTCTCACAGAAACGAAACTTAAAACCGCATGGCTCATTTGCATAAACTAAGCGGGGAAAAAAAAAAGAAAAAACACTCTTGTGCGCTGATGCGGTTCAGCTTCTACTAAAGAACACAACTCAGTGGAATATAAATGTTCTTTGTGTGACAGAGGGATGTTGATGGTGAAGGTGAGTCTGTTCTGTGTGTGTGTCATGATGTTTTCAGAGATCAGATGTGTGCAGGTTTATCACAGATGCAGTGAGAATGGGAATAAAAATTAGGCTACAATTCATTGCGGGAGCGAGCAGAGCAGGACTGCACAGTGCGGGACTGTGTCCTAATGCGATTAAAAAACATAATGCACTAAATATGACCGTAATTAATTAATCGCAATTAACGCGATAATTTGACACCCCGAGTTACATTATTATTTAAGTTGTTAGATTGTTGTATGAGATGTGGGAGTCCCCTGAGTTCATAGAAATCACCAGTTCAGGCTGTGTTCCAGAATAGGGATGTAACAATAACTGAAATCGTCAAATCGTCAAAGTCTCACAATAATATCGTGGACTGTCACAATATATTGAATTACAAGTTTCTTTGTTTAAATGCATGGTTTTATAGTAGCAACAGCTTATGAACTACATATTCCATGATTCATTTCAGTGCAGACAACATGAAGAAATATGTTTTTACTTGAATTCCTGGGATTATGACAGAAATAATTCACACCAAAATCTTGTCAAGGTATTGTAAAAGCAAAAAACGTGTCCCATTTACAATTTGCAAGCCTCTTCAAAATATCGCAATAAATATCGTGATAATATCGTACCGTGAGATTTGGATATCGTTACATCCCTATTCCAGAACATAATTTATAGTCAGAATCTGAAATAAACGTGAAATGGTGTTCCTCAAGGCACTACCCTGGGCCCAGAAGTGTTTCTTGGAATTGTAAACCTATACCATAGAATTAGCATTAGTTACTTGCTTTCTGGCTTGTCTCAGCACATTCCCTACTTATAATCCAAAGTGCACTCTGCCTTCCGCCCTCAGTTATTTGGCAAGGCTTCACTCACCCAAGACAGTAAATGACGTACGCTTCAATTAACTCAAGCTCATATGGGAAGAACATTATGCAGATCTCAAAAGTTTTTATAAATGTCTGTGTATTACAAACTGACATAAGAATGCTGTGGGAGCAAACTTGGAAAAGCTGGAACAAAGCCACTGGTTAATATGAATGGTTCCATCTGCGTTGCCTCCCAGTCCCTCAGCTCCCAAACACTATATCTGAAACGCAACAACATCTGCACGTGTTCTTTGTCTATTCGAGCGAGCAGTTTCCTCGTACTCTGACACACCTCCCACCACACTGCTTTCATTTCCAAGAAAGAGTCTAGAGTTAAAAGGTCTGTACCCGATTTTCTTCTTCTTGTTTTTGTCTGTCAAGTACCCACATTATGCTATTTTCTGAAGTGTTATAATGTGGCTTCCTCGTCACAAACGTACCTGGAGTTGTGTTTCGTTTCATTCGCACATGCTTAACAAACAGAACTGCATATTTAGGCTGAGTTCTTTTCTTAAATACAATAGAAAACACCGTTCCACCTTGTGATGTCATGTGGTAATCATTTGGATAATTTCAGCCCTGGAATTGCCAATCTGCGGAACAAAAAGTTAAAAAGGTAGCTGTTAACTTGGAAATTACCGCTTTGTGACATCACAGGGTGGAACGGAGCATTTTGAGCTTTGGAAATGTAGATGGACTTCATAAACGGTCACCCAAACATGTGTGAATGAAACAAGGCACAGCATTAGCATTACCGTCACAGCAATTAGGATCCTCGGAGTATGTAAGGCAGGGGTCTCCAACCTCACGCTCAAGAGCTACTGGTAGCTCTCCACCCGCTTCCTAGTAGCTCACCAAGGGATTTCTGAATTACATGTATTTTGCTGAATACGTAAAACCTGATTAATTTTACTATTGTACATGTAACATTTTGTTGGTCTGGCCTTGGAGATGGGATGATTCCACTCAGTCCCAGAGGAGGAGCGCACTTTGCTCTGTGCGACTTAAAGGACATTGAAAATGAAATGCATTTTCTGTTTTACTGTCTTTTGTATCATGAGCTGCGCTGTCAGTTGTTGTCTAATGTGTCTTACTGTTGGTTTGGTATGCCTGATGAGGAGAGACTGAAGTATCTGTTTAAATGTAATGTTTTTAAGTTGGCCCAGTTTGTGTTGAAAGCCTGGGACCTCCGTAAAAGGACACTTTATATTTGATGTGTGATCTGTCTGCTTATTGTGTTGTGTCTTATAAGCCCAAGCGGACTGGGCACCAATTAAATGGTGCATGACACTAAATAAGTACAATAAACTAAACTAAACTAAACTGAGGTCATAATAAAATTGTGAAACAAGTGCGTAATTAATGAAAACTTTTCTGTACTCGTTCATGACTAGTCACATCTTCTTTGTGTTTTGGTCATTTTGAAGCAACTTTTCTGTATTTTACCTGAACAAATGACAGGGATCAGACTGGTACAAAATTGGGACACCTGGAACATTTCTTGTATAAAACTGGGACAAATCACTGGTTTTGTATAAGTCTGATGGGACAAGAGACACAGTGCTCAAAACTGGAACTGTCCCGAATAAATAGGGACGTCTGGTCACCCTAATCTAACTCTGCTTCATCTCAGGTTTGCTGTGGCTTTGTTATATACTACATTTCTTGTGACCAATAAAACTGGTAGTTCTTTGGCATTTTTGTTTTGTAAAGGTAGCTCACCAGAGGAAAAAGGTTGGAGACCCCTGACACAAGGTAAGTGAGGACTTTGACTTTGGGCCACTGAAAACAATTTCTTCTTTTCACATTTTTAAGACAGTAAAAAGCAGGTCCAGTGTTGAGTGGAAAGTTAGCTGCTGTAGAAGAATTTTTAAAAAATCTGAAGAATTTAAAAAGGAACATGGAACATTTTACATTGCTGATAATTAAAAAGAAAAAATGCAGAATATGTATATGACACTTGTTCTAATAGACATGATTTGGTCTTGTTCTAGTCCTGGTTTAGTCATAGTCTGGGCCACATTTTGATGACTTGTTTATGTGTGTGCGTATGACACTTGTTCTAACAGATGATTTCTCAGATGATTTGATGTTGTTCTACTTCTGGTTTAGTCCCAGTTTAGTCCATATTTTGATGACTTGTTTGTGTGAGGTGTGTGGGTGAGTGTGTGAGTGTGTGGGTGTGTGTGAGTGTGGGTGTGTGTGTAGTGAGTGCAGCTTTAGTTTATTTCCCTGTTTTATTACACTGGAATCTTTCCTGCCTTTAAAAAAAGTAAATGAAAAGAAATAAACAATTCAAAGACATTTTATGATCATGCAGCAGACCAATGGGGTGTCACTACATGATTTTATAAGCAGCTGTTTCATTTTTCACTGCTTGTTTGCTTGCGTTCTTTTTCCATTTTAAGGTAATTAAATAACGCTGCAGAAGAGATTCTGTTTTCTTTCTTTTACGGAATAACTCAAACATCATATTTTTTTCATAGTAAACAACATTATAAAGGTGCACTGTGGAACTTACGTAGTGTGTTAGTGTCCACTGATCCAACAAAAACTACGGCCCTCCCACAGACGCTTAACCCACCTCACTCCAGGTGTCTGCATGCACTGGTGTATGAATGTGTGTGTGAATACATGTTTGTGTTTATTTATTAAATATGGGACAGTGCACATTAATCTACATGTGTTAGTCCAGCATGTAAATGTGCCATTTGCCATGCAGCCTCATTTACATTTGTGGTCCCATTGGCAGGTTTATGGTAATATAAAAAAAAAAAAAACAGTCTGTAACCGGGTGGTTAGACTGTTTTCCTACCGTAGTGCGTCCGTGAATGCGTCCGTCTGTGCGTCTCTGTGCGTGACTCCCAACGTCACTGATTAGCAATTTAAAAAGTCTGCGGACGCTGTAGTGTGGCTGTCGGGGCTTTCGGTGGCTTGTGAGTGCGGCACGTGTAAGTACCGGAGTTGTTCTTTCAAAGTTTCTATTAGAACTTGTTTTAATGCGTTGTTTCTGGTGATTACATTTAAAGGTGTCTGGAGCAGGTAGTGACGGCGGCCGCTCCTAACACACTCCCGGCCTCATGTAGAGTACGCCCATTCTAGAATCCACGTAGAGGCTCTGGGTGGTGTATATTGGGGGTGGTGGCCTTTGATTGCGTTTGTGTGGTAATCGGTGTATTTTTATGTGGCAGATTATGCTGCTGCTGTTTGTTTCTGCTCTCAGATTCTTTTACTATTGTCTAGTAAATCTCAAGTTCTCTTGCAAAGTATGATTCCATAGTTCCTTTTATCTGTAGAGTTAGTGTACTTGCTATAGTGTATATTTATTGGCTGGGGTGTAGTAGCACTTTGCACTTTTTAACATCTAAATTCTGAGCACTTAAGACCACACACCTAGCACTTTACATCTCAAAAAAAGGAATATACTACAGCACTTTTTTAATGTGTACTTTTTAAAATGTGTGAATTTAACTCTTTTTAATATTACTCTTAATTTAAATAAAGAATTGTTTTTTTTTTTTCACTATTCACTGCCTTTGTCCTATGTTTTAGCCAGACTTACCTGTGTTAATGATAAAGACAATAGACACAAATCACAATCACACAAGACAGAGCTATACTATGTTTAAACACATACAGATTAGTCACACAGATTACAAAAAAGGTACAGTAAGTTTAATATCACATTTTTTCTTGGTTACTTCATTAATTACCCGCTGTGCTTCACCATATTTTTCATCTTCATTGTTCAGTTCACTTAATCCTCTGTTAGTTCCTGTTTGTTGACTCTATCAGATGCTTTGTAAAGTTGAGTTTTTGCTGAATTTAAGAATTCCACATTGTCGATGTTTATCCAACAAACAGGGAGATCCTGCGGGAACCTTCACATGGGCACAGAAAGAAGAGAAACTGATCAAAACCCACGTGGTTGTGCTGGAAACTGATGCTGGTGTCACATCTAAACAAGAGCTCACAGTGTGTGTGGAGAACAGAGACGAGTGGAGTGAAAGACAACAGGCTCACCTATGGTACGCCTAATGAAGTGAGTGTGGGTGTATACAAGTGTATATATGTGCTCTTAGTCTGCTACAGCGTGACATCAGTCTTAAAGGTGCACTGTGTAACTTCTAAGGTTCTTGGTTGTCTCCATGAGATGAGAGAGATAGAGATGTCATTAGAGATGTCTTTGCCTGTTCTTTGAATGTTCCAACAGGATGGCATTAAACATATCTCTCTTGTTTTGTAGTTCATAAAATAAATAAATAAATAAAAATCTTAAACATGTATACTCTTACAATGTTCGGGCTTGCTTGTCTATAGATCTGACCATTAACTTGTCTCTATTGTGATTACCGAGTTTATTTCCATACTGTGGAATGTCCATGGAGACAAGCAGGTGGATGTCTCTCCCCCAGAAAAAGTTATTTGGGATTGGGATGTGGGATTACAACTACTGCAAATATAGCACAAATCAAGAAGTAATTTGTGAAGAAAAGTGGAAAAATATGTTACATTATAGATGTTTTGGCACAATTTACATTTTGCTGATTCTTTAAACATAATTTTAACAAAATAAAGGTCTTTTTTATATATTTGTCAGGTAACCATTTCTGTGCACCGTATTTTTCGGACTATAAGTCTCTCTTTTTTTCATGGTTTGGCTGTTTCCTGCGACTTATACTCCGGTGCGACTTATATATTCAAATTTTCACACTGACAGCCGTGTGAGGCTCTAGGCTTGTGTGTCAGTATCACTGTCACTTCGCACTCTACTGCGCATGTCTCCTGCACACAAAAAAAACTAAACGCTGTTCTGCTTCAAGTAGTGAAATATTCAGCTGAAAATGGTAATCGAGCAGCAGAAAGAAAGTTTGGAGTGAGAAACTTGTGAGGGACTAGCAGAAAGCAGGGATGGAGAGTACAGCTTCACGGTAACCGGGCGGTGCACCATGCAATTTTCCTGGAAGTCATTAAATGGATCGACAAAGCCTGGACTACAGTGACACCGAAACCATCCTGCCGGGATTCAAAAAGGCCGGAATAATTCTAACTGGAACTGATGCTGAGTCTGACCACAGCTACACAGAAGAGGAAATGGCTCTCCGTTTACCTCCGGAGGTCATGTACTTGGTCAGAAGTGACACCGAGGATGAAGAATTCAATGGATTTAGTGATTTGGAGTGAGATGGAGAGTTTGTTACACTTGTTCTGTTGTTTATGCTATAGTTATCTGAAAAACTGTTCATATGTTATGTCTGTTGTTCTCTGTTCTATTGTTATTACTATAACTTGCCTTTCACTGTCAAAATGTCAGTTCCTGGTCTCTGATTTTATAAAATACATTTCCCCCAAAAAGTGCGACTTGTAGTCCAGTGCGACTTATATATGATTTTTTCTTCTTCGATTACGCATTTTTTGGCTGGTGCGACTTCTATACTCATATACGACTTAAATATTATACATTAAAGGAGTTTCACCAGGTACAGAATTCCCTAGTGTGATGTAACAATTTCCAACCAGTAAGTCAAATTTTAAACCTTAAAATGGCCAAACTGGGAAAACGAGAATGAATGTTTTTGCAAAAATCTTCAATCAACCTGTCATAGGCAATTGAAGCTATTTAGGAAAGGTTCATTTCTGTCCTGTGAATGTGTCTTTTTTCTACCTGCTCAAATGAGTGTCTAGTTTTAGAACCGTAAGAGCATTTCTAATAGTTCGAACTTGCATCCATCTTGAACTGGAGAGCCTATATCACTTTCAAACGTATTCTTATTCGGGGCATTTTAGGACACAACTTTGAAGACGCTTTAACAGCTGCTGCGCCTTATGAAATGATCGTCTCTGCCAGCAATAACTCCAAAAGAGACACAACCTCTACCCCTCCACCGCCAGCTCGCCGTGTTATATTTGGCTGTACATCCTTGCACTTGGGAAAATACCGTGCACTTTCAAACTCACAGATACAACGCAAGTATCTATATAGCCTTCAAAAAACACGACAAATCTCTACGGAACTCAACCATCTGGCCTCCTCGAAGACTAAAGAGTGGCGAATGTCTGTCTTCCCCGATGGCCTGTCACATAACGGGCGAGCGTGATGTCTCTTTTTAAAAATAAAACTCGAAAGTGGTACGACGGAGCTGGAGATGCGCAAATAACGTCGGATTACTGGGCTGTTCCTGAAAATGTGGGTCGCTGGGCTTTTGAAGTGATCAGATGCCACAAAGGAACCCAGAAGGAGGCGGAGAAGGAGCTGTGATCTGAGAGTATAATGGATAAAGCAGAAGACGTGATGAGAGAAAAGAGAAAGAGAAGGAGGAGGAGGAGGAAGAGAAGGAGGAGTGCTTGAGTTTGAACAGTTTGTGGTGAGTGGAACAATGGGACGCCAGTATAATAAATCTTCTGAGGATACGTTTACAACAGAAATAACCACAGTCGAGATGTATGGGAAAATGTAATGCTATCAACAAGCACGTCAAGCAGATGCAAAATTGTGTGGTAAAATCCTCCATCTTGGATCTTTTTCACTTTTTAAAACCCATTTTTATCAGCTGGCCTTCCTTTTACTGGTTTTAGCTTCATTTTATTCCTTATTTCTTTGTATTCTATTTCTTTTTATTTCTTTATGATTAATTAAATTGTTTCCATCATTGTCTGTTTTCGTTTGCCTTCTGTGTGCTATTTTTATGCTTTTTGTATTGTTCATTGTGGCTTGTACAGCACTTTGTAAACCTTGATTTTAAAAGTGCTTTATAAATAAAGATGTATTATTATTTTAAAGGCTAAACTATAATACAAACTCCGGCAATTTTTTTGAGGAGGTAACAACATTCTTCATCCGTCCATTTTCTTCCACTTATCCGGGGCCAGGTCGCAGGGCAGTAGTCTAAACAGGGACTCCCAGACTTCCTTCACCCTGGACACTTCCTCCAGCTCCTCCAGGGGGACCCCAAGGTGTTCCCAGACCAGCCCAGAGACATAGTCCCTCCAGAGTGTCCTGGGTCTTCCTCGGGGCTTCCTTCCGGTGGAACATGCCCGGAACAGGAGGCATTGGGAACAGATGCCCGAGCCACCTCAACTGCTCCTCTCGATGTGAAGGAGCAACGTCTCTACTCCGAGCTCCTCCCATGTGACTGAGCTCCTCACCCTATCTCTAAGGGAGCACCCAGCCACCCTGCGGAGGAAAACTCATTTCGACCGCTTGTACTTGATCATTACTTAAAGCTCATGACCACAGGTGAGGGTAGAAACGTAGATTGAACAGTAAATCAAGAGCTTTGCCTTTCAGCTCTCTCTCACAAGACACACACTGACACACTGACTCTCACAGGAATCAATTTTGTGTAATATAGGACCTTTAAACAGCTATAAGTGGACAAAACTTAACAAAATCACCATGGACACTGGATAATTGTGTGTTACAACAGTAGGTTCTTGGGAAAGGAAGATTGCAGTATAATAAATCTTCTGAGGATACGTTTACAACAGAAATAACCACAGTCGAGATGTATGGGAAAATTTAATGCTATCAACAAGCATGTCAAGCAGATGCAAAATTGTGTGGTAAAATCCTTGAGCTTGGATCTTTTTCTCTTTTTAAAACAAATTTTTATCAGCTGGCCTTTCACTGGTTTTAGCTTGTTTTGATTCCTTATTTCTTTGTATTTATTTATTATGATTCATTAAATTGTTTCCATCATTGTCTGTTTTCGTTTGCCTTCTGTGTGCTATTTTTATGCTTTTTGTATTGTTCATTGTGGCTTGTACAGAACTTTGTAAACCTTGATTTTAAAAGTGCTTTATAAATAAAGATGTATTATTATTTTAAAGGCTAAATAATAATGAGCAAATAATGCAGGATTATTCAAAAATGTGTGACTGAAACAAACTCCTGCTGTGTTTCTGAGGAAGTAACAATATTCTCCATCCGTCCATTTTCTTCCGCTTATCCAGGGCCGGGTTGTGGGGGCAGCAGTCTAAGGAGGGACTCCCAGACTTCCTTCACCCTGGACACTTCCTCCAGCTCCTCCAGGGGGACCCCAAGGTGTTCCCAGACCAGCCCAGAGACATAGTCCCTCCAGAGTGTCCTGGGTCTTCCTCGGGGCTTCCTTCCGGTGGAACATGCCCGGAACAGGAGGCATTCAGAACAGATGCCCGAGCCACCTCAACTGCTCCTCTCGATGTGAAGGAGCAACGTCTCTACTCCGAGCTCCTCCCATGTGACTGAGCTCCTCACCCTATCTCTAAGGGAGAACCCAGCCACCCTGCGGAGAAAACTCATTTCGACCGCTTGTACTTGATCATTACTTAAAGCTCATGACCACAGGTGAGGGTAGAAACGTAGATTGAACAGTAAATCAAGAGCTTTGCCTTTCAGCTCTCTCTCACAAGACACACACTGACACACTGACTCTAACAGGAGTGTAATATAGGACCTTTAAACAGCTATAAGTGGACAAAACTTAACAAAATCACCATGGACACTGGATAATTATGTGTTACAACAATAGGCTCTTGGGAAAGGAAGATTGCAGGTTAAAATCAGAAACAATGTTCTCACAGTTGATAAGCTGTTTCTGTACCGTGGCAGGTAGCAGAAATGTATTGGAAAATCTGGCTGGAGTGGAAAATCTGAGACAGCTCTCATAGCATATCCACTGTATGTTGAACATTCATGTACATTTCTTTATTGTCAGTTGAAATATGAAATGATCTAAAACAAGTTACTAATTAAAACACAACATTACTACCAACAAGCGTGTAAAACAGATGCAAAGTGTGTTAAAATCTGTGCACTTGGATCTTATTAAACAGTTCTAAGTGGACAATACTTAACAAAGTCACCATGGATACAATACAATTATGTGTTCTTACAATTGTTCATGGAAAAAGAAGAGTGGAATAAATTGGACTGGAAAATCTAAGACAGCTTTCATAATAGTTCAGTTATCGGAGTATGCTTTTAAAGAAGACATACTTTTTTTTTTCTAGATTTCAAGATAATGTGTTACTACAATAGTTTCATGGGAAAAGAAGACTGCATGTTAAAATCAGAGACGGTGTTGTCACAGTTGGTAAGTTGTTTGAGTGTGATGTTTAGGGCATTTCACCGTGGCAAGCAGCAGAAGTGTGATAGAAAAAGTTGAAGAAAAAAAAAAAAACAGCTTTCATACGATAAAATATATGTATAGGTAAATCTGACAATATGCAACATGTATCTAAAATAAGTTATTCATTCAAACATATCCACGGTGAGAAACATTATTAATCCATGTTTCATTCGTTTTTCAAAAATAAGAAAACTAAAAAACAACTATTTTCTTCTTTATTTGTCTCCAAAACCAAAATGAAAAAATTGATTTGTTTTTTCAGTTTTTGATTTTGTGTGTAAATGAAAAATGGGAAAAAAAACGGATAACGGTTGTTTCTTGTTTCCATGACTAAACTGCAATGCTGGACTGAGCCAGGACTAAACCAGGACTAAACCAGACCAGGACCAGGACTGAGACCGGGAACAGGACCAGGACTGAGATGGGAACTGAGACTGGAACCAAACCAGAACTGAGACCGGGACTGAGACCAGGAACAAAGCCAGGACTGAGACCGGGACTGAGACCAGGAACAAAGCCAGGACTGAGACCGGGACCAGGACCAGGACCGAGACGGGGACTGAGACTGGGCCCAGACCAGAACTGATACCGGGACTGAGACTGGGACCGACACCGGGACCAAGAAAAAGAACTGAGACGGGGACTGAGACCGGGACTGAGACCGAGACCGGGACCAGACCAGAACAGAGACCGGGACCAAGACTGGGATCGAGACCGGGACCGAGACCGGGACCAAGACCAGGACTGAGACCGGGACCAGGACCAGACCAGAACTGAGACGGGACAGAGACCGGGACTAAGACCAGGACTGAGACCAAGACTGAGACCAGGAATAGGACCAGGACTGAGACTGAGACCGAGACCGGGACCAAGACCAGGACTGAGACTGGGACCAAGACCAGGACCAGACCAGAACTGAGAGCGTTACTGAGACTGGGACCAGACTGGGATCAGACCAGAACTGAGACCGGGACCAGGACTGAGACCAGTTTAGTCCTGGTTTAGTCCTGGTTTAGTCCTGGTTCAGTCCTGCATCTCAGTTTAAGTCCCGGAAACAGGAAACAACCGTTATCCATTTTTTTCATTTTTCATAAAACACAAAATTGAAAACTGAAAAAACTCATCGTTATCAGTTTTTTCCATTTTGGTTTTGGAGACAAATAATGGAGACTTCTTTTTTTTTTTTTTCATTATCTTATTTTTGGTTTTATATTGAAAAACGAATGAACGAATGATGCACAGATTATTATAGCTGTCAACAGGCGTGTAAAACAGATGCAGAAGTGTGTTAGTTCTTTTAAACAGTTGCAAGTGGACAAAACTGAACAAAGTCACCATGGACACAGGATAATTACGTGTTACTACAATTGTTTCATGGGAAAGGAAGAATGGAGAAAAAAAAAAAAAGTAGGGAAAATCTGAGACAGCTCACATGAGTTAAATTATTGGAGTACGCTTTTAAAGTTGTTATGTTGTCATGTTTTTTCCTTATAATTACTGATAAAGTAATGCATATGCTGCTCATTCATGTACATTTCTTAATTGTATCAAGAAGCATGTAAAAAAGATGCAAAGTTGTGTGTTAGTTGCATCTTTAAACAGTTGTAAATGGACAATACTTAACAAAATCACCATGGACACTGGGTAATTATGTGTTTCTACAATAGTTTCGTGGGAAAGGAAGATTGCATGTTAAAACAGGAGACAGCGTTCACACAGTTGGTAATTTGTTTGAGCATGACGTAAGACATTTCACTGTGGCAAGCTGCACAAATGTATCGGAAAAAAATTTGGACTGGAAAATCTAAACCAGCGTTCAGAGGAGTTAAAGGTGCAATGTGTGACTTTTTGGTTGGAGGTCTGTCGCCTGCTTGTTTCTATGGATATGTTATTTAGGGTGACCAAACGTCTGTTTTTTTTTTTTTTTTTTTTTTTTCAGTGATACAAATGTCCGTGTTTTCATTACCGTTCATTGGGGGGATTAAACGAAGCGTCTCTCGTAGCTCTCTGTAACTCAGAAGGAGCGAGACACAAACAGTCGGTCAGTCTGCAACATGCCGAAGTGCAAATGCGGATTTAACAATGACTTGACTACAAGAAATTCTCCGTTTTCCATCCCGGTCGGGACAAGTGGGAGGTCATGTGCACAGGTTGCGAAGTGAGAGTACAGTGGTCCCTCGTTTATTGCGGGGGTTCCATTCTAAAAATAACCCGTGATAGGTGAAATCCACGAAGTAGTCAACTTTATATTTTACAATTATTCTATCTGTTTTAAGGCTGTAAAACCCCTCAGCACAAATTTTATACACTATTTTCAGACAGGACAGTTACAAACCTTTTTGCTTCCTTCTTGAAACTTATTTCACTGCTGTCGTCCTTTTGTTATTTTCCTCCTTCTTTATGTAACGAAACGAAGATTTATTTATTCTGTAATGGAGCCCTACAGCACAGAGTCCTGCACGGGTCAATTTTTGCAGACCCCCAGTACAACACCGCACCCGCCCGTTTACCCGAGATTATATCAAACTTTTGCGCTGCCTACGCCACGGACCGAACCAAGACTAAACCAGGACTGAACCAGGACTAACCTAGGACTGATTCCAGGACTGAAGAGGAGGACTAATACAGGACTGAACTAGGACTAAAACAGGAGTAAACCAGGACTAAACCAGAACTGAAACTGGACTCACTGTTGGGACGGGCTTGGAGCTGACTGCAGGAGAAAGGACTGCGATGGAGAGCTTCGCACCTCATGGAGGTAAATGCGGCAATTGCCCGATCGAGCTTTGCGGGCAAACTGCTCGGCGTTCTCCCTCTTAAGTCCAAGATTAGTCCTGGTTTTGACCTGGTTTAGTCCTGACCCACCCGTGTGTTTAAAAAAATTTTAAAAAACATGCAAAATTGACACACAAAAAAAAAAAAAAAGAAAAAAAAAATCCGCAAAACGGCGAGACCACGAAAGGTGAACTGTGATATAGCGACGACTGTAGCGCAATGTCGAGTTTTCACAATGTCGGATTTTCACAAATAGAAATATGGTCACCCTATGTCATTGCTCTGCCTGGAATGTTCCACAGTATGACATTAAACAGCTCTACCTGACATTTATTCAATTACGGGTGGTTTTATAGCTCAAAAATACCTACAAAAACAAGTATTCTGACTGTGAGCCGGGTCGCCTCTCTACAGATCTGACTTGTAACTGGGTCTGGTTTAGTTTCCATGAAAATAGAAAGGTTTAAGTTTTTGGGGGGGCGGCAGTTGCTCAGTTGGCAGAGCATTTATCGTCTGATCCGAAGGTTGGCAGTTTAAATCCCGGTCTCAACATAAACATCATCGGTTGATTGGTTTCCTTTGCGTTCCTCCCGAGAATTATTCAGTGCAACTTCTTCTTGAATCTTCTTCTTGAAGCATCATCCAAGTTGATCCGAGACAGGCTGATGATTCTGTACAATGTCTAAACAACAGTCTGCACAATTTCCTTTCATTTCCGGCAGATTGCGTTTTTGTTTCGCATTTCATTTTGTTTTCTCTAACAAAGGGGTGGGTTCCAATGTAATGAAGTCAAATAGTTGGGTCAAAATGTACTCGAGTAAAAGTAAAATGACCTTTTTCAAAAACTACCTTAAAAATCACAAATTACTCATAAAAACTACTTGGTTAAAGTAATGTGAGTAAATGTAATTTGTTACATTTCATGCTTGCTCAAACGTGTGAGAAAACACAACAAAACACGACAAAACACAACTCCAGATATGTTTTTAAGGACTTTTAAAATGTATTCCCCTACAGATTACAGATTACATACCCCAAAATGTAGTTTGTAACGTAATCCATTAAATTACTTAAAGTGAGTAACGTAATCTGAATACTTTAGATTACTTGATTTGCTGTAGAGAAGCAAAGACTAGGAAATCTTCACATAAGATGTTTTGTCTGATAAAAGACAATAAAAAGCCCAGTTTTTACTGAACCAGATTAAAAATATTATTGATAGAAGAGGAAGAGACATGGTCCGGGCAGCATGATTTAGTCCTGTTAAATCCTGTTTTAGTCCTGGTTTAGTCCTGGTTTGGACATGGTTTAGACCTGGTTTTAATCCTGGTTTAGTACTGGTTTAGACCTTGTTTAAACCTGGTTTTAGACCTGGTTTAGACCTGGTATGGACCTGGTTTGGGAACCTGGTTTTAATCCTGGTTTAATCCTGGTTTTGACCTGGTTTAGACCTGGTTTAGACCTGGTTTTGACCTGGTTTTAGACCTGGTTTAGACTTGGTTTAGACCTGGTTTAGACCTGGTTTAGTCCTGGTTTAGACCTGGTTTAGACCTGGTTTAGACCTGGTTTAGACCTGGTATGGACGTGGTTTAGACCTGGTTTTAGTCCTGGTTTAGTACTGGTTTTAGACCTGGTTTAGACCTGGTTTAGTGTCCGGCAATGAGTGGAATTACCAAACAAAAAACCAAAAAAAGGGAATAACCCAAAATGTGAAAACAGGAAAATACCTCTGTGTAATCCAATTATTTCAACCAATTAACTGTAATCCATAAATTGTACTCTGATTACGTAACTCCAGTACATGTAATCTGTTACTCCCCAACACTGCTTAAAACTCAAAAGAAGTACATTTTGAATCGTGTCTCCTTTAAAGCAATTGAGTCTAGATTTTAAATTCAGAAAAAGCTCCATTGTTGAGGGTAAAAGAACTGCCCCTACTGCTGCACCGGGAAGATAAACAGTGAAAATGACTCTGATAATAAGTGTTAGTGTTGAAGTTGGATATCTGCTTACTGAAGGCAATTTGAACCTTGAAAACTCACCAAGTTCTTCTGAGGTTCAGTTTTCTAACCCGTTAATTTCAGTCAGTGTGACTTGAGGGATTGCCGGATTTGCCTGATCTCATTTAACCAATTCACACTGTTATCTAATTTAACCATTTTTCCATTTTGGAAAGCCCCGGAGCAAAGTTGTGGAGAAACTGCAGTATCATTACCACACAACACAGTTGCATGGACATTATAGGTACCACATTTTTCCAAAGAGGATCATTTTTAGACTAGAGTTACAAAGAAAGGATTTCAAAGGCACTGTAAAAAACATTATCTGTCAACTGTTTTTCTCCATGGGGATGTTCTTGTTTTGCCTGGAATATTTCACAGTATGGCATTAAACTCATCTGTTTTACATTTATTCAATTACATTTGTTCTTGTTGCTCATATTACATTAACCATGCATTCTTATTGTGAGTGGGGCGTCTCCTCTCCACAGATTTGACCTGTAACTTGTTTTTGCTTGCCTTCCTGAAGATAGTTTAAAGCAGGGGTCATCAACCTAAGGGCCACGGGTCGACTCCACCCTGCCACGCCCCTTTGACCGGCCCCCCAGCCTCTCTGCCTCCCACCACTTGAACTGGCCCTATGAGGCAATTCTCAAAAGTTGTCATGGCCTATTTTTTTTATTATTACATTTTGGGAAATAATAATATGTTTGTATCTTGTATTATGCTGATTAAATTATTATTATTTTTTTTATATTTATATGAAGTATTTATGACGTATCTTCATTCGCCACCGAATTTGGTGCAGAATTTTCGTGACGTCAAGATCAAACAGTGACAGTCAACTCACATGCAGAGTTCTGTAGTACAGTTAGTGCAATAGAGGCTTTGAATCGTTTCTTCACTATTCCTCTGGAAATGACTCATCAGGAGCTCAAACAAGGGAATTATCGAAAAAAGACGGGAATTATGGCTAGAAAACATAAACCGCGAAGAGATTTCCTATGGTACCATCAAGACACACTCACGTCACTTTCATCAAGGTATTTGCTATTTAAATTGTTTCAAAGCTTAATGAGAGAAGCACATTTACTGAACTAAAATTTAAAAAGAAAACATTTGCAGTGTGAGTGGCAGTAGAAACTGGATCTTCCAGTGCACATATAAACATGTCACTCGTCGTAGGACCCATGTTTTCTTTATTGTCTTGCTTATCCACAACTATGTCTTCTACAATGAATCGCTTTTTGCGAGCTGATCTCTCTAACGTTCGCGAGGATCTTTTCATGGCCGATTCTTTCGAGGTTCGGCTCACAGACTCTTTGACTCATGCGTTGATCATAGGAGCCCAGTGTGGGTTTGTTGAATCGTAAACTAGTGTGGGTTTTCCTGGGTAAGTTAATGAAATTTTAGTTCAGTAAATGTGCTTCTTTCATTAAATAAGCTATGAAACAATTTAAATAGCAAATACCTTGATGAAACTTCACGTGTCTTGATGGTACCATAGGAAATCTCTTCACAGTTTATTTTTGCTAGCTATAATCAGCGTCTTTTTTTTCGATAATTCCCTTGTTTGAGCTCCTGATGAGTCATTTCCTGAGGAATAGTGAAGAAATTATTCGTTTTATCCCTTTCAGAGCGTCTAGAACAACCAAATACACAACAGAACCTGTCCATGTTTCTCCGATGCTGCTGAAGTCAATGACATAGTCGTGCCCGGTGTCATGGCGGCATAGGTACCGTTGCTATAGGGGTCACGTGACGGTGCAAAGCCTCTATAAATGGAATATATGTAGCATTTAAAATTAAACCAAAGTCTGAAGTACTTTTGCAAACCACTAGAAATGATAAACAAATATGTGCTAAGAATGATACAGTGTTGTGGACGTCTGTGCCAGGAAAGTCATCTCTACTACACAATGAAACCTGCTGGTGTCATTTTGGTCTGGGCCATGCAATTCTGTTACACGGTCTCCCCGGCCCCGGCCCCACGTCACAGTCAGGGGTGATAATTTGGCCCCCAGAGAAAAAGTTTGGTGACCTGTGGTTTAAAGGGTACATATTATGTTATTTTCAATGTTATAATGTTTACTCATCAAAAACATAGCCAGAGTTGTGTTTTGTTTCATTCACACATGTTTAGCACACAAATCCCTTGAGTGGTAATACAGGAAGTGCTCCATTGTGTTTGCAACTCCATACAACCATTTGGATAATTTCAGCTCTGGAATTGCCAGTCTCTGCTGAACAGAAGGTGTAGAGTAGCTGTTAACTTGAAAACTACCGCTTCATGACATCACAAGGTGGACCAGAGCATTTTGAGCTTTAGAGATGTAGACTGACTAATAATAAAGTACAGGCAGGGTTGTTAATAACAGTGTTTTAGTATAACGGTGCTACTAACAGCATTACATTTTCAGTAATGGAGTAATCTAATTCATTACACTCCCCATCGTTATCGTTACTGGGAAAGCGGCACATTACAGTTGGGTTGAATGAGGCAGCGCAGTGTCAGGCTTCATGCAGTGCACAGACACATCATGAGCAGGAGCGAGTAGAGCTCAGGGGAGAGCAGGGCCAACACGACTGGCTAAGAAGTTGGGTGGGCGGAGTCTCTTCTCACGCTGCCTTGTTGTTTCTTTCTCACACACTTCAGGTTAAAGGAGACAAACTCCACGAGGAGCCAGGAGCGTTCAAAGGCAGTGTTTTCAAACTGGAAATACCCACACTATTTCTCCCTCATTGAAATAAAGGGAAAAATGTGTATGTTAAGTGTATCTGTGTCCTCCCTCAAATCTAATGAAGCACCTCACATCATCACATGCTAACACAACTCATCTCCGATCCATGGTGCAGCTAACGTGAGCTCTAACGAAGATGGAGACGGAGCCACTGCAATAGTTCGTAACATGAAAAATAACTGGATAATTACTTTGCTGAGTAATTCATTACTTTTACAGCATGGTAACTGAGTTACTAACTCAGTTAATTTATGGGGGAAGTAATTTGTAACAGTAACAATTATTATTATTATTATTATTATTATTATTATTTATTTTTTTTTTTTTTTAAGTAAAATGCCCAACACTTGACTATGGGTATGGTTTTTGATGATGTAACTACATTCTAACATGACTTAAAGCTCACAAGAGTCAGTTTAGCCTGATATGTAACCTTTGGGCCCGGTCAAGCAGAAGTAAACAAGCAAGACCAAAAATTCAAGTTAATGCATCTGATATAAAATGTATTGAACAGATACATATGTACTCTAGTTTATGAAACTGTTTACCTTTTTTCTTTACCATTTTTGGTTCTAAAGTTCCATATGTTTTAAACAGACCATGTATGAAACATGGAACAAAAATTATTTCCCAAATTTCAAAGACCTGCAAATCATGTAAATAAATGGATGTATTTCATCATATCTTGTGTTATTCCATCTTTGAACTGTTGATGAAGGTACATGATTTTTTTTTTTTTTTTTTATGTATTTAAATGATAGAAATTTGCTTGGAACAACTGACATATTTTATAGAAATAGTTTCCTTTCATTTTGAAGTAATATTAAAGTATTCAGAAGAAAAAAGCGACAAATGATGTAAAATCCTGCACCTTCTACTTGCTTGAACAATTTTCCCTTTTTTCCCTCCGTTACTTTCCCTCCTCCGTTACCATGACCTTTCTTAATAAAAAATCTCATGACTCAAAAAGTAAGAGGTTTTTCAACCTAATCTTGTACCATATGGTAGAAAACTATATGAAGCAAATATTCAAACCAGTTTGTTAAGGATATGTAAGTGAGAACCAAGAGTTATCACTGTTTGTATTTATTGCCCAAAAAGTGCTGCATATTTAATTTCCTCCGTTACCAACATGAATTTTTAAATTTTTTGTCAACAACTTGAAAGAATATCACAGGTTTAACTTTACCCTGTTGGAGTGTAACTCTTTCCTACATTCTGATACTTTACTTATTTCAATAGTCCCTCTAGTTTCTGAATAAGAGACATTTGAATGTAAAAAATCTGCCCCTGTTTCCCTCCGTTACCGCTTGACAGGACCCCTTTAATACCATACTGTGGGACGTTCCAAGCAGCGCAATAACATCTCCATGGAGACAAGCAGATCCATCAAAAAAATTGTATCATGCATCTTTCTCAAATCTTAAAGTTCGTCCATTTGACCTGCTTCTAAATGTGTTGAGAGAAGAACGAATGTGAAATGTCAAAGTAGCAGAACTGAACCACATAGGCGTCAAACTACAATTTACCACATATGTTTAGCTCTCCATAATGGTTTTCAGAGCCACCTAGTCTGTCTACACCCTCAAATGCATGTTCTCGAGGTGATGTTTTCAATCTGGGGCTGTAATAGTCGGTTGGTCAAGTGTAGTCCGTGTTTAAGACAGTGACTAAGATCTGACGTCATTGTTTTGGACATGCTAGGCTACCGTGCAGTCTTCTCTCTACCCCGATTGAAAGGTCCTACATTAAGGTTAAAGGTGCATTGTGTGCGGTGGATGGTCCGTCAGATGCTTTTCTCCATGGAGATGTTATTGCTTTGTCTGGAATGTTTCACAGTATGGCATTAAACTTTCCTATCTTCATGGAGACCAAACCAGACCAAGGGTTAGGGTTAGATTTAGGGTTAGGGTTTTTTGGGTTAGGGTTTTTTGGTATTTTTGAGCTATAAAACCACCTGTAATTGGATAAATGTAAGGTAGAGCTGTTTAATGTCATACTGTGGAACATTCCAAGCAGAGCAATGACGTATCCATAGAAACAAGCAGGTGACGGACTCAATACAATACAAAATGCACTTTTAAGATTAAAAAGATTCTTGTGAGTTTTAAGCTGTGTCCTCACAAAAAAAACAGACCCAGAGTTGTGTTTTGTTTCATTCACACGTTTGAGTTACACTTTATTAAGTCTGTGTACATCTCCAAAACTCAAAATGCTCTGTTCTACCTTGTGATGTCATGAAGCAGTAACTTTCAAGTTAACAGCTCCTTTTACCTTTCAAAAGAGACTGGCAGTTCTATTGTCAAAAGTCCTTTATTAAGGTTAAGGTTAAATGGATTCTTCTGAGCTTTAGACCATGTTCTGATCTTGTGTCCTCCTCAAAAACATACCGGAAGTTGTGTTTTATTTCATTCACATGTTTGAGTAACTCCGCGTTATTAGTCTGTTTACCTCTCTGAAGCTCAAAATGTTGTGTTTTGTTTCATGTCACACGTGTGAATAAAGATACAGACCCTGCATCTTTAGGCTCAGTTCTTCTCTGAACTGAAAACTGTAACATAGAAAACAGAGTAATATGGGCCCTTTAAAGGTTCTATGTTAAGGTCGAGGTTAAATCTGAGCTTTAGACCAGGTTTTAATCTAATGTCCTCCTCAAAAACATACCCGAAGTTGTGTTTTATTTCATTTACATGTTTGAGTAATCCTGCGTTATTAGTCTGTTTACATCTCTGAAGCTCAAAATGTGTTTTATTTAATTCGCACATGTTTAACACACAGACCCTGCATCTTTAGGTTCAGTTCTTCTCTCAAACTGAAAAAACTCTGCTGTGATGTCATGTAGTAATAGTTTTCAAGTTAACAAGTACCCTTTGCCTTTCAGTAGAAATAGTCAATTTCTGGTCTGAACTTCAAATGATTCTAGTGAAGGTGTTTGGAGTTTAATAACACAGTGGAGCACTTCCTGTATTACCACATGATCACAAAGTGGAATAAAGTGTTTACAGTTTGAGAGAAAAACTCAGTCTAAATATGCACAGTCTGTGTGTTAAACATGTGAATGAAACAAAACACAACTCCAGGTCTGTTTGTGATGAGGAAATCATAACATAGATCAGAATATAGAATAATATGGGCCCTTTAAAGGTTCTATATTAAGGTTAAAGTTAAATGGATTCTTCTGAGCTCTAGACCATGTTCTAATCTAATGTCCTTCTCAAAAACATACATTTCATTCACACATGTTTAAGTAATCCTGCGTGACTAGTCTGTCTACACCTCCGAAGCTCAAACTGTTGTGGTTTGTTTCATTCACACATGTTTAACACACAGACCTTGTATTTTTATACTCAGTTCTTCTCTCAAACTGAAAACACCCTGTTCCACTTTGTGATGTCATGTAGTAGTAGCTTTCAAGTTAACAGCTACCTTTTACCTTTCAGTAGAAATAGTCAATTTCTGGTCTGAACTTCTCCAAATGATTCTAGTGAAGGTGTTTGGAGTTTAATAACACAGTGGAGCACTTCCTGTAATAACACATGATCACAAAGTGGAACAAAGCATTTCCAGTTTGAGAGAAAAACTCAGCCTAAATATGTGTGTTAATATGTGAAACAAAACACAACTAGGTCTGTTTGTGATGAGGAAACTGTATAGAAAAAAGTATATGAGCCCTTTAAAGGTTCTATATATTAAGGTCAAGGTTAAATGGATTCTTCTGAGCTTTAGACCATGTTCTAATCTAATGTCCTCCTCAAAAACATACCAGAAGTTGTGTTTTATTTCATTCACATGTTTGAGTAATCCTGCGTTATTAGTCTGTTTACATCTCTGAAGCTCAAAATGTGTTTTTTTTTTTCATTCACACATGACCCTGCATCTTTAGGCTCAGTTCTTCTCTCAAACTGAAAACACTCAGTTGTGATGTCATGTGGTGGTAGTTTTCAAGGTAACAACTACCCTTTACATTTCAGTAGATTTAGTCAATTCCTGGTCTGAACTTCTCCAAATGATTCTAGAGAAGGTGTAATAACACAATGGAGCACTTCCTGTATTACCACATGATCACAAAGTGGAATAAAGTGCTCCGTTTGCGAGAAGAACTCAGCCTAAACATGCAGGATTTGTGTGTTAAACATGTGAATGAAATAAAACACAACTCCAGGTCTGTTTGTGATGAGGAAACTATAACATAGATCAGAAAGGTCTTTTAGATGTTCTGTCTTAAGGTTAAGGTTAAATGGATTCTTCTGAACTTTAGACCATGTTCTAATCTAATGTTCTCCTCAAAAACATACCCGAAGTTGTGGTTTATTTCATTCACACGTTTGAGTAATCCTACGTTATTATTCTGTCTACATCTCCAAAGCTCAAAATGCTCTGTTCCACCTTGTGATGTCATGTAGTTTCAAGTTAACAGCTTCATTTTACCTTTCACCTTTCAATAGAGATTGGATATTCCAGAGCTGAAATCATTCAAATGATTCTAGCGAAGGTGTCTGGAGTTTAAAAACACAGTGGAGCACTTCCTGTAATGCCATTTGACATCACAAATTGGAACAGTGTTTTCAGTTAGAGAGGAGAACTCAGCCTAAATATGCAGGGTTTGTGTTTTTGTGTGAATGAACCAAAACGCAACTCCAACTATGTTTTTTTTTTTTTCAATGAGAAACCAATATTATAACATGGATTCAAAAATAACACACTATTATTATATTTCTACTTTAACACTTGGCCGGCGGTGTCATTTTGAAGTGAGGTTTCGAAGGAGTGTAACTGTTCCTCCAGACATCCACTAATTCGATATCAGCGACTCGCTTGACGTAATGACTTTTCACTCGTCCGTTGGAGGTTCCATCGGCGGTGGCGTGTTGGACGTTAAACATGGGAGTGCGGTTGTGTTTGGGGCCCCGTCGCGGTTCCGTACGGCCGTGTGGAGTCTCGCTGGAGGCCCGGTGGTAATGAGGGTGTGTGTGTGGAGCCCGCCTCGGTCCGCGAAGATCCTCAGCGTGTGCATATGTGCGTGTGTGTGCGTCCAACGGCCAGCTGGATCCAATCCCCAAAATGACTGGGAGTAACTTGAGGCCTCAGACGCCGCTGCTTCAGGGGAGCCATTAAATACCAGTGGCACATAACTTGTTCCATGTTTTGAGGAGACCAGATCCTTCCTCGAGCAGTGTTGTCCAAAACAGACAGACAGTTTTCTAACTAGAGGCAAAAGTGATGCAGTGTGTTAAAGCTACCATCTGTTCAGTAGTTTTTGTTTTGTTTTTTTTAACCAGCAGGTGGCAGATGTGAAACCTGTTCCCCCTCCTCTCGCCTGGCCTTTGTTCAGACTCAACTGTGTTCTCTTTTCTTCTTCTCTCACACCAAAGTTGGATCACTATCAGACAGCAGTAACATAGGCAGCATCTAGTGGTGATATGTGAGAATGCAACAGCTCAGAAGGTCTAATAGTAGCTTTAAATAACCCTTATTGCTTTATTTTCTTTTGTTATAGTGTTGTTTTCTCATCACAAATGTACCTGTAAACTGAAAACACTCTTTTCCACTTTGTGATGTGTCATCTTACTCCTAGAGGCAACCTGAACAGAGAGTCTCAAAGAAGAGTCTGGGAGTTAAAGGAGTTCACAGACATGTCTCTTTATTAACTCAAAACAGGTACAGGTCTCCGATTCAAGTTGAGTTACATGATTCAGCCACACGGCATCTCTTCACGTCATCCCTCGACAGTGTTGGGGAGTAACAGATTACATGTACCGGAGTTACGTAATCAGAGTACAAATTATGAGTAACTGTATTCAGTTACAGTTACTGTTTCAATGAGTGGTAATTGGATTACAGTTACTTTGTGGAAATAAATGGATTACATGGATTATGCCTTTTTTTTTTTTTTTTTTTTTTTTTTTTGGTAATTCCACTCATTGCCGGACACTAAACCAGGCCCAAACCAGGTCTAAACCAGGCCCAAACCAGGTCTAAACCAGGTCTAAACCAGGTCTAAACCAGGTCTAAACCAGGTCTAAAAACAGGTCTTCAACAGGACTAAAACAGGATTTAACAGGACTAAATCATGCTGCGTGGACCGTGTCTCCTCTTCTATCAGTAATATTTTTAATTTGGTCAAGTAAACTCTGGGGCTTTTATTTTCTTTTAGCAGACAAAACATCTTATGTTACGATTTCCTCGTCTTTGCTTCTCTACAGCAAATCAAGTAATCCAAAGTATCCAGATTACGTTACTCACTTTAAGTAATTTAATGGATTATGTTACAAACTACATTTTAGGATATGTAATCTGTAATCTGTAGGGGAATACATTTTAAAAGTCACCTTCCCAACACTGTCCCTGGACAACGTCCCCTTAGACGAGGTCCCCCATCTAACCATACACAGAAAACAGGATATTTATACTCGCCATTTGACTGCATAACTTGTTGATTTAGCATTTTCAGCAGAAACTTACACAGCAATTTTGACCCAACACATGTTATCATGGAATGGCATATGCTAAAGGTTCAGACCCAACCCTTTAGTGTCTCTTATACAGGCCAAAGTCCACAACAACATCATGTCCCAACCCACTGACACTTCAAAGTCCAAACAATGCACTACTTCTATATTGCATGGTGAATTAACATGAATGAAACATTAAAAACACAGTGATTCCCACAGATGTCATGTGTTAATACAGGAAGTGCTCCATACACTTTCAGCTTTGGAACTGACAATCTGTACTAAACTACCGTAAAATACCAAATAATAGCTGGGGCGTTTATTTGTTTCAATCACTTAACAGACCAGGCATTTATTTGAGGCCAGGAGGCAATTTGGGGCAGGCGGTTAATTCCTTCCTCACAAAATCCTGCTCAGCAAAACTGGGAAAATATGAAACTCAAATTCTTTTAACCAGTAAGACTATAATTTACAGTTTTTATGGCACGCCTCGCCATTATACGATGGCCTGCTTTTCCTCGCCCCTTTGCCACAACTTTCCTCAACCTTCCTACGCAACAGCAGCTGCGATGACATTGCTGCTTCCTCCGAATTGCCAAACTGAAGTAATGTTACCCAAACTTTTTCAGTCAAGGTGAGGGTGATGCAGAGAATATAGCCTTTCCATTCCGAATTACACAACCAGTCTGGTAAAGGCAGGACTGAGCTGAAGTCAAACTGCTGCTATGTCGGCTGTAAACATCATGCATGTGGTGTTGCTGCACTAATCATGATATCTTGGTTAAATAAAGCACAAAAAACGGGAAATGGGAGTTGGAGCAGCCTCCTCGGCAGCAGACACAACCACTGCAGGGAGTGTCGGCATAGGCTACTTTCTATACAGACTCGGGGCCTGTTAACAAGAGAACGCTTGCGGTTAAAAACTACTAAATATTTGATCGGAAGTGCCTTTCGTTTAGACAGTGACAGTGTTTTGGGGGTTTAAAAACGCCAAAATCTGAAACCACCCTCCAGAGTGGAAAAGCTGAATACGCTCCGCCATAGAGTTTTCGTCTACACTGCCCAAGACGCAAAACTCTGGTTAGATCTGCTCACGTTGCATACACGTTTACGTCACATACATATATTACACAGAAACCTGGCATGCATACCCAATAAATTTTTGCGTCATCGTATACATGTAGATTTCCTCCCAAAAATACTTGTCTAAACATGGAATAAAATGTGAAGAATGCCACTTTTGCGTGTTCTAATCAGACCGTCATCATATAAATGTAGCCTCAGTGTTTATTTGGAACCGACGGTTATTTATCAAAATATACACCTGCACCTGATGTTTAAAGGGGATTAAAGGATTTAACTGAAACCGGGCTATTATTTGGTATTTTACGGTAAATGTGAAAGGTAGCTGTTAACTTGAAAACTTCCTCTCTACATGCCATCAGAACAGAGCATTTTGAGCTTTGGAGATGTAGACAGACACAGCAACCCCTTAATAAAGATACCCAATATTTGACAACAGATTCAGAATCTATGACCAAGAATCTACAATAATACAAATTTTCTTCTGAAGTTATGGTCTCTCAAACATGCTTATAAATTAAGGCTTCAGAAAAAGGGAGCATGGCCCCAAAATTTCAAGCGGGCCATAACTCAGGAACGACTCAAATGATTGAGCTAAAATTTGAGATTCTTTTATTTGGTCATTTTAGACATTTTTTGAAAAATGTTCAGCCAAATCTGAAATGGGGAGAGCATCTGATTTCATATGGACTGACCCTATGTGAACCACTGATATTATTTTGTACACTTTGTAAGTCTATGTATCCTCGTGTGAAGAATCCAGGTAGAATCCATGACGAGGAGAACATTTAGTTTGTCAATTGGACAAAAGTTAGTTTGGTTGAAGACATTTCGCAGCTCATCCAAAACTAACTTTTGTCCAGTCAACAAACTGAATTTTCTCCTCACAGTTTATGTATCCTCACTACACTTTTATTTATTAGGCCTATTATTGTGATGCTCTATAATTTTGCATTTGGTGTTACATTATATCAGTATATCAGCATCACATTGTCTGTGCACCTATTATAATTGTATCTATTACTGTTAATGGGCGTTGTTAGGAACTTCAAGTTATATTTTGGTAATTAAAACTTGGAAGACTAGAGGCAGTAGATTCACTTCTGGGGCAGGTGTTTGCTTCACCTGCCCCAGACTCACCTGCACAAATTGAACAATGATCTTATTGTACTAATTGAATACGAAGTGCTGCTACAGTTAATGTTCTGTTCAGTGACCTTGAATGATCCAAACTGCAGGTTCTGGGAATATTCCCAGACAAGACAGATAAAAAGTTTAAAAATTACTTAATTATTCTTAAAAAAATCTGATATATTAGCCATTTTTTCATTATTTTTTTATTTTAATTTTGCTTTTAATGACACTTTTGACAATCTACTGTATCAGTTGTTTTTGACTCTTGGATGCTCTGGGTTTTTTGGTTGAGTTGGTGCCAAACGTTTGTGCCTCTTCAGGATGAGCCTTTTCAGAGCACACACAAGGACCCAACTGTCACAAAATGTAATAAGCATACTACAGTCTGTCTCAGCAACTGATTTATGATAGAATGATCAGCTATACATGATTTTTCTAAATAATCTATGCTCTATACTTTAAATTAATACTTTACTTGACCTTTTTTAAATGTACAAACAATGATATCTAAAATCTTACTTTTTGTTATTCCTGAGCGCCAGAAGCTGGCAAAGGGCCTATTAGTATCTCAAAGCGATGCTCCTGGTGGACGGGAAGTGAAATGACACAAAGTAACTCACCTGTAGTGACCAGGGACACTCGCCATAATGTAGTAATGCGCCAGAGGTTTACGAAAATGTATAGCTCCTGTATAGCGGAACATTGTTTTCGTATCAGAATATTATTAGGCCCGAGCCCTGACAGGGCATAGGGCCTATTGCTTTCGCTACGAGGAGTGAATGGGCAGAGATGAGCACATGGGCAAATGGGAGAGGACATCATGCAGCTTCGTCCTCAGTCGCCCCAACATGAACAGCAGTATCCCAGTAACCCACGCCCAAGGCCTGAGCCATATTTATCATTGCTAAAATGAAAGGAAGTCAATGAGAGGTCAGGGGGTGACCCTGACGAGATGGTGCAGATGCACCCAACACACACCAATGACCCCACGTATAATATGCCGTTGGCCAGCAGGGGGGTGCAAAGGCATTTAAAAACATTTAAAGGTGGACTATCTAATTTTTTTCTGGTGGAGGATGTGTTGGTGCACAAATTTTGAAAAAAGGCAGGATTAGGTGAGGAGTTAGGGTTCACGTAAGAGCTAGGGTTACTGTTGGGGTTGGGCCTATGGTTAGGGTTGCGACTAGGGTTAGGTTTAAGGTTAGGGTGCCGTTTAGGGTTGGGCATAGCATTAGGGTTTGGGCTAGGGGTTGGGGTTTATGGATATTAAGGTTAGTGTGGGGCATGGTGTTTGTGTGGCATGACATTCCTTGGGTGCATCACTTGTGGGCGTGGTGGGCGAGGGCCTTCGACAATGCTTGCGGCTTTAATTATTATTATTGAGTGTGGCATAGGTGCGAGCAAGGGCTGATCATTGCCGCTTGCGGCTATATTGTTTTTTTTGTTTGTTTGTTTTTTGTTGTTGTTTAGAGCTAAAATTTTACCGGAGGCAGACCTTTTTTCCGTGTATTGAAACTTAAGGTTGGACAGGTAGCTTTGAAATCAGGGATTTTACATATTTTTAATCCTTTTGTTTTAACACTAGTCTGTCCTTTTATTTGAGGATTTTGGTCTGCTACTGTTTTGTTTTAGTTTTGTTCTGTTTACTGTTTTGTTTGGAATGGTGTGTTAAATGTTGTATTTTTGTTCTACTGCCCCTTTTAAATAAACATGTGTTTTATCATTGCCGTCCCTGGACTTTCAGCTTTTAGTTCTAGTTTATTTAAGTTCCCGGGTCGTACTTGTGAGGGGTTACCTTTTTGTTTGCACTTTGGGTTTTAAGTTTTTTAGGTGTGATTGCATGGTAGCACTTTTCGGTTTTATTTTGGGTGGGGCTTCCCCCTCTCAAGTCGTCCTTGTTTGGTTAATTTGTAACATTTATTTCTGTTGAGAGGTTTCATCCTTATTTTAGCAGATGTTATGAATTTTGGCCATTTTATCATTTTACCCTCTGTCTGGCTCCTTTTGTAGAATAAATTATTTTACATTTCTACTTGCCCCCTTTTAGTCTTTTAATCAATTTTAATTATACATTTAAATGTCTATCCTTTCTATTTTACACATATACCTTTGGCCTTGGTCACTTTATGTGTTTTGTTTATCTATTTTATTGAAATAAAAGGGTACCTAAGGTCACAATAAGTTCATAGTTTAAAATCTTACCAACTGACAACCACATTCTTTATATTACATTAGCTATATTTATTTATTGTCAGTTCATAGATCTGAAATTAGTTTTGAAACGAAACATCAGCTGTCACATAAACATTACAAGGACATAAAACACAGACGTAAATAAAGGCCATTTAACAAAGTCCATTTCCTCCCTTTATGACATCATTTATTTCACGGATTAAGCTCCTCAATTAGTTTAAGATGGATTGGCGTATGAAGGACTTGTTTGAGCCAGACCCTGTTACATTATGGCAGACAGAACCTACGTTCAGATGGTAACAGCGTATATTCTGTGTTTAGAACTTGATACGACGTTCCATAGCCAGTAAATACGAAACCAGTTCTTCCAGGAGTTGGCTCACAATGAGGTCACAGTTGAACTTTTGAGCTGACATTTCAGTAAACAGGTTTGAACATATTTAGGGCCGCACCTAAATCTTCCTGCCAATGTAAGTCATTGCAAACAAAGTTACATTTGCAGTGGCCAATATGTGCATTTGACTGTGTTTTGCCTCTTGAAATAAATGAAAGATTAAGCGTCTGATATCTAGCTGACCGTTATTGAACAGACTGTACCCTTTTGCACAAACACTGAGGAATTATTGCAACTTTATAATCCATACTGTTCTTCCCGGCAAGTCCAGAACATAAACTCTAAGAAGAAGTGAACTAAGGGAGAGTGACGTCAACCATAGTGTTCAGCCTCAGTCAAATGAAGCTTGTTAAGTCTTAAATTAAGCTTGGACTATAAGGCGCACCAGATTATAAAGGGCAGTATCAATAATGCTGAATTATCTTGTCTATTTTCATACATAATGCACCTTGTAATCTGGTGCACCTTAATCAAAACAAACCCACGACACTTGAGACTGATCCTTTAGCCCAGTCATCCACGATCCATGTGTGTTTAATGCAGCTTTGCGCACATTTGTTTACATTTTACAGAAGTGAAACTTAAAACCACATGGCTAATTTGCATAAACTATAAGCGCTGAAAAAAAACAGCTCACTCCTTGTGGGCTGATGCGGTCAGCGTCTGTCAGACTAAGGACCATAATTGGGATTTACTACGTGAGGATCCTGATTTCGGTAGCCGTAATGCTCCAACAATCCATCCGGCGGTGTGGCTTTGTAGCTTACCAAAGTCGTACTAAAACATTTTGACACATTTTTGAGCGACGTGTACCACATGAAATCAGTTCGAGGTCAGTAAGCACAACCAAAATTAATACACAAGGTGCACTGGATTATAAGGAGCACTGTCAATTTTTGAGAAAATTCAAGAATTTTAAGTGCGCCTTATAATTCGAAAAATACGGTAGTTTAAAATCTGGAGCCAGGTTCCATAACCGGAATTCCAACTCCAATTCTCATGGCAACCAAAGAGCCGCTCTGGAACGACAGCACCTCTGTTGATAGAGCGTTCGTCGACTGATCTGAAGGTTGGTAGTTCGAATCCCACTCTCGATGTATACATTTGTTGAGCTGTCATATCCACTGAACTGACCCACAGGTTGCGATTCCAGCTCACATCGATGAATGTTGTTTTTGTGTCCTTGGGCAAGACACTTTACCGACCTCATCCCTAGGTGCATTCTCCATTCTGATTTTGCTTATTTTGATACATCATAAACAATAACCTTCTGTGCCTTCTTTATCATTATTATTAGTTTGCATGACCATAATACAGTACAATAAAGAAAAAGGAAAGAAATTGGATTAAATTATATTTAATATGGATGGTTTTTTTCTTCTTCCCACTCTTTTTTGAGAAATGTGCTTTTCTGTTGTTTACAATGTATATATAGTACGTAATATGTGTATGATTATTGTTTCTCTCTTGGCACAAACTTGAAATAAGAACTAATCAAAAAACACTGGTGTATGAATGTGTATGAATGAGTGGTTCCTTGATGTAAAGCGCTTTATAAAAATGTAACCATTTGCCCAAACATTTATTACAAGATACTGTAATTGTAGCTGTTATTATAGTTGCCTAAGTGCAGCTCAATAATGAATTTACATGTAAACTATCAGTGTCTACATCCTCCATTGAATTCCTATTTTATTTCACTTAAATGCCCTTGTTTTAGCGTAGCCACCGGTCTGCTTATTTCTGCTCCGTTTGCAAACCTGTGCCGCTGTAACTGGAGCCACTAACTCCTCTCCTCTGTCTCAGTTTCCTCGTCTCGTCCTCTCGCGGTGCCCTGTGCGGAGTGGCAGATACGGAACAAGGCTGCGGATTAACAGGGAATGTCAGGAGAGACAGGTTAAGCTGACGGGATATATCAGAATATGGCAGAGGGCTCGCTTTCAAAGTCAAAGAGTCAAAAACTTCTCGAACAAAACTGTCTTGTCATGGCGCTAAGCAGGGAGAATTTAATTTCCGCAGAGTTTTTGTGACTTTGAGAGGGAAACGGTCAGGGGGGCTTTCAAAAGAGTTTTACGACGGGATTAGGAACTTAAATGAAGAGGGACCTTGAGAGGGGAATAGATAGCCCGTCTTAAAAGCACTCCAAGTTCTCAACCTGGTTTGACAAATCTGGTTGGAAGTATCACTTTTCACTTGCCGTTTTGAAAAAAACTTTTTGAGTTGGGTGCTAAAAATGCATAGTCAGACTGGCGCCACCTAGTGCCTCTACTCAATTTAATTTCTCTCCAGCGACTAGGTCAGGAATCAGAATACACTAGATGTTTCGCAAAAACCCCGGAAGTGCAAGTTCGGGCACCAGCCAAAGCCATATATTCTGTGTTGGCGACGATTCCCAGGATCGACGTTTTAAAGCCAGAACAAAGAGAATGTTTGGTGAATTTTATCCAGGGGAAAGACATTATTGTCCTTCTTCCTATTTGGGAAAAGTTTAATATACTAGTTAGCCCCATTAGTGGCGCACTACGTACGTCATGACCAAAAAGCAGTGATTGGTTACATAAAAAGTACCTACCTACCATTGATCGAACGAATTCTAGCAATGAGAGGTCAGACGGTTTCCACAAAGTGAAGCCGGCTGGTTAATCTCAGGCTAAAAAATGCAACCATGTACCAAAATTTACAACCAGACTTGACAGAACATAATACAACTTACAATCCATAAATCTGACATGCCCAAACCTGTCAAAAATGTGTTCCAGAGACTGGTATTTCAAAGAGTAAATCATGATCTTATCTTTCTTTCTAAAGTCTAACACAGCCAGAAGACAAACAGAAGACATCTATATGTACAGTATATCCATATGTAGCAGTATAGTCTGCAGGTGAATGAATATGCAGAGGCTGACTTCTCACTTGAACAGCAAAGTTTATCTCGGGTAAAATAAGTTATTATAACTTCTGCATGATAGGAGAATTTTCAAGAGATGTGTTCCACATTTGAGAGGCACATGATATGAATTAGCGGCTGTGATTGGACCGTCCCAAGTTAAGACAGAAGTTTGAGAGTCTTCTGGATCTGGATGGTTAGCCAAGGACTAAACTGGGACTAAACCAGGACTAGCTTTTTAAAAATTAAACCATAGTAGTTAGCCAATATCACTACTACTGTTAACTTGCATTCACCAAGTTTACTTTATTCACAGCTACAAATTTGTGGAGCTTAATGATTGTGGTAAAGTCAGGGTGAAAAAAGCACATTATTTGTCATTTAGACAAAGGTCAACTTGAATGAGATGAGTAACTTCAACAGTGATGTATTATTGCCAAAAGTCCAGCTCCATTTCCTCATTTTCTGATCATCCCAGGGCCGTGTCTATATCCTCCCTCCTGTTCATCCAGTCTCAATATCCTCCCTCTGTTCATTCAGCCTGTGCTCGATTACACCTGTCCTCCTGTTTTGTTTCTTACAGCATTTTCTGAGACCTAGGCCTTGGCTGAGTTGATATGGAATGACCGAGCTCTATTATTTTATTGTTACACATGTCACAATGTGTTATTGTTATTATTTATTTAGAAGATTGGGAGTGGGGAACAGAATTTCAGTTCTTCATACGTTTCATATAAAAACTGACAATACATTTTTTTTAACTGAATTTTGAATTTGAATGTGTTTTCAATTTAAGATGAACAAAAGTTTTGCTATGTTCTTTTCAAAGAAATATTAAAATCCTTGTGTACCTGATGCATAGCCAGGGTGGCGTCACCTACACCTAGTGCCTCTGCTCAATTTCATTTCTCTCCAACGACTAGGTCAGGAATCAGAAAACACTAGACGGTTTGCAAGAACCCTGGAAGTATGAGTTGAGGCACTAGCCAATCAGCGAAGAGTCATTCTGTGTTGTCAACGATTTTCAAGATCAAGGATTTAAAGCCGGAACAAAGAGAAAGTTCAGTGACTTTAATCAAGGGGAAAGATGTTATTGCCCTTCTCCCTACAAAATTTGGGAAAAGCTTAATATACCAGTTAGTCACGTTAGCAGCGATTGGTTAAATGAAAAAAGTACCTGCCTACCATCGACGAACGAATTCTAACACTGTGAGGTCAGACGGTTTCTACAAAGTGAAACCGGCAGATGAATCAGGCTACCTGATGCTGACCTAAATGGCATTATTGTAGAACCAGATTTTACTCTAACTTGTGTCTGTAAGTAGCATTTACTTGCTCAGTTCAAGGCAATTGGTTTCCATGGTTTTAATAAGTAAAATGTAAAAACTACTACATATTTCAGATTTGAGGAACTGACTGATTAGCTGGCACAGCTTCACAACATGAGTTCTATGAATGAAAACTAAAGTACACTTGCTGTGCTTCGTTATATGAAAGAGGAATTTACTGTACACTACACTGATGAATGACCTGTAGCTCATCTTTAGATTCACAGTCCACTTTAGTCAGATTTTTCAAGTTTCCTGGAATTTTTCAAGTAAGGTCTACATACTACTTAGATTTTAAAGTATACAGTTCATTAAACTAGCTCTATGTGTTTTTCTGGTGGAGAGTATGAAACCTTTTCTCTATGGAGATACTGTATTTTTTGTTTTTTTGCCCAGAATTTTCTACAAAATAACAAAACTTAGCAGTCTCCATGGAAAGCTTTCAACCACGCATTTTTGGCAATAAAAAACACATTGAATTGAATAATAGAAGAAATGCATGATAGTAATGGTTCTTCCACACTGTGCAACATTCCAAAGCAATAACCTTTTCCTGACACACGCTGGTGGCAGACGCTCCACCACACAAACTTGAACCGCAAATGATTTTACCTGTTCTAAATCATGCTCATTTCAAACCAAAATTCTGGCTCCTTCTCCACTCTCATATTTGGATCCACAACTGCGCGTCTCTGTTAGAATTTTGCCCGAAGCCAGACTCCAAAAAAGTCTCATATCTGGTGTGATTTTCCCGCCATGAGACCAGCGAGGCGGTTCATTAGCAGTCTGCGCGTCTTTCACTAGCATGGAAGAGGCCGTTTTGACTACACAAACCGCTCACCACCAGCTGCAAATTGACAATGTGCCATATTTCCTCCGGAGTCAACTCTGATTAGGGGTGATTTCTCAGACGCTCGCCGGGCCACACGCGAGGAGCGCAGCGGGAGGTACATGAGTCCAGAGATGGAGCATGGAGAAGTGACACTACCGCGTACTTAAGAGAGAGATTTGGGGAAAAAAAGTCTGTACTATTGAGGTTTGGATTCTAATACTGTACGTTTCCAAAATTAGGTAGCGTTTTTCCACCTTCAAGGAACTCAAAGCGCTTAACATCTAGGAACCACTCACCCATTCACACACTCACTCATACATCAGAATACGCACACACTGGAGGGTCTAGTGAACATCATTTCTACATAACCGTAAAACCTTCTGGGATCATGAAACTCAAGATCTGACAGGGTCCCGAAACATCCCATTATGTTGTTCTTTGGGTTGTATGAGGAACAACTAACAGATTGAATCAGCTTTGTTTTGCTATAACTTTATTTTAAGGAATAAAATTGTGTTTTCAGTCTGCACTAGTTCCAGTTTACAAATCAGGCTTTGACAGATACTTTAAGCCAGGGGTGTCAAACTCATTTTGGTCCGGGGGCCGTATCCAACCTACTTTAATCCCAAAGGGGCCGGATCAGAAAACTCATGGCATCTAAATCGCAAACATAACAATAAGTTTAGATATTTGTGCAGAGAAACACAAATCTATTACATAAATGTTTTAACATGAACTTGTATGTAAATAGGAATAAGTCAATTTTTGTTGTAAAATCCTGCACTCGGCTCCACTTTTCTCATTTTTGACATTTTGCTGATGAGGGTGTCACCGTCAACAGTCAAAACAATCGTCCTTTAAGAGCGTTTGGAAAGAGACAAGTCTTCATTTGTGCTTCTCTGGTGGGAGGGGCCACGTACAGAGACGCTGGAGACGCTGCTATGCTAAGAGACGCAGAAAATTAACAATATTTTAATAGAAAATATAATAAAAAATATTTTAGTAGAAAATCAGCTAGGGGCCACATTAAAGGTCTTGGAGGGCCGCATTTGGCCCCCGGGCCGTATGTTTGACACCTGTGCTTTAAGCTGTAGACCAGTCCTGTGCAAAATCTACGAACGCCACCATCTTGCCTGCCGCCATTACAAATACGAATATGAATTGAAAAGTTACGACATCAAGAATTACAATCACGAAATGAAATGAAATTCAGGATGATTTTATTAATCAACTGGCATGCGACGAGAGTCAAAACCGAAACTACAGGGCCCTGATAGAAGGGCAGAACTATCTGCAGTTCGGGTGGATTGGCCAGATTCTGCACGCCAACGCAGAGGAGGTCATCACGTTGGAGGGTGTTGTCAGGATCTCGCGGGCACAACGTAGAAATATAGAAGTACTGACAACTACCACTACGGGACCAACACGCTACTACTTCTGCTACTTCCTTAGCAGCAAAGCATCGGAGTAATGGCGGCGCTGTTTTACTTCCGCTCTACTTCCGTTTTTCCGTTTTTTGTCTATAGTATCTGAACCAGTGTCAGAACTGAAAAGCTGGATCAGTGCATCCCTAATTCCTAAATCCTTCTGAGAGATCCTCCACCTACATACTCCGATCATGACCTCAAGATCTGTCGTAGGGTCCCTAAACGCCCCATTGTGATTACTCAATGCTCCTGTTATGCAACTGAAAGGCAATTTGTACTGTCTTAAAAACACCGTAGTACGTTTTTATCATGTTGCGGTGGACCTGATGCATTCCTTGGATCTTAAATATTCACCACGATGAGTTTATAAGAAATTCACACACTTTTCGAGAGTGTTTTCATCACGGTAACGTTAACAACAACACAACTAGCATGCTAAGAGCGCACTTCCTTGTTCTAAGACAATGAAAACGCTTTATAATTAGAAGCAGATAGGAGCCAGCAGTCTCATTTTGACTCTAAGAGATGATTTTACCGTAGTGGGAACTGTACTGGGAAAAAAAATGAATTTTGCTCAACCACATGAACAAAAATTGGGTCATTTATCAGGGGTGATGTCTCAAATACCACACACACACACACACACACACAGAGCACGGCTGGTGGTACATGAGTCCAGCAATGGAGCATGGAAAAGTACCACTATCAGAGAGAGATTTTGGAAGAAAAACTTGTATTATTGTCATTTGAATTGTAACACTGAATGTTTTGGAAATTATCACTTTCTACTGCTTAAAGGCACTGTTTATATGAGTTTATAACCCATTTATACTTTGAGAGTTCTTGACATGGTAAATCTAACAACTAGCAATTTAAGAGCGCACTTCCTAGTTAGTTAATTAGCGATTTTCACAACTTTTCGAGAATGTTTCTGTTAAGGTAAAACATGTCAAGAGCACACTTCCTAGGTTTGGTTGGCTAGAAGTGATTTTTTAACAACTTTTAGAGAGTTTTCCATCAACAACTATGATGCTAAGAGTACACTTCCTGATTCTTGAGACAATAAAACGCTTCATAATGATGCAGAAAGAACACAGTGGTCACTTTTGGACCCTAAGAGCTGTTTTTACATTACAGTATATCTTATATGTATTGGAATGCTACTACTACTACTACATGAACAAAAATTGAAAAACTTATCAGTGGTGATTCCTCAGACATCCAAAAGACCACACACACAGGGAGGACAGCTGGTGGTACATGAGTCCAGCAACAGAGCATGGAGAAGTAACACTACTCCGAGAGAGTTTTTGGAAGAAAAGCTTGTACTAATGTGATTTGAATTGTAAAGCTGAATATTTCTGAAATTATTTGTCAAGTTGATTCTGTTGACGAAAAGTTCCATGTTCATATTTGGTTTGCTGTAGTGATGTCTTTATTGGTTGGAGGTTCCATGTTGTAAGCAGGCAGATGGTGTCTGAGGACCAAGCTGACAATGAGCAAAGGTATAAAAGGAATTTTATACGCAGCGATAACAAAGCAAAGCCTCATAGCCCCGTCTTGGTAAAACAGTGGTCATTGTTAAGACAAATATGTTCATTTTCATCTTCTTATATACTTTAACTTCTTGGGTTCTTTGTAAAGACAATGCAGTAAAGTGTATTTACCTTGTTGACATGTTTCGGCTGCTAGCTGTGAGCCATCTTCACAAATAACCACATTATGGATTGGGACGGGGCTCTGGTCATTGGATCGGAAAACAACAAGTTCAAGGGATCAGGGAGGCCATTGAAATTAGGAAACGAGGCACAGACAGAATTAACCATGATAACGGAGCATTCCTCCTTTTATACATCTGGGACACCCTCCTCCAGAGAACACCGGGCGACGGGAAGTGTGGTCAGTCTGAGCGACCTGTCAGGTCCATGAGGCTGACCACGTCTGCAGGAAGTAACAACAGCTGATATACAACACATCACCACCAACACCAGTGACAGTTCTGAAGATGGCCTGCAGCAGCCGAAACATGTCAACACTTTACTGTACTGTCTTTAAAAAGAACCTAAGAAGTTAAAGTGGTGTGTTTTTAAAGGATGATCATATTAAGTACATTTGAGATAACGAAGGACAGCAGCAGGAGCAACCCCGGGGACTTCAGATGGTATCATGTGCAAAACACATCATATGAATTTGTTAACCAGAATGAAAACTAAAACCAGAGAATAATTAAATGACATTAGTATGAGCTTTTCTTCCAAAATCTCTCTGGGGTTGTGTTAATTCTCTATGCTCCATTGCTGGACTCCAGCCGGGCTCCCTGTGTGTGGTCTTTCGAATGTCTGAGAAATCACCCCGGATAAGTTTTTCAATTTTTGTTCATGTAGTAGTAATAGGATTCCAGTGTATAAAAGATATACTATAATGTAAAAGCAGCTCTTAGGGTGAAAAAGTGACTCCTGTGTGCTGTCTGCATCTAGTTTTGAAGCGTTTTATTGTTGTTATAGTATAGCTGTTGTAAGCTTCACCTTGATGGAAAATTCTCTAAAAGTTGTAAGTGCAAAACACATCATATACATTTGTTAACAAGAATGAAAACTAAAACCAGAGAATAATTCCTTTTTTTCCCCACAATTCCAATTTCTACATTACCCTAAAACCTTCTAAGAGATCCTCCCGTTGGGTTCTTCTGAGCATGAACTTTAAAATTGGACTTGGTCCCTGAACGCCCCATTGCGATCGCCCACTACTCTTGTTAGTTAGATTAAAGACACTGTACCTGATTTATTTTGTCTAAAAAACATGAAAAAATGCACATCAGCTTAATCATTTTGTCACAAGGTAAAGCTAACAACAATTAAAAGTGCATTGTGTAACTTTTCTAATGGAGGGTCCGTTCTCCATGGTGATGTTATTGCTTTGTCTGGAATGTTTCACAGTATGGGATTAAACCTTTGAATCTTCACGGAGACCAACCCAGACCAAGTTACAGGTCAGATCTGTGGAGAGGCGACCCCACTCACAGTCAGAACACCTGTTTATATACAGTAGGTATTTATAGCTATAAAACCACTGCATGTAACTGTAAGGTAGAATTGTTTAATGGGACCCAAAGAAAAAAGTGTATTGCAATATTTTTATTTTTTTTGTGATTTTGTGATCTATTTGAAGGTAAATGAACATCTTAACATTTAGATTTTGTTCATTTTATTTGTATTTATAATTTTGTAACCTCTGTAATGGACGCCAGGGATATTTTGATGTTAAATCCATATGAAATTGAACAACCGAACAAAAACAACTTTGTGATGATGAACAACATCTCACAAGCTTCTGCAGTCACTTTAAAAATTTTTTTTTTTTTTTTTTTTTTCTTGATAGTACCCTTTAATCCCCCAGCCCTATTTAGGCAGACGAACCTAGTCCCCCCCTTAAGAGTCTATCTCAAAAAACTTAAAAGGTTGACTGGTTAACAGAGTGTCCACTATAAAGGACACAAATGAATGGGTCTCAGGAGGATATTGTGGAACATTCTAAGCAGAGCAATGACGTGCCCGTAGGAACAAGAAGGTGATGGACCCCCAACCGAAAAATTACATAGTACACAGTACTTTAAAATGCTAAGAGCGCACTTCCTGTTTCTTAGACGATATACTGCTTTATAAATAGAAGCAAACAGCAGACAATGGCATCATTTTGACTCTAAGAACCTTTTACAATACAACATATTGTATCTGTACTGTGAAAAACAAATGTTGACCTTTAGTCGATTATTTGGTTGATGGTGTTTTTGATTAACAAAATGTGTATCAGTCAACTAATCATAAAGATTTGTTATTTCTGGTATTTATACGTAGGCCTACAGAAAATGACATATTCGTATAGTTTTTTATAGAAATGCATATGTATACTGCATATTCTGTCTTTATATAAAATACATTGTTAAATACATTGTGTAGTACTTTTTTTCTGTAAAAATAGTTTTTGGATGAACTCCTAAAAAGTTGTAGTCTGTAGTCACAAAAACTACCTTAAATTGCAATCTGCAGTATTACGTGAAATGTTCAAGAAATTCAAGTGTGGTGCCTGTGAATTTTTTTTAGATTATTTTAACAATGCAATATTTTGTGATTTTCTGTACTGTGTTGATTGCGATGGCTGCTACCTCGGCCTGGTGTGATTCAGAGTGTGCGCCGTTCATCCACCAAGTCTACATCTAAATTAAACTCAAACTAAGCACCCTGAATTTCAATGGGGCTTCTTGGTTCAACAAAGGTAAAAAAGAAGAAGAGAATAACATCCATTGTTGACAATTTACAATTTTCATCCAGGGTTAAGGTTGTCATTTTTACATACTAACATCATTTTCCTGAGCAATAACACTTAATTGGTTGCACTTTTTTTTTGTTTACCATACTTTTTATCCCAAACATATTTTAAATGTGTGTGTACCTTCTTTAATATTTAGAGCTTCATAATATTAAAGAGCACATATTATCTTCTGATCTGTGGTATAATGTTTCTTCATCAAAAACATACCTGGAGTTTAGAGACTTTTGAGACCAGGACTGAGACTGGGACCAGACCAGGACTGAAAACGGTTTAGTCCTGGTTTAGTCCTGGTTCAGTCCGTATGCAGCGCAAAAATCGGGCATCGCAGTGTAAGTCACGGAAATGAGAAACGGACGTTATTACTTTTTTTTCCATTATTCATTTAAACACAAAATTGAAAAATGAAAAAACTAATCATTATCCATTTTTTCATTTTGGTTTTGGAGACAATAATGAAGAAAATATTTGTTTTTTTTTTCATTTTCTTATTTTTGGTTTTATATTGAAAAACGAATGAACGAATGATACACGGATTATGTAACAATATCCAAATCCCTCGGTACGATATCACGATATGCATCTGACGGTATGATATTTATTGCGATATTTTGAAGAGGCCGATATAATTGTACATAGGACACTTTTTTTTGCTTTTAAAACACCTTGACAAGATTTCGGTGTGAATTATTTCCCAAGAATAATCCCAAGAATTCAAGTCAAAAACATATTTCTTCATGTTGTCTGAAATGAATCATGGGATATGTAGTTCCCAATGTTTATAAGATGTTGCTTCAATAAAAGTATGCATTTAAGCAAACTTGTAATTCGATATATTGTAACAGTCCACTTGGACCTGTGTAGGAATCCTGGACGCCTTCCTGGAGAGGTGTTCCAGGCACGTCCCAACGGGAAAAGGCCCGGAGGGACGGGGAAGACCTAGGACACGCTGGGACTATGTCTCTCAGCTGGCCTGGGAACGCCTCGGGATCCCCCCGGAGGAGCTGGAGGAAGTGTGTGTGGAGGGGGAAGTCTGGGAGGCCCTGCTCAGACTGCTGCTCCCGCGACCCGGCCCCAGATAAGCGGAAGAAAATGGAATGGAATGATGACAGTCCACGATGTTATTGTGAGACTTTTGATGAAACGATATCACGATATTTCGGTTATTGTTACATCCCTACTGGAGTTGTGTTTTGTTTCAGTCAACCCTGGAATAAAGAGTTCTTCTCTTAAACTGAAAACACTGTTCCACCTTGTGATGTCATAAGAAGTGCTCCACTGTGTTTTTAAACTCAGCTTCATTAGAATCATTTGGATGATTTCAGACCTTGAATTGCCAATCTCTATTCTCTCTGAACAAGGGGTAAAACATAAATGTTAACTTGAAAACTAAGATAAGATAAGATAAGATAATCCTTTATTGTCTCCCATGGGAGAAATTTGTCTTGGGACAGGGGGTAACATGCTTCAATCAATCAATGAACCTGCCCAGGGACGACAGGTGGAAATCAGCACTGGTGCTACAACCTGATGTAGAATGCATCTCTCCTGTTAAGGTTAATGCAAAAATTGTGCGCTGTCCCTGTCTCAAATAAATAAATAAATATTAAATATTAAACCAAGTATGACCACGAGTGATGCACCAACAGGACCTTTAAATTATTCTTAACAGGCAAGCCCTTGCATTATTATATTCTATTAATAATTGCACATTCCCCTTGAGCCTATGTACAGTTTTAATTATTGCACTACCACAATATGACATCACAAATTGGAACAGAGTGTTTTGAGGTTTAAACATGAAACAAAACACAACTCCAGGTTTGTTTTTGAGGAGGTAACAACATTCTAACATGGCTTAAATCTCACAAGAGTCAATTTTGTGTAATCTAGGCTCTTTAAGTAAAAGCCGTGCTCAGGGAACGTTTTAAACTGTCTATTTAACATCACCCTGGGATGTTTGGCATTCTGTGAGAGCAAGGAAAGTATGAGAGGATTGTCGACTTTCAAACACTACTATTGAAGAGCTTATACTTTATCTGAAACACAAATATGCTTTTTTTTTTTTTAACTTTCTTCAAGGATGAATCTTAAGTCAGTCATCAGGTTGGAAAGGTCAGCTCTACTGGTGTTAGGAAGTTGCTAACCCTTGAAGAAGCAGTTTTCACCATTGAAGAGGATTTGTCCAGATTTTTTTTTTTTTCATTTATTATGTTAATTAACACTAGCTAGTGCAATAGTGTAGTACAGTATGGATGATGACTACTCTTTGACTGATACTCGCTGCCTGCAGATAAAGGTTAATTAAAAAGAAGGAGTAATGGCTCTCAAACAGGTGGGGGTGAGAATCTCCTTTAGAAGAAAGATAAAGGCTGAGTACTGGTTTTAAACGTCCTATAAATGGTAAATGGTCTCATTTTTATACAGCACCTTTCCACCTTCAAGGTACTCAGAGAGCTTTACAACAAGGAACCACTCACCCATTCACACACACATTCACACGCCAGACATAGGGGTGAGGTGGGTTAAGTGTCTTGCCCAAGGACACAGTAAGAGCATTCATCTTTGGGAGCTGGAATCGCACTGCTCAATCAATGATGTTTTATGTCAAGAGCAGAATTCGAACTGCCAACCTTACGATCAGTGGCAGGTCCATGTACCATTCATTCTTTTGAATTTCTTTTGATAAAACAGAAAGGACTTACCTGAAAAATTGCTGCAATCGAGTGGACAAACATGTCGTCTTCTTTTATAGCGACATGTTTACTTTCACGTCTTTGAAAGTCATTGTTGAACTCCATGACGTCATTGTTGAACATTGTTGAACTGCATTTTTATTGTAGATCCATGGTTGACACAGCAGCAGAACTTCCGTGGCAAATAAACCAGAGAGAATAAATTATCAAAATTGAAATAGACGCTGAGACTGTTTGTGATTGGTGTTATTAGAAATAAACTTTAAATTAAATGTTGGAAATAGAGGTTTTTTTTTTTTTTTTTTTTTGTTTGACACTAAAACAGAATAATGAAATAAACTGTTTTCCCATTTTATTGTTTTTCATTGCAAATTGAAATTCAAAAGAACAAATGGTACACAGATCATGGCACCATATTGTGCTGTTGTTTCTGATCTAATGTTATGTCCTCATCACAAACAATTCAATGTTGTGTTTGTCGAGGAAAAAATTCAGTTTGTCGACTGGACATAAGTTAGTTTGGTTGAAGACGTTTCGCAGCTCATCAGGGTATTGAAGCAGCAGCTCTTTTTTTTACTACTTCTTCAGTTCAGAAGCAGCTTGGATGAGCTGCGAAACATCTTCAACCAAACTAACAGGACAAACTAACTTTTGTCCAGTCAACAAACTGAATTTTCTCCTCGACATGGATTCTACCTGGACGACTGATGGATTCTTCACACATCTCAAATTGTGTTTTGTTACATTCACACATGTTTAACACACAAACCCTGCAAATTTAGGCTATGTTCTTTTCAATATCATGTGGTAATACAGGAAGTGCTCCATACACCTGCATTAGAATCATTTGGAGAATTTCAGACCTGGAATTTCAAATCTCTTCTGAACATAAGGCAAAAGGTAGCTGTGTACTTGAAAACTACTTGAAAAATAAAGAGTTCTTCTCTTAAACTGAAAGCACTGTTCCACCTTTGTGATGTCACAGGAAGTGCTCCAGTGTGTTTTTAAAATCAACTTCATTAGAATCATTTGGATGATTTCAGACCTTGAACTGTCCATCTCTACTCTCTCGAAATAAGGGGTAAAACGTAGATGTTTACTTGAAAACTACCACTACATGACATCACAAGCTGGAACGGAGCATTCTGACCTTTAGATATGTAGACAGATCAATAATAAAGTTCCAACAGTGCTAATTTAACATTATTACAGGACAGCAATGGCTCAGTGATTGGAGCGTGGCTCGATCCAGTCAGTGGTTCGATCTCCAGCCTGCTAGTACGTACTGTACCATCGTGTCCTCGGGCAGTACACTTCATCTACCTTATCTATAAATTGGAAGTCTTGCTTCAGTCTGTCCACAAAAGTGCAGCTGTGACAATAACATTTTCTCCCGGATATGCAGTGAGTGAATCAAGGAATGTAAACTTGTTTGAATAACTTTTCAGACATTATTATCTGAAAGTAAAGTACATACAACTTCATTCCTGCCTCCTATCACTTGTACATGGCTGTTAGGTATTTTCCATGCATTCCTTTAAATGCACTGTCTGCCCTCTTTCAGTTCTCTCAGTTACCAACTCCAACCCTCCCACTACAGAGCCAGACCAGCCATCTCTTCTACATTCTGTTCAATTCTTTTATGATAAGCGTGGACCCCATAAACAAATAAACAAATATTCTTCACAAATGATCCCTGTTTCATGTGCAAATTGTGATCACACATTTTGCATATACTAAAGCGCTGGCCTGTGTTTAATGTTGTGATTGGAGGTGGTTGTCCCACATCAAAGATTATCATCTCGCAGCACGACTTCAGTCTTCAAACCACCTGACTTCAAAAGACTGCCATAAGGAATTATTTATAGCTGAACTCATTGAGGTACATGTTGCTTTTAATCGCTCATATCACTGTCAAATTAACATATCTATCTCCATTTTAAAGGTGCTCTGTGTAACTTTTTTGGCAGAGGACTCGTCAAATGCTTTAATGCTCTATGGAGATGTTACACACACAAACGCGCTGCTGTTGTTCCGCATCGTGACGCTTTGCCAGTTCGTGTGGCTGATTCCCCTCCCTCTGTTGCGGTCGGCCCCCGCTGGCTCCATCCTTCTGGCTACTCATCTGACGGGTCTCTGTATTCCTCGTCATGATCCACGCCTTCGCCCTCGTCAGTCACGCCGCGCCGTCACCTACCGCTCCCCGGTCGCCCGGTCTGTTGCTGCCGTCTCACGCCCTCTCAAACTCCACTCACTTCTGCTTTTACAATCCTTCGCGCCACTGTGCAGGAGCAGTGATTACTTGCCACTGGGATTAGAAAGGGAAAGTCATGTGACCTGTCATGGCAGCGGGCTGGGGAAGTACACAAACTAAACGTAATAAGAACACAGCAATGGAAAAACACAAAAGCAACACAAAACGCTGTAACATCATGTTTGGTCAAAAATGACTTCATGCCATTTTGGGGTATTTCAGACCTCCTTTATCATGTGCATAAATATTGTGAAAAATATTGAGCTCAAAATTTACCTTTGACCCTTATTTGGCTGTTCCTGTACTCTGCCTTTGTATGATGTGCCCAAAATAAGGAGTTGTGCAAAGGCAAAAGGTCGTAACAGTGTATGTTTTGTTTGTGGTTTATTTAAAGGGACTTTTTGGAATTTTGGACATAGGACCTCATTTCCTAGTGAGCCAGAGTGTTGGAGACATGTAGAGATACTTAAAAAAATAATAAATTCCATCCAGTCCCTGTATTTGCAGAGGTCGCTGGTGCTAGGCTAGTGCATGTCAATGGCCATAGTTATCCTGCCACTAAAAACAGTCTTACCCACTCCACAAAACACCTGAAACAAATCTATTATTACATTAAATGTCTGTGTTGATAGAATAATTTTAAAAGTAAAACCAACCTTGCATTTGAAGGATTTATGTCTGAGCAGCAGCAGTGAGTTGTACTTCCTGATAGAAAACTCGGCAGCGACAGACTGATATCACCTAACACCTATCTTACAAAGCAAAGTACGGCAAAGTGAAATTCCGCTACTGCTGAGAAAATAGTCCCTCAACACGCGACGATTCATGCGATGCAAGATTAGTTTTATTTCAAACACTATTCTATCAACACAGACATTCACATCGACAGTCTGGTGTAATAATAGATTTGCTTTGGGAGTAACAGATTACCTGTACCGGAGTTACGTAATCAGAGTACAAATTATGAGTAACTGTATTCGGTTACAGTTACTGTTTCAGTGAGTGGTCATTGGATTACAGTTACTTGGTTGAAATAAATGGATTACATGGCAGTATTTTCCTGTTTTCACATTTTGGGCTAAATCCCTCTTGTTTTTTTTTTTTGTTTTTTTTCGGTAATTCAACTCATTGCGGGAAACTAAACCAGTTCTAAACTAGATCTAAATCAGGTCTAAACCAGGTCTAAACCAGGACTAAAACCAGGTCTAAACTAGATCTAAATCAGGTCTAAACCAGGTCTAAACCAGGACTAAAACCAGGTCTAAACTAGATCTAAACCAGGTCTAAACCAGGTCTAAACCAGGACTAAAAATCAGGTCTAAACCAGGTCTAAAACCAGGTCTAAACTAGATCTAAACCAGGTCTAAACCAGGACTAAAACCAGGTCTAAACCAGGTCTAAACCAGGACTAAAACCAGGTCTAAACCAGGACTAAACCAGGACTAAAACCAGGTCTAAACCAGGATTAAAACCAGGTCTAAACCAGGTCTAAACCAGGACTAAAATCAGGTCTAAACCAGGTCTAACCCAGGTTTAAACCAGGACTAAAACCAGGTCTAAACTAGATCTAAACCAGGTCTAAACCAGATCTAAACCAGGACTAAACCAGATCTAAACCAGGTCTAAACCAGATCTAAACCAGGACTAAACCAGGTCTAAACCAGGTCTAAACCAGATCTAAACCAGGACTAAACCAGATCTAAACCAGGACTAAACCAGGTCTAAACCAGGTCTAAACCAGATCTAAACCAGGACTAAACCAGGTCTAAACCAGGACTAAACCATCCTAGTCTTTGCTTCCCTACAGCAAACCAAGTAATCCAAAGTATTCAGATTACGTTACTCACTTTAAGTAATTTAATGGATTATGTTACAAACTACATTTTGGGGTGTGTAATCTGTAATCTGTAGGGGAATACATTTTAGAAGTAACCTTCCCAACACTGTCCATAGAAAGAAGCAGGTGATGGACCCCCAACTAAAAAAGTTACGCAGTGCACCTTTTCACCAAATGACAACACTATAAAATGCAGTCTGATGAGGTTTTCCATGTCTGAGGAATGATGTGATGCTTTTTCCAGACGTGTTTGGTTAAGGAAAATTCCGGAGTTGTTTCAAAAGGAGCAAAAACCACAATGGGAGAATGGAACCGGGGTGACTTTGTTGATTAATATTTCAAGCTGGCCTAACCCGTACCTGACCTTAGCCAAAGAGCTCTTACTGTGCGAAGCTGAACTCTGCTGTCAACGGCGGTCTGTCTCTATACAGGAGACAGCATGTTTTGGAACATTTCTGTCACTTTCTGGTTTTCCGAATACTTCCAGAGTAGCTACTTTTTTCCATAAACAACTGTTAATGTTATTTCAGCTTGGTATTATTCCTACATAGACACATACCTTGTTTATAATACGTTGGAGCGGAGGGGTTAGTAGTCGTGTCTCATAGTTTTTTGGGGAAGTTTGCATGTTCTCCCTGTGTCTGCATCACATTTCTAGTGGAGGTCTGCTACCTGATGTCTTCATGGAAATGTTATTGCTTTGTCTAGAATGTTCCACAGTAAATTAAAGTTATCTATAACAGAAACGAGCAGGTTACGGCACGACACTCAGTGCTGGGGAGTAACAGATTACATGTACCGGAGTTACGTAATCAGAGTACAAATTAGAAGTAACTGTATTCGGTTACAGTTACTGTTTCAGTGAGTGGTAATTAGATTACAGTTACTTTGTTGAATTAAATGGATTACATGGCAGTTCCTGTTTTCACATTTTGGGCTGTAATCCCCTTTTTTTTTTTTTTTTTTCTCAGTAATTCCACTCATTGCCAGAAACTAAACCAGATCTAAACCAGGACTAAAACCAGGTCTAAACCAGGTCTGAACCAGGACTAAAACCAGGTCTAAACTAGATCTAAACTAGGTCTAAACCAGGTCTAAACCAGGTCTGAACCAGGACTAAACCAGGTCTAAACCAGGTCTGAACCAGGACTAAAACCAGGTCTAAACTAGATCTAAACCAGGTCTAAACCAGGTCTGAACCAGGACTAAAACCAGGTCTAAACTAGATCTAAACCAGGTCTAAACCAGGACTAAAACCAGGTCTAAACTAGATCTAAACCAGGTCTAAACCAGGACTAAAACCAGGTCTAAACTAGATCTAAACCAGGTCTAAACCAGGTCTGAAACCAGGACTAAAATCAGGTCTAAACTAAAAGTCTAAACCAGGTCTGAACCAGGACTAAAACCAGGTCTAAACTAGATCTAAACCAGGTCTAAACCAGGACTAAAACCAGGTCTAAACTAGATCTAAACCAGGTCTAAACCAGGTCTGAACCAGGACTAAAACCAGGTCTAAACTAGGTCTAAACCAGGTCTAAACCAGGTCTGAACCAGGACTAAAACCAGGTCTAAACTAGATCTAAACCAGGTCTAAACAAGGACTAAAACCAGGTCTAAACTAGATCTAAACCAGGTCTAAACCAGGTCTAAACTAGATCTAAACCAGGTGTAAACCAGGTCTAAACCAGGTCTGAACCAGGACTAAAATCAGGTCTAAACTAGATCTAAACCAGGTCTAAAACCAGATCTAAAACAGGTCTAAAACCAGGTCTAAACCAGGACTAAACCATCCTAGTCTTTGCTTCTCTACAGCAAATCAAGTAATCCAAAGTATTCAGATTACATTACTCACTTTAAGTAACTTCATGGATTACGTTACAAACTACATTTTGGGGTCTGTAATCTGTAATCTGTAGGGGAATACATTTTAAAAGTCACCTTCCCAACACTGACTACACTACATTACAGTTCAGATCTGTGGAGAGTTGCCACTATTCACAGATGGAATTACAGATTTTCTGACCAATAGAAACACCTGTAATGAATAAATAGATGGTTAGATGGGAGACAAGCAAGTAGCGGACCCTGCCCCAGAAAATTTGCGCACTGACCTTTAAAGGCCCTGAACTGGATTTTTATTATCTTGTGAATGTGAAAAACACTCACTTCCATAACTCATTCCTAGCATATTTAGTTTATAATGGGGAAGTTTGCATGTTCTTCCTGTGTCCCCACTATTGGATTTTTATTTTGTTGTTCATATGAAAAACAGGACTACATTTTAAATAGTTTGTAGCGGTCCTAAGTTATTAGTCACTTCCATAGCCCAATTCGGAGCATCTTAATTTTTTACCTCTCTTAGTTTATAATGGGGAAGTTTGCATGTTCTCCCTGTGCCCTTTTATATAGCTTCAATGCACTGTAGCAAATGTTTATTGTGTTGGTAAAGTGTAAAAAAAATAACTACATTTTTAAATAGTTTCCAGTGGTCCCAAGTTATTACTCACTTCCATAGCTCATTCCTAGCATCTTCATTATTTACCACTTTTAGTTTATAATGGAGAAGATTGCATGTTCTCCCTGTGCCCTTTTATACAGTCAAATGTGCATTTTTATTGTCTAGTTAAAGTCAAAAACAGAACTACATTTTAAATAGTTTGCAGCGGTCCCAAGTTATCACTCACTTCCCTAACTCCTTCCCAGCATCTTACTTACCACTCTTAGTTTATAATGGGGAAGTTTGCATGTTCTCCCTATGCCCTTTTATATAACTTCAAGGCACAGAATCTGATTTTTTATTGTCTTGTTAGTGTGAAATAACAGAACTACACTTTAAATAGTTCACAGTTATTAGTCACTTCCATAATTCATTCCTAGCACTTTACTTATATACTGTGCTTAATTTATAATGGGAACATTTGCATGGTCTCCCAGTGCAGTTTTATGTAGCTTCAAGGCACTGAACCTGATTTTTTTATTGTCAAGTTAAAGTCAAAAACAGACCTACATTTTAAATAGTTTGCAGCAGTCCCAAGTTATCACTCACTTCCATAACCCATTCTCAGCATCTTAATTATTTACTTTACCTCTTAGTTTACAATGGGGAAGTTTGCATGTTCTCCCTATGGCCTTTTATATAACTTCAAGGCACAGAATCTGATTCTTTATTGTCTTGTTAGTGTGAAAAACAGAACTTTAAATAGTTTGCAGTTATTAGTCACTTCCATAACTCATTCCTTTAGATATATACCATGCTTAATTTATAATGGGGACATTTGCATGGTCTACCTGTGCCCTTTTATGTAGCTTCAAGGCACTGAACCTGATTTTTTATTGTCTTGTTAAAATCAAAAACAGAACTACATTTTAAATAATTTGCAGTGGTCCAAAGTTATTTCTCACTTCCATAGCTCATTCCCAGCATCTTAATTATTTACCATGATTAGTTTATAATGGGAACATTTGCATGGTCTACCTGTGCCCTTTTATGTAGCTTCAAGGCACTGAACCTGATTTTTTATTGTCTTGTTAAAATAAAAAACAGAAGTACACTTTAAATGGTGTGCAGTTACTACCCACTTCCATAACTCATTCCTAGCACTTTAGTTATTTACTCTGCTTAATTTATAATGGGAAAGTTTGCATGTTCTCTCTTTATCCTTTTATGTAGCTTCAAGGCACTGAACCTGATTTTTTATTGTCTCTTTAAAAGTGAAAAATATAACTACATTTTAAATAGTTTGCAGTTATTACTCACTTTCATAACTCATTCCTTGCACCTCAGTTATTTACCATACTTGGTTTATAATGGGGACGTTGGCATGTTCTACCTGTGCCATTTTATGTAGCTTCAAAGCACTGACATTTTTTTGATTGTCTTGCCAAAAGTACTTTTCAATAGTTTGCAGTGGTCCAAAGTAATTACTCACTTCCATAACTCATTCTTAACCTCTTAATTATTTACCGCGATTAGTTTATGGGGAGTTACGGGGCACCACTCGCGGTAGTATAAATTTGTGTTTCAAAGCAGTACCATCAATTGAAAATGGCTTCTGGACAGGAGCCGAAATGCTTGATTGTCAAAGCAGTGTCCAGATGACTACAGCTGAAACGCACTCTGCGTTTGTAAGTGGTTTTCACAGCTTTTCACAGTAATACTGACAATAACCTGCATGCTAAGCGTACACTTCCTGATTCTCAGACAATAAAGCACTTTATAATTAGAAGCACACCACACACAGAGGTCTTGTTTTGACACTAGAGCTGCTTTTACAATGCATCTCTACTACATAGACAACATTACAGGGTTTAAATGACTCATATTACGCTGTTTCTGATCTTTTGTAATGCAAATAGCAAAAGGAGAAATTCAGCTCATCTGGACAAAAGTTTATTTGGTCAAATATGTTTCACAGGTCATCCAAGTTGCTTCTTCATTTCTGGTCAGACGCTGGTGGACACTTCCTTATATCCGCCTTAAGGGAGGAATTAACTACAATGAAACTACTCTGAAACTAACACATCTACTTGTTTATAGTTTCAGTTTGTTAGCTAGGCCGACTGAAATTGCACTTGAGAGTGGGGTCATATCAGCAGAATCATTCAGGGCCATAATGGGTGCTTTCAAACCTCTGTGCCTGACCTCTTTGTTTATTTTGATTTAGGTTTGAGGATGGATTTGTAAATAGGAGATAGATGATGTCTAAGTCTTCCATTTCTGTTCAAAGATGGATTGTCTTTCCTAACAAAAATAGCTTCTCTAACTCCCCTTTCAAACCAACTCTTTTCTCTGGCTAAGGCCTGCACCTCACTGTCTTCAAAGGAGGAGCCCATGCCTTTTAGGTGGAGATGTACAGCAGACTGAGATCCACTGTTGCTCTCTCGTCCGTGCTTGTGAAGTGGCTGTTTTGTTTCTCCAGTGTCGCGCTCACTGCAGTCTTCACTACACTGAATGGAGTGGACCACATTGCTTTGTTTGTAGCTGTACATTTGTGGTTTTGTCCTTTTGGTGGACCAGTTTCTGTCTTAAAGTGTTTGTAGGTTTGAAATAGACTGGGCTTTCATCTTGTCTGAAAATCCTCTGTAGTTTTTCAGAAACACCAGACATGTAAAGAACAGTTACCTAATCTTTACTCAACAAAAAATAAAAGGTAGCTTCATGACATCACAAGGTGGAACAGAGATGTAGACGGACAAATAATGCGGAATTACTCAAAACATACAACAACGAAACACAACTTCAAGTATGTTTTTGATGAGGTAACAACATTCTAACACGGCTTAAAGCTCACAAGAGTTAATTTCAGACAATATATGACCTATAAGTTGCCTATAGTTTACTGTAACTTGCAATAATTACTCAAAATAACACAAAGTCTAAGAGGTTAGTACATTCACCTCACCACGACAATGTAAAAAGTCCCTCAAAACCCCAACCACTGGAAGCCTTTTTGTGTGGAGTTTGCATGTTCTCACTGTCCTTATTTCTACTTTACACAACAATGACCGGAGATTTCAGTTCGGGCTTCACCGTGATCCTTGCTCAAGTCACTTTCCAGCTCTTTTCAAATCTCCCTTACAGAATACCAAGGAACAGCTTTCAAATATGCGTGATAAAAAATTGCGTTACATTGTTATTCATTGCTTCAGCCGCCGTCTCTTCTCCATAAACATCTCTGTCTGTATGAATTTCCATAACCAGACTTGTCATTCCGTCGCATAATATTGATATACGGTGATAACAGTAACAGCCGTTGTTGCATCATTTCTTAAGGAGGCCCAAAAAACCCTCTTCAAGTCTGTACTGGCACCGCGCCTCCTTCACGATGTTTCTCACAGTAAATAATGTGCAGTGTGGTTGAGGGATTAGGCCTCGGGGACACTGCCAAGCGCCTGTGTGTTACAGAAGGGATCAGGAACAAATGACTAATGAAATAACTCACTCATTCAAACACGCAGGAACGCAGCATACACGGTTCAATGTCCGATTACAGACGTTTTTGACACATAAGATTGGCAGGCTGTTAATTGCTGGCTGTGTGGGGTTCATGGTGTCAGTCAAATAAATAAGAGGGGAGTGATTAACAATTTAGAAAGTCTTAAAGGAACAGTTTGCAGCCTGAGATTTTACGGTTTTAAAGTAAGTACTGCAATCACATCTAGTCCGTGTATCATTCGTTCAAAAATAAAAAATAAGAAAACGAAAAAACAACAGTTTTCTTTATTATTTGTCTCCAAAACCAAATTGAAAAACGGATAATGATTAGTTTTTTCAGTTTTAAATTTTGTGCTTAAATGAATAATGGAAAAAAGGATAACGTCCGTTTCTCGTTTCCGTGACTTAAACTGCGATGCCGGACTGAACCAGGACTAAACTGGTCTCAGTCCTCTTCTCGGTCCCGGTCCCAGTCCTAGTCTCGGTCCTGGTCCCGATCTCAGTCCCGGTCTTGTTCCCGGTCTGGTCCTGGTCTCAGTTCTGATCACCTGACAGTCTACGTGGGCGCACCTCTGGGCCCGTCCCAACACTCACTCCTGGTTCAGTCCTGTTTTAGTCCTGGTTTAGTCCTGTTTTAGTGCTGGTTTCGTCCTGTTTTAGTCCTGGTTCAGTCCTGGTTCAGTCCTGGTTCAGTCCGTATGTGGCGCATAAGTCCGGCATCGCAGTTTAAGTCACAGAAACAGGAAACCGTTATTCGTTTTTCCATTATTCATTTAAACACAAAATCAAAAACTAAAAAAACTAATCGTTATCCATTTTTTCATTTTGATTTTGGAGACAAATCATGAAGAAAACAGTCGTTTTTTTATTTTCTTATTTTTGGTTTTATACTGAAAAAACAAATGAATGAATGATACACAGATTACATCTGACCTTGGGTTGTCAGTTCCTTAACCTGCAGACACATACATGTTTTCCCTCATTCTCAGTGTATGGACAGGCCTCACGTGAAAGATCAGAACGTCCAGAATTCACTCACTGAGTTGCAGAGGTGCAAAGATTAATTTAGGTTTTTTGTTTTTAATTTAGTTTTTTTTTTTTTTTTGTTAGTTTTATTTATTTAAAAGGAACAATGCCTGTTCATGAACATATACTTATTTTTTTAGACAGGCTATTCGGATGATTTACTTCTGACCTGTATTATTACTAGTTAATTTGAGTATTGAAAATAAGTTAAGTATGCCGGCCAACACCTCAGTGAACCACCTCCTGATCTGAACTCTCCCCCTCCCTGATATATATGAATATTTACTCGTAAATACGCCCGAATTAGCCTGAAGACCACTTTTCATCTGCAGTCCGTGGCAGGTCAGAGAGATAGAGACAACAAACGACAACGTCACACATGTCACACGTGGTAGAAACAGAACAATAAGACACAATAATGACATACAACACTGACATTTACATAGAAGCATAACATTAGTGGTCACAGATCTGGTTTCTCTTTAGCCATAGTTTCAGATTGCCTTTAAATGTACTGAATGTGGTGGAGTCTCTTATTGCAGCTGGGATGGTTGGCTGCAGGTCCTACAGTTTATGACTTAAAACCGAGAGGAATTTTATGCTTTAACCAACTAGATTTCAAAATTGAAATTGGTAACCCAAATAAGAGACTCATGTGGGACTCATTCTGCTTGCTGATTGGAAATTGTCTGGAGAAGCTAAACATCAAATTAAAACACAAACATCTTGACCATCACGTCCAGTGTTTTTTTGTAATTAAGAATAAATCAGCATTACGATTGTTATCAGTCAAAGCTATTTGTACATGTCTCCCTCGTATCCGGGGACACACTGAGGTCATGTTTATGGAAATTTAAATCCAAATCTTACATACACTTCCTTCTACAGTTGTTCCAGGACCTATTATATAATTAGTAACAACTATTACATCACAATCAAGTGATGGACATTTGCAAAATTAAAAAAATAAACATGTGTCTATTACATGGATAGAATTTAATTGCACTATACAAGTTTTGACTGGTTTGCTCAGAGTACTTTAGTTGACTCATATTAATTCACTTCCCATATTTGGTGGTGAGAAAGTTGTGTACACATAGAGCTGTCCTTGGACACACTGACTAAAGCATGACTGCCAGAGGCTACGGCCTCTCACATACCATGTGTATTGTGGATATAATGTGTCTTACCTAAGGGCTCAGTGGCAGTAATTGTGCAGTTATTTCATGTGAGCAGATAACTGCACTTTACTGTAGCCTACATGAGTCTAGTTTGTATTTTTTCAGTCATATGGGTTGGAGACTCTTCCCCCGGTGTCAGTGAAGCATACCATAGCATTGATGTATCTCACATGTGGTTCTGAGCCATACCCTCCAGCCCCCCGTCAGCAGCACACTGGATTTATTCCTCCATGACCAGAGACAGGAGGAATGTAAGATTTGTGTTATGTTTGCCTTACATGCAATCATTTTGACCCACTTGGCCTCCCCCTATTCATTTAATAACTGCTACGTTAGAGGCAGGCATATTAAAGGCAGTTTTGATGCAATAAATATAATGCATTCTCATATTAAAGCCACAGTGTGTAACATTTTGGATAAATACACATACATGTTTATGTTGATTGTGTGTATTTCACTGAAAACCATGTGCCCTTAATCTGAGCAGGCTTGCATCCTCACAAACTTGACTCTTAACTGGCCTGAAGGAGGGCCTCTGCCTACACGTTTCTCTGGAAATGTTGTTCCTCTGGCTAGAATCTTCCACAGTATGGCATGAAAGCTTTATATCTCCATGGAGAATGTTCTTAAGTATAGTTTTAACTTTCTATTTCCATACAGTTAAATACAGTATACTTTGCAGCTGCAGCATTCCCTGGGGGTGTGACCCCCAATTTACACCAAAGCAGTAAGAGCGCATAAGCACAGCAGCACGCATATCCCTTTCCATTTGAACCGGTCACACCATCTACACCAGCAGTATCACACATGCGTCTAACGGCTGACATTAGGCAACACGTCACTCAAATTAGGTGAGTTGTCATTTTTCAGCATCAGCAGAGCATCTCCTGGCTTTTTTGCAGGAGAAAGACAGAAAGTAAGCAAGTGGTGTTAAAATAAACTTCCAAAGCCCCTTCAAAATACACCCTCTACAAACACTACTGTCATTACTTTGCATTAACACCTTGATTTGCATCCAGAAGCTCAGGGAATGACTCATGATGGACTATGGAAAGTTTATAACCGTGGAGGATAAATATAAAACACTTTATGACGTCAAACAGCAACTTCAAAGATGTTAAAGAACAACTTCTGCAGGAAAAGACAGACTTTAATCTAAGTTTTATTTTAACACAATCTGACCATAAACTGAACTGACTTAGCTGGAAGTACAACAGGTGAGCTGATGTGTGCTGTTAAACAAGTCTCTCTCACACAGAATTAGAGTCAGAAGCGAGTTAAATACTTGGCATTTTGTCCGTTCCATGTCAGTCAGAGCTGACTAACTGCTCCCTGATGTATTTTCCATGGAGAGTGGTTCATTTCATAACAGATGGAATTACAGCAAATATTAAGGTTCAGCGCGATTCCAAAACCAAACCCTGACCTAACCCTAACCTAACCTGACTGTCAAAAAATATATGGACAAAAATCGACATTTGCGAGACTAACCACAAACACAAAGTGGCTGCTGTTTGGCGTAATTGAGTTTGGGGAAAGAATGATGCCCCTCAGATACATCAACAGAAAGAAAAACTGAATGTGTTTTTGTGTTGAAGTTAAAGGTGCATTGCGTAACTTTTCTGGTGGAGGGTTTTGTCAAAGCTTTTCTCCACGACGTTATTATTACTTTGTCTGGATGTTTCACGGTACGGGATTAAACCTTTCTATCTTCATGGAGACCAAACCGGACCAAGTTACAGGTCAGATCTGTGGAAAGGCGACCCCGCTCACAGTCAGAATGCTTGTTTCTGTAGGTATTTTTGAGCTACCACCTGCAACTGAATATAAAGTAGAGTTGTTTAATGTCATACTTTGGAATATTCCAGGCAAAGTTAATGGACCTTCAACCAAAAAATTCCCTTCATACACCTTTAATCTCTCAATCTCAGTCTCTTAAATTCCCGTTGTCTTGTCAAAAAAACTAGAAAATAGACCTCAGGTGAATAGGAAAAAAGCGGTAGTGTTTAAAAGCGGGTTGCCATGGTTACAACAGAATGATAAGTTCCGTCCCTGGACAAAAAAGTTTTTTAGGGAGTCCCAAATGCGATTGCGTGAAAAGCCAGTTCCTTCTGCATTCTGTTAGAATCCTGAAAGGTCTGGAAGTGGACAAAAGAGCATGAAAATTCTCCGTCGCCTGCTTGTTTCTATGGAGATGTCATTGCTCTACTTGGAATGTTCCACAGTTGCCTCGTTTGAGAGCTTTAATTCCTAAAAATATGGTGAAAGAAAAGTTTGTATCATGTTTGTGTCCCCGTACCAATGTTCCCTGGGGGGCGAGTGTCAAGGAAATTCTGCTCACAAGACAAATTCTGTTAAAAAGAAACACTCAGAAACGACCAAGAGTAGTTTATACTTGCGCGCAAGGAGAGTTGCGAAGCTGTCAGCTTCCTGCCCTACTCTGCCCAACAACTCTCCAAGTCACTCTTTTATTGAAAATCATGTCACAGATAAGCACACTTGATGACATCACAGTACATATATTTCACATGTTCTCTTATAACTAACAATCGTCAACTGAACCACCCTCCCATTTTCACACTTGATTACATATCCCAATGATAGACAATTACATAGTTCCCCAAGGCCTTCAGTTTAGCAGATGATGGGACAAACCCCAGTTGTTGGCGCCCATGGTAGATTATCTTAATATGTCAGTTGACATGTCATTCATATCAACTGCTGTTTTCATGTCACATACCTCTTGAACCAAAACAGACCCAAAGCAATGTTGATTACATCACAATTAATATTTAAATGATTCACCCTTTAAATGATTAATACTTTAATCAGAGAATTACATATATAAATGAGTAACACTTTAATGAGACTTTAATCAAAGAAATACATTTATATCATAAAATTCTCTAACAGCGAGCAAGACCATTGGATCCGTGCAGCAAAAGTGAGAATGCGTGTGGTCTACAGGTCCGGGTGGGCTGCTCCTGTCCTCCGTGATCGAGGACTGCGGCTGGTATTGAGGTGGCGCAAAAACATCCAGACAGAAGCGCGAATCCGTTTGGTTTGGTTATATCTTTTTTCTGAGCAGTCCATCCTTCGTGCTCTTGGTTCTTCCCCATGAAAAGCGCTTCTCAGACTGAGGCACCTAACGCCACTCCTCGGTCCAGCTCATCTGGGCCTGACCTGAACCGGAGCTCTTCTCGCTCTCTTGAGTCTGGGATTGTACCGCTGTGTTTGTAATGGCGGGGAAATAGTGGTACGCATCCCCGAGCGTAACAACAAACCGAGATGACAAAAAAAAACGGTATCAGCTGAAGTGTTTTCTTCCTGTTGATGTAAATATGTGTCTGTGTCCAATCAGAGCCATTCCCCACCCCCAGACGTTGAGCGGAATTAAATAAAGGCGATTTATCGTGTTTTCCATGTAAACCTTAATTCGGAATTATTATTACCATGCAGTGTTGGGAGTAACGCGTTATAAAAGTAACGAATTACAGTAATGCATTACTTTTTGCTGTAACGCAGTAATGTAAGGCATTACAGGGGAAAAAATAGTAATATTTTACTCGGTACAAATGTGAGTAACGCGCGTTACAATGTTTTTTTTTAACCTGGATTGAAGTGGTGGGTTTTTCTTCATACAAATTCGCGCTCAAATCACCTCGATATCAGCAGCGGTGAAACGCCGGAGATGCGCCCTCATAGACCTTCAGGTAACCGCGGGCAAAAGGACTGACAAAAAACTCCACGCTGTTTAGACCTGGTTTAGACCTGGGTCAGTTCTGGTTTAGACCTGGTTTAGACCTGGGTCAGTTCTGGTTTAGACCTGGTTTACACTCGTCCCTCCCTCTATCGCAGTTCACTTTTTGCTGTCTCGCAGATTTTTTTATTTTTTATTTTTTGTGCAATTTTGCATGCCCTGTTTTTTTTTACATTGTATGAATGCGTATTGCGTTCCTCCCGCTGCGTCCTGACTGGCCAAGGGACTCCTGTCTCCTGTACAGTACAGTACAGAATGTGTTCAGCTGCCAAATTTAAATACATGTTCAATCTCTAGCAGTGTGATTCTGAAGTGTTGTATGTCTGCAAGTTTTCTCCCCGACGAAAACCCACAACGTCGACGAAACGTTCTGCACCGACAAAGGCTCCTGCGCTCGCACCCAAAAGACAGAGGAAGATGCAAACCATCACACAAAAAGTTGGACTTCTGGACACGCTGAAGGAAGGTAGAAGTTACGCGCTGTAACAGAGTCTTGCACCGGCTCGGGTACCTGCAAATAGTTGCTGAAATCAGGGCCGTGAGCCCGAGCAGCAGGGTGACAGCCGCTCTTACCTCCGTGAGGTGCGGAGCAGAGCCGCTCCTTTCTCCTGCGGTCACCTTTGAGCCCGTCCCTACAGTGAGTCCTGTTTTTAGTCCAAGTTCAGTTCTAGTTTAGTCCTAGTTCACTTCTGGTTTAGTCTGGTTCAGCTCTGGTTTAGTCCTGGTTTAGACCTGGTTTAGTCCTGGTTCAGTCCATATACAGCGCAAAAGTTATTTTGGTGAGAGTAACTTAAAGTAATGCAATAGTAATGTAATGCCTTACATTTTAAATGCAGTAATATTGTAATGTAACGAATTACTTTGAAATGACAGTAATAGGTAATAAATAACGCATTACAGTTTCAAAGTAACTTGCCCAACAGTGTTACCATGTAAACTCAAAGGAGAATATTTTAATTCCAAACAATTTCATTCGGAATTAAAATCATCATGTAAACATGGCCTGTATAACTTTAAAAAGGTCTACCTTACATTTGTTCAGTTACAGGTGTTTTTATAGCTAAAAATACCTAGAAAAACAGGCATTCTGACTGTGATCAGGGTCGCCTCTCCACAGATCTGACCTGTAACTTGGTCTGATTTAGTCTCCATGAAGATAGAAACGTTTAATACCATACTGTGAAACATTCCAGATGAAGCAGTAACATCTCCATGAAGAAAAGTTACACAATGCACCTTTAACATGGTCTTTTTGGTGAGTGATTTTGTGTTTTAACCCAAATCATAAACAAAATGGATGAAAAACTCACCATTTCAACCATATCTTTTTACAAATTTATTTTCCTCCACCTGCCGCTCTGAACTCAACAATAAATCTTCTCAAACATTTCCCCCAAATTCTAAATGATTGTAATTCATGACCACAAAAGCATAAAACCTTCACTAACCTCACTAACAGGATTGCAACACCAAAGTCAAAGCGTGTCTACCAAGTCTCCACCTCCAAACTTCAGACGATCCAACCACAACCGCTAATCTGTAGCTCGTGTCTCAAATGCAGAAGACATCACCTCTTAAAAAGTCTCGTAACATTCAAAACAACACAATTCTAGTTTGTATTGTGATTTTAATGTATTTCTTATTCTGTAAAGCACTTTGAATTACTTTGTGTGCGAAATGAACCGTACAAATAAAGTCGCCTTGCCTTTAACCTGAGATAAATAAGAGTTTAGAGCTTTGATTGTTGATTCTGCAAAAAATGGACATTACCTAAGTAACATTAACCACGTTTATATCCTTTTATATATAATAATGACTGACACTTTTAATCAGACGTGGCCATGTAAAATGAAACTAAATCAGCTTTTGACATATAAGACCGTTGTTAATTACCGTCACGCGAGCCAACCTACAGTCAATTAAGCTCCATCCATGCGTTTCTAATAACATTCTAATGATTTTTTTTTTCTTTTTTCATTTTTTATCATGTACTGTGGGGTAAACCGGTATCCACAGATCACGCTATGTAAATGAGAAAGCATGGCCTGTCTGCGCATAATAGCTGTTCTTGTACATGAGTGTAACTGTGGCATTTGTGGCTAATGAGGCTGACTGTGAAATCATAATATTATGTATGACAGCAGTGTGGCTCTCTATGGAGAAAGCAGAAGGGGAGCGTGAGTGAGTCACATGCAAGTACGCTGGTTTATTATCATTACCAGAATAGAAAAGAGTTATTATAGAAACATGATGACTACTTGGTTTGATCTAATTATGATTCACTATTTTCGATTTTGTTGTTTTCAGTGTTTATGAATAGGGATGGCACTGTTTACATGAGACATATAAAAGATATATGCACAGGCACATCATTCGTGCAAGGCTAATGCAGTGAACATACAAAGTGAGACAAAGTCCGGTCATGACCTGATGAAGATCCACTGATCGAAACACTGTCATTTATTAAAAGCAATTTGAGAGTAAGTGTACAGACTTTATCTCACTTTCTATAGGACATAAACAGTAATAACATAAAAATTTTCGCTTTTCTGGCTTATTAAAGCCTGATCTTATAGGATATCAGAAACTAAACTGGGCTGGGCCTGGTTTGTGCTTGGATGGGAGACCGCTGGGAATTCCAGGTGCCACAGTGAAGTACCAGTTGCAAAATACCGTTGTTGTGTCCTTAGGCAATGACTGTGTAGACCATCGAGTGACTGTGGGCGAAAGGACAGGCGCAAAGCTCCACGCCTCATGGAGCTAAGCGGCCATCGCCCGATCATGCTTTGCAGACACCCTGCTCCACAGCTCGGGGTTCTCTCTCTCATGTCCAAGATTAGTCCTGATTTAGACCTGGTTGTGACCTGGTTTAGTCCTGGTTTAGTTCTGGTTTAGTCCTGACCCGATCGTGTGTAATCACTAATTATTATTACATTTATCTCAGTATAATTTTTCACATTTTGAACACTTTTGTTTGTGTATTAGAACTTTGTCCAGATCTTGAGTGAGAGTACTAGTACAAGTACTAGTACTGTGCATGTTTAAGGGGGGGGGCTCAAAGCACCTATCAGTAGATAACTATCAATTTGAAACTATAGGGGGGACATGCAAACTTACATTGTTAATGTGTGTCTGTTTATTTCTGTTTATGTCCCATCTGCCATCATTTTATTACTCTAATTAGATAGCTAAACCAATTTCCACTCCGGAAAAAGAGGAAATGGTTTTACTGCACTATATTAATGCAATAAAATATATCAAAAGTTTTGCCGTTAGAGACACTAAATGTTCTCTTCCCAAATCTCACTTTAAACAAATCGGAACTTTCCGCAACTTTTACCTTAAAGGTGCATCGCGCAACTTTTCTGGTGGAGGGTTCAATACCTGCTTGTCTCCATGGAGATGCTGTTGCATGCCCTGGAATGTTTCATAGTATGACATTAATATATCCATCTGCATTTATTCATTACAGGTGTTTCTATTGCTCAAAAGTACAATAATATCTTCTGTGAATAGGGGCGACTCTCCACAGATCTGAATTGTAATGTAGCATAGTGCTTGTAAGTAGTAGCAATTTAATCTAGTGGTGAACATTCCAGACAAAGCATTAACGCTCAGCTAGAAATGTTGCGCAGTGCACCTTTAAGTAAGTTCAATAAAGTTTTGAAGTTGATGCATTTTCTTAGATTTTTTAAATGTTTTGGTCAGTTTGGTCTCTCAACATATAGGCTTTCATGTAGAAACAACAAAATAGTCCACTCTGCACCAGAATATGTTTAATGTATATTTAATTTAGTGAAGTTGTATCCATAGAGTTATATGGGACATTGAGACTTCAAAATCCACTAAAAACACATTTCTCCTCATAAGACGTGAGGATCAACCCTTAAAGTTGCCCCTACATCAGAGGCGGGAACTTGGAAGTTGTGACCTGAACTCAAGTCAGACTTGCGTCACCACTTTTAGGACTTCAGACTTGACTTGATAAAAGTCTAGACTTGGGACTCGATTTGGACTTGAAGGTCAGTGGCTTGGGACCTGACTCGGACTTGAGGCCTGTGATTTGAGAAGCACTTTTAGATTTGAATTCTTTCTATTCTGACCGTACTGATTCACACTAAGATCTTGTCAAGACATTTAAAAAGGAAAAATTAACATTTCTACAACTCTTACATACTCTGTAAATACTCATATATAAATATACTATGATTTTTTAAAGTACAATTTATCTTAAAAGTCAAATAAATTGCAAAAATCTAAGCTTCATTTGGTACTTTGGTTTAAAGACTTGAAATGACTTGAAGCTCAAAGCAGACGACTTGGACTTGACTTGGACTTATGGACCAGTGACTTGAGACTCGACTTGGACTTGCTTGTATTTGTCGTAGGACTTGACTCGGACTTGAGGCCAAAGACTTGAGACTTCCTTGAGACCTGCAAAACAACGACTTGATCCACCTCTGCCCTACATACACCAAATACTACAGTCTTGTACTTCAGAAGCTTATGCTGAAATGTTGAAATGTACAGAAGGATATTTTTTTATGTCTATTTCGAAGCCTGAAGTTTTAACAAAGTCTGAATGTTTAGGCAGTTTTCCAGTGACATTTATTTAACTCAAATCCTACATAAGATATCCAAAATTCCCTTAGTATATTTTTAGTATCTAATATGTCAACAAAATAAAACAGAGTTAAAATCTGGCACAAACTACTTTTGAGATGTATATGTCCTAAAAATGTTCAATTATTTTTTACACATAAAATGCCTTACTTTTATTTTTTTTATATGAAAACTTGTAATACAGTTTCTTTCTCGTTTCAAAATGATACCTCTAAATTTAAGATTTTTTTCCTTTTTACCTGCAGTGTTTCACCTTATATGTGCACTATGTAACTTTTTGGTTTCTTGTTTCTATGGAGATGCCATTGCTCTGCCTGGAATGTTCCACAGTATGGCATTAAACAGCTCTATCTTAAATTTACTCAGTTACAGGTGGTTTTACAGCTCAAAAATACCAAGAAAAACAGGAATTCTAACTGTGAGCGAGGCTTGCCTCTTCACAGATCTGACCTGTAACTTGGTCTGATTTGGTCTCCAGGAAGATAGAAATGTTTAATACCATACTGTGAAACATTCCAGCTGAAGCAATAACATCTCCATGAAAAAAAGTATTTGATGGACCCTCCACCAAAAAAGTTACACAATGCACCTTTAAGATTGTCTTTCTGTTGAGTGATTTAGTGTTGTAACCCGAATCATAAACACAACTGAAGAAAACCACACAATTCCATACATATCTTTTTACAAATTTATTTTTCCATTGCATCTCCACCAGCAGCTCCCAACCCGACAATAAATCTTCCCCAAGCATTTCCCCCAAACCAAAATGATTGTAATTCAAGGCCACAAAAGCAAGGAACCATATCCCCATGAGCAAATAAAGAAAAAAAAAACCTTGTCGCTAACGGGATTGCAACACCAAAGTCAAAGCGTGTCTTCCAAGTCTCCACATCCAAAGACCACAGTACAGACATCAGACGTTCTCCAGGCGGTTCGAGGGTTTAAAGAGAAAATATAATACAAAATATGAATAAATAAAAGCAACAACATGGGACATTGGAGGAGAGATGGATTCAAATGGGATCATAGTGCGTTGGTGCTTCTTACGGATGCAATGAAATGGGCTTTGATAGTGAAAATAAATAAAACCACAGTTGAGTTGTTTTAAATGTTTCCTAATCAACAGCATTATCTTTTTGTATCAGTAGCACAAATTTGAGTAATCCTGTATTTAAAAGCATGCATTCTTCATGAAAACCCACATCCACCTCATGATGTCATCAGGTGGTATGACATTTTCCATATATACAGAATGCACTGAATTGAGTTATACGTAATGACTGATCAAAATGAAGGTGCCCAATAGTAGTTTTAGGCAATTTATATGATGCACAATATGGGACCATTACAAAAATACCCCATGTTAAGTCAATGGGGTTTGAATTAGAATTGAATTAGATGTTATGGAGAATGTTACAGTGATTGTTAATAAAGTCTGAATCTTGAATTGTATGTTTTGGCTTGGACAGTTATGGTATGCTTGTATGGTGACCTTTTATATTGGAATAAAAGCAGAGTAACATTAAATGGGTTACATTACAATTACAGTACCAGATAAGTTCGATTAGTCAAAAACATCCAAATTGTGGATTGAAAAGTGTGAAAAATCCCTCAGTCGTCCAGGTGGAAATCTGGTTTGTCGACTGGACAAAAGTTTCTTCAGTTCTGAACTGAAGACAAATGCAGCTTCAGCATAGTTCTGAACTGAAGAAGCGGCTTGGATGAGCTGCAAAACATATTCGATCAATTAAACTTTTGTCCAGTCGACAAACTGAATTTCTCTTTTGCCATTTTTGAAAAGGGACATCGTTTCATATTTTAACCGATATTTCAATGTTGACACAAAATTTGTCTCTCAATGTCTGAATTCAAAATTTGCAACACTTTTTTTGCCCATTGAAATGCCCCAGTAAGTGTACCATACAGATCTAATGCTGAAACATGATACATTTTCATTGTCAGAAAAAAAATCTACATTCATACACCCAAAAATTGTCATGTACAATGTCATTTAGTATAATCTTTTCGTCATTTCACTCAATTTTTCTCAATCTATATTAGATGGTAACACATTTAAAGGTCCTACATTACGCAAAATTGACTTTTGTGAGCTTTAAACTGTGTTAGAATGTTGTTAAGTCATCAAAAAATACTTAGAGTTATGTTTCGTTTCATTCACACTTCTCTCCAAATCTCCAAAGCTCAAAATACTCAGTTCCACCTTGCGATGTCATGTAGAGGCAGCTTTTATGTTAACATTAGTTCAGCAGAGATTGGTATTTCCATAGCTGAAATTATCCATATCATTATAATGAAGGCGTATGGGGTTTCAAAACACACAAAAAAACTTCTTGTATTACCTCATGAGTGTTTTCTGTTTGAGAAAAGAACTCAGCCTAGATTTGCAGAACGTTAAACATGTGAATGATGAACACAACTCCAGGTCTGTTTGCGATGACGAAACATTATAACATCGGTCAGAAAATAGCGTAATACAGGCCCTTTAAGTCAACATACATTTGCGTGACAAGAATCCCAAAACGTCATTGTATATCTGATTAGCGAGGCATCTAAACGGGAGCTAGTGCCATTTGCGATTCCCTTGAGGTCTTAAGTGGCGAAGATAGCAATAAAACAGGCTATGCTAAGTTGTTGCGTTTGCAGATTGGTTGCTTCGGGGCCTGTTCGGAAATTACACTCACGACAAAATGTGTAAAAATGTGACAGTTTCTCTCCCCACTTTGATCCCTATTAAGCACAGTCCTCTCATTTAATTCAATATCGCCGGAGGGAGACGGAATAATCATTTGTGATCCTTCGGGATGCGTGTCTTTGGAAACCATAAATAGTCCTAACTTTTTACTTTGCGCTTCTTCAAAAGGGTTTAAAATCTTCTGGGGTTTATGTGTTAGAATACATGTTAGCTCGGGGCGAAAATGCGCCAAATACAATCACAAAGTTCCAGTTAAAACGTGCTAAGGTGATACGTGGAACGCTGCAAACGGGCCATGCACGTTTAGATCCACTCGTAGCACTAAAGGTAAACCACAATTGTAATAATTGTGTCTTCTATACATTGCAGCATAGTTTACATTTTAAAGGGAAAACACACAGAAATTGAAAAAAAAAAAATCGAAATTGAAATCAAAATTAGCAACATTGTAAACCAAATTAACAAAAAATGCCAATGTACTGTGACCAAGCTCTGTTGATACTTTGCAGCTGATATCATCATCTTTCCATGGGGTTGTGATGCTAACTGGAGGCTCTGCTCTGTCTGCAGCTCTGTTCCTCAGGTCAGACTTAGGTTATGTTTACACTGAAACGAATCACCGAATCACCGTATCGGAAACTATTTGCATCCAGACACGTTGTTTCTGTGTCCACAAGCCTTTTCTATCCACACAGCTTTGAGCATATTTGTTTAAGTTTTACAGAAACGACACTTAAAACCACATGTCTAATTTGCCTAAACTAAGCGTTCAAAAAACAGCTCGCTATTGTGTGCTGATGCGGTTCAGCTTCTGTCGGACTAAAGGACACGACTCAATAGAATATGAGTGTTCTTTCTGTGACAGAGGGGTGTTCTGCTAATGGTGAGTCTGTTCGGTGTTTCTATTGCGTTGGAGATAGTTCATATTAAACTTTTCAGAGATTATACGTCTGCAGGTCATACGCATAGACCATATATATATGCATAGCCTCTTAGCGTTTTGGCAGTGAATTACTTTGTGGCACATAGACCTACATCAGCGTATCAGCGTCTTCAGGCGTCCACACTGTGCCGGATCAGATCCGTATTCAGACAAATTCATGGGAGCTGGCGGCACCAGATCGTTCCGTCTTTGGAGCAGTTTTCCATCGGATCAGTGTGGACGAACACTGCATCCACAACAAAAACGATTCAAATACGTACTAGTGTGGACGGGGTCTTAAATCTGAGGTTTGTTTTAACACAATCTGACCAGAAAGAACTGAGTTGGATGGAACTACAACAACTGAGAGAGCCACCAAACCAGGACTATGAAAATGTGTTGTTTAAAACCACTTTGTATTTTTTCTTGAGTTTTCAAAAAACTAAAACTTGTCATGTCCCATTTGCTCATGTGAGCATTGTGTAACTGCTGAACATTCCTCCATAGACATACATGCAGAACCCCCTTCCACACCCCCCAGCGTGATGTCACTGCAAAGTATCAATAAACGAACTCTTATGAATTTAGAATTATTTTAATATTTAAAGCTTTCTGTATACATAGTTACACATTTGTTGTTTTTCTTTCTGTATATGTGCACTTTGAAAATATTTCCCAGATTTTTTTTTTCTTTTCTTTTGCACCTGTAAAACTTTGAAATCCCAACATAAACATCATTTCAAAACCAATAGATTTCCCCACGTACCCACATAGTACCAGATAAGCGAAGCTGCGTAGAATATATAGCCTCTATTTCCCATTGTAATAGCCATGTTTTATATTCACAATGCCAGCACAGGTCTCACTCAATAACAGAGTGCTACAAGTACAAGTGTGAAGGGCGACCAAGGGACAAAAATAATAACACAAGTGCTTCTCCTCCTCCCTCACCACCTCCACTCATTTTAATGTAAATAGTCCTCTAAAACAGCTGCTACAGACTCATGGAGACAGACGTGTGCCAAATTTTGAACAACTAAGATGTGATGTGAAGGAAAACTGTTTCATTAGCCACTCTTTCTTCTGGAGATAGACATCAATAGACAGTTCGTGAACATTAAAGCTCCTATATTACCCAAAACTGACTCTTGTGAGCTTTAAGCCATCTTCAAATGTTGTCACCTCCTCAAAAATATACCCAGAGCTGTGTAGTGTTTCATTAACACGTTTCGGTAATGGCCCACTGTGCATTATTATTAGTCTGTCTAAAACTCCAAAGCACAAAATGGTCTGTTCATCCTTGTGATGTCATTAAGTGGTATTTTTCAAGTTAAGAGCTACTTTTTACCTTCACTTCAGTAGAGATTGGCAATTCCTGGTCTGAAATCACCCAAATTATTCTAGTGAAGGCATATGGTATAGGTATTATATTCGAATTACCACATGATATCACAATGTTTGAGAAAGAACTCAGCCTAAGCGTGCAGGGTTTGTGTAGCCAGGCTGGTGCCACCTAAGGCGCCCGCTCAATAAAAATTTTTTTCCAGCTACTAAGTCAGGAATCGGAATACACTAGACAGTTCGCAAAACCCCCGGAAGTGAGAGTTTGGGCACCAGCCAATCAGCGAAGAGCCATACATTCTGTGTTGGCAACGATTCCTGAGATCGAGGATTTAAAGCCGGAACAAAAAGAATGTTCGGTGAATTTTATCAAGGGGAAAAACATTATTGCCCTTCTTCCTACGGGATTTGGGAAAAACTTGATATACCAGTTCGCCCTGTTAACAGCCCATTACGTACGTCAAGACCAAAAGCAGCGACTGGTTAAATGAAAAAAGTACCCGCCTATTGTCAAGCGAACGAATTCTAACGCTGCAAGGTCAGACTGATGAATCAGGCTAGGGTTTGAGTGTTAGACATGTGTGAATGAAAGAAAACTAAATTCAGAGTATTAATTAATGTAGATTTCAATTTGTGAATGAATGGACAGCCATACAGAGTGAGTATTTTTGGTAACACTTCAGTTAAGGACCACATAGACTACAGTAAAATGCATAGTAAGTGCTTAATTGCGTCTTTGTTAGTATACGTATTCATGCTTTTAGTCCATGTTATTAGTGTTCATTAGCATTATTAGATATAGATGCTATTGTACATGTATTTTCATGCTACCAAAAACTGGACAACTACGAACTAGCATACAGTTTCCTCTTGGTTAGTGATTAATATGTGGTCCTTATACTTAATTTTAATCGATATTGAAATTTGGTCTACTTTACCAAAAGAATGTTAATTGTTAAATGTTCATTTTTATGTCCAACCAGTAAATCAACTTGACTTTTTATTTTAAAGCACACCCAAATTAAATCTATTTACAATCTTTTATGACGTATCTTTTTAAATAAGTTATACTGAGTCCTAACTGTATTAACTGAATGCACCACGGAGCAATAAAACAATTGAAAAGAAACCCATTAGTCGTGTTGTATTTTTGGCACAAATCTATCTCCATACAGTTGTCGGTACCACATATACCCACACACATCCAAGACAGTTATGCTACCTTCAAATGTAAGGTCAGTGCAAATAAACCAAGTAACAGACTGAAAGCTACAGTAAACACGAGCCCCAGAGCTGACCAGCAGCGGTTAAATCACCTCAAGTAACCCAGCCTCCTCATGACCACCCCGCACACGTCCTCCACCATCCTTATGTCTTTCCGGGGCATGTTGCTTCTCCACGCGTTGATGTTCGCCGGAGAAATGTCCCCTTCGTACATCAAGTTGTACAGATTCGTCGAAGTAGTGAACATGAGTTGGTTCAGGGCGGCGGGGGACAGGGGCACCCCCAGGAAGGAATGAATAGTCTCTGCCGTTTCCTGGGGGTAGCTGACTAAGTCCTCGAACCTCACGTGGAGGTAAGAGTCTTGTGGGATGGTTCTGCTCACCCTTAGAGCCGCCGCGGTGTGAGCTAGCCACAGGTGCGCGAGGATCATGACGGGGTTTGTCTCGGAACGGGAGAGCAACCTGCGGATTAGTTTAAACTCCGGCGCCACAGCTGGGCACCCATCCCTGGCAGAATTCTCCTTGAATATCAAAGAAAGGTGTTGAGGAATGTTCTTGAGCGAATAAAGGCTGGGTTTGCTGTTATAAAGCATCAGATAAATCCATGCCCGGGGGTCTCTCACTAAATAGATTGTCCGCAAAGAGGGTCCGACTACTTCCTGGATAAAAGGAAGTTTGAGTGGCCAACTTCCACTTCGCAAATAAAGTACAACGCGTGCACTCCGGTACTCCGCGACATGGCGTCTCAAATCTCGAATATATTCCACATCCCTGTCTAAATTTGCTTTGAGTTTTCCCCTTAACTCAGACGCCGCTTCTCGTCTTCGAAAGTGTTTCTTTTTATCCCTTACAATATTGACACTTTTCATTTTTGTGACTCTGCTATCCTCCACTAGCTGAATATTTTGCAAGTGGAGTTTAATGTCGTAGACCAGCGAGTGAAGCCAGCCTTGGATGATTTTAAAGCGGCCCTGAATAGCGTCTGACCTCGACCACTCGCAGTCGTCCACCAAAGAGTCAAATTCGTATTCCGTCTCCGGGATGTCCAGGTGCTCCGTCGGAACACGGATGTAAACAAAGTCGGAATTGTTGTAAAAAAGATGCTTCAGAATCTCCGCGCCAGAACCGGGCAGAGCTGTGATGAGGACGTTGGGGAGAGGCAGCCGCTGTTGCTCGTACTGCCTGATTTGCTTGTTGACTTCGTTTTGCGGGTCCGTCCCTTTCCATTTGACCCCGCAAAGGAGCTTATCGCAGCTATTCGAAACAAATAACAACTCGGCAATCCAGAGAAGTAGGACGCCGAGGAGGGCATAGCGCATGAGTCTGCTGAAGCACACATAAAACTTCCTCTGCAGGGTGAGAAATCCTACGGCTACGCACAGGATCACTCCGGCTATAACATTCACTGTAAACACAAAATCAAACAGCTGATTATCGCTGCTCATTTGCTTCGGAATGAGTTGCGTTCCGAGGCCGAATCTCGTCACTTGATACGAGTCTTCCACTTTGCAATGCCCGCCAAATCCTAAATAACTCAACCTCGCGCCGATATCTTGGTAGTTAGTTGCTATAGAGACAATATTTTCAGTGTTATTGATAACGATGGAAAGTCTGACTCCGTTGTGGCTGTTGTCTATGAATCTACAGTTGGATACTTTGACATAGGGGCCGTGCATTATATAGGCGACCCTAGCGATATTGTTCGTCATTGAAAAGGTGACATTGACGTATTGTGTCCACCTCTTTTTAAACTCGGCTGCCTGCTCCGCCTCTTGTATTCTCGTGTCCGGACTGTGACCCTGCGTGTCAAACCAGAACATTTTATAATGAGCATCCCACACATCCATCATGGCGCCGTTATACCTGTCCATGAATTTAAAGGGGACGTACTTGAAGTCAATGTCAAGGTTGTGGAAAAAAGCGCTGAAGGAATTTATGGGGGAGTCCGGGAACTTTTCAACGTGGTCGACGACTAGAAGCGTTTGGGAGTTCAGTAGGACCAGCGCGCGGTACACACTTTTGAGTCTCATGGCTGGGGAGTAAGCGTTCACCGCCTCTCCACTTACAAACATAGTGTCCCTGTGAGCAGAAGCAACTACCACTTCTCCCCGAGTATCTCCTACCCCTTCATCAGTCCATCGCAACCACTTGGCGCACTCCCCTAACTGCCCCTCCCACGGGCTGTTGCACTGGCTGGTAGGAGACGGACCGAAAACCAAAACATTGTTCAGATAGCTATACTTAGGCCCGTAAAGTGCTTCCGAAACAAAAACCTGCCCATTGGGTGCAAACGTGAACGAATTCTGATCTGGGTGCTCGTGCCCCGGATTGAAACTATTCCAATCGTTGACCCAAGAGTAAGGCTTGTCGTGGACTATGTCATAAACCGCGCGGCCACCCAGCTTGCCGGATTTAAATGAGACAAAAGTGTTACCCTGTGAAATTGGCAGTCCCGCTCCGTAGGTCACCACACCCCAGTTTGAAAATATATGCATCTTCGGCCTCCCGTAGCCGTGTGGGGGCTGCGGCGGGAGGTGCGGGTTAAACCAAATGAACTCTGTGTGGAGGGTGGCCCAGCGCTGCGCCGCCGAGGGTCCCATGGGTCCGTCTTTCGGCCTGTGCTTTCTTATCTGTTGAGCCAGCCAATTCCCCGTGCCGTTTTTTATCACAAACGTATCAAGGAAAACAAGCTGGCTTTCGGGACCGTAAAACCAGTTATAGTTAGAATCTGCTATGCCAACTGTTCGCTGGAAGCCGGGCAGCAGCGTGGCATAGTAGAACCAGAAGTGCGCCCGCAGCCAGTTGTTCTGAGTGTTGTCGATGTTGAAATGGCGTTGAGCTAAAAAGACGTACTGGGTGACAGACTTGGCGGTGTAGCTCCCGTAGGCCACTCCTTCGTCCAGGGAGCCGTCCACGATGTGATTCAGCAGGAACATGGTCTTCTCCATGTAGTTCACAGACACTTGTTTCCACATCATCGATTCAGGGTCGTTGTGTGAGCCCACCACGATTGCACCTAGGAAGATAGGGCAAGAGAATTTAGCAAAGCATGAAAAGTAGAAAGTAAAAACTGTTGCAGCATGACAAAACCTGTGCATGTATACTTTAAAGGGACCATATGACACTATTTTCTGATCTTTGTTATAATATTGTTCCCTCATCGCAAAAATACCTGGAGTGTTTTGTTTCATTCACACATTTTTAACACTGTTAACTTCAAATCTACACTGCTTCATGACATCACAAGGTGCAACAGAGCATTTTGAGCTTTAGAGATGTAGACAAACTAATAATAAAGGGTTACTCAAACATTTGAATGAAACCGGGTATGTTTTTGAGGAGGGAACATTATTACATGGCTTATAAAAATGGCTTTGCATAATATAGGACCTTTAAAGATGCACTTTGTAATTTTTCTCATGGAAGGTTGCCACATGGTATATGGATGCCATGGCTTTGTGTAGGACAGGGGTGGGCAAACTTTTTGACTCGTGGGCCACAAAGGGTTCTAAAATTTGACAGAAAGGCCGGGGCAGGAGCAGATGGATGGAGTTTTTGGTAATCCACCTCATAAGAGAAAACAATGACATGGGATATGTCGAAAACATACCCCATGCTACTGAAATATCTCATAATTGAAAATCATTACAAAGCACTACAACAAAATATCTGTCTTTCAATTCCGACGGTGTTTACTATTTATAGAAATGACTTTTAAAAACAATGAAAATGATTATTATTATTACTACTATTCAAGTTTGGCGGACTGGATTAAAAAGATTAAAGGGCGGCAAATGGCCTCTGGGCCGTAGTTTGCCCATCCTTGGTGTAGGAAATTCCACAGTATTGTATTAATTTCCCTTCGTACTTGGCCACCGAGCCAAATTACAGGTTAGATCATAGAAGACGGTGCATGCTCATAGTAAGAAAATATGCTTTTCAAGACATTTTTAGCGATTAAAGGGCCCATATTACACTACTTTGTGATCTATGTTATAGTGTTGTTTCCTCATCACAAACAGACCTGGAGTTGTGTTTTGTTTCATTCACATGTTTAACACATTTTTAGGCTGAGTTCTTCTCTCAAATGGGAAATACTCAGTTTCATGTTGTAATGTCATCTGGTAATGCAGGAAGTTTTTAAACTCCATACACCTTCACTAGAATCATTTGGATGATTGCAGTCCTGGAATTGCTGATCTCTACTGAACTAAAGGTAAAAGTAGTTGTTAACTTTAAAACTACCACTTCATGACATCACATGGTGGAACAGAGCATTTTGAGCTTTGGAGATGCAGACAGACTAATAACGAAGGATTGTGTGAATGACTCAGGTTATGTTTTTGAGGAGATAACAGCATTCTAACATGGCTTAAGGCTCACAAGAATCAATTTTATTTCAGTTTAATGCCAGACTTTGGAACATTTCACCAAAGCAGTAACATTTCCAGCTCTGCACAGTTACATAGTACAGCTTTAAAACACTTGGGCCCATGAAATAAATAAGTTATACATTGGTTTTGTCAGTTTAGTCTAGACTTTAGTCCTGGTTTAGTCTTCTTAAGTTCTGGTTTAGACCTTTTGCTTACATTATACACATTACATTTACAAAAGAAATTATATAAAAACCCCACCTATTATTATTCCTATGGTTTACACATTTTCATACATAGACTGTAGTTGTAAGGAGTAAGGTTAGAAGTAGTGGAAAGAATAATATACTCTAACTGGCAAAAAATCACTACGTCTCGAAGTAAGGAACTGGGTCAGAGCTTTTCATTAACAATCACTACAGGTTCAGCAACTTAAAGAAGGACAACTTGATTACACTTAATAACCAGGTTTAATTGATTACATGGTTCAGGGAGCTGTAAACATTCCTTCCGCACATACTTCGGAGTCTAAACCCTCGTTGCCAAGCTGGGAGCTCTCACGTAGTGCACAATAAAAGGTGCAGTATGTACATTTTTTAGCCGAGCGTCTGTCACCTGGTTGTCCCCGTGGCGATGTTAATGCTTTGCCTGGTATGTCCGATAGCACGGCATTAAACTTCAACAATCAGAGCAAGTTACAGGTCAGATCTATGAAGAGGCAACCCAGCTCAATGTAAAAATAGAATAGTTTAATACTAGTGGTGTAACGATATCCAAGTCTCACAGTACGATATCGTCAATGATATGAATCTCACGGCATCATATTTATTGCGATATCGTGGAAAAGCTCAGGATATGGTGGGGGGGTGCGATATTTATTGAGATATTTTGTGGAGGCTGTGAACTTTTCCTCTTAAAATGCCTTGACAAGACTTAATCCAAAGACTTAAAAGTGCTTAGAACTGTTATTTCTTCTTATAGTCTACACTGAATTGGAGAAAAGGATCATGGTCTATGTAGTTCCCTCTGCCTATTGCTGCACCGTAACTCTTCATTTAAGCAAAGAGATATTATTGTGAACTTTGACAATGCGAAATCACGATATTTCGGTTATTGTTACATCCCTATTTAATACCGTACTCTGGTGAACATTCCAGGCAAAGCAATAACTTCTTATGGAGACACTTATGATGAGTTTCTTTTTTTTTTGACTGGTTCTGACATTGAATCTCGAAGAATTTGAGGATTACTGTGAATTCTGGTCAAATATAAAAGATTCTATATATGCAAAATTGATTCTTCTGAGCTTTACGCCATGTCAAAACATTGTTTCGCCATCAAAAAACGAACCCAGAGTTGTTTTTGATGAAGTCTGTCTGCGTCTCCAAAGCTCAAAATGCTCTGTTCCAGCTTATGATGTCGCGAAGCAGTAGTTTTTAAGTTAACATCTAGCTTTTACCTTAAGTTCAGTAGAGATTGGCACTTCGAGGGCTGCAATCATCCAAAAGATTCTAGCGGTTGTGTATGAAAACAAAACATCCCCAAGTATGAGGAAACATCAAGAAACAGGAAACATACAAAACATAGAAAATAGCGTAATAGGGGACCTTTAAAGGCTAACATTTTCTCAACTTGTTCTTTTCTATTCTCAGACTTCTCAGATATGAATAGTAATTTGATACTTTTACTCAATTACCTGTGAGTATAGCCAGCACATTGGTCGTCTGGTGGTTCTGGAGGTACTGCTTCCCCCACCCTCTGTACTTGGAAAGCTCGTACAGCTCTTCCGTCTCCGCTCGGATCTTTTTGAGGTAAATCTCTCTCCGGCGCTCGTCCAGGAACGAGTAAATGAAGTCGTAAGCGGTCGCGAATCCGGTGAGGGAGTGCGCCACCGGTACCTCGTCGTTCGGCGCGCTGGCAACTTTCCAGTCGGGGTACGCCGCCATTCTGTCCATGAACTTGATGAGGAACTGCAAGGCGGAACTATCCTCCGGGCAAAGCAGGCAGTAGAGCGCCAACGGTGGTAGATCATTGCCGAAATTCTCGTTCCACTTGCTGGTGAATTCCTCGTGTTTGGCGGGAGGCATGTAGAACGGAACATTGGACAGCATGGTCAAAACCGCCGCTCGGATAACTTTGAAAATGTGGCTGTGTGTGGTCCCCGATTTCTGCCTCAAGTGCGGAATGTCGGCTTGGTTGAAGTACAAGTTCGGGTGGGAATCGGAGGAGCGAATTTTCTCCGGTACGGGCTTGGCAGGCAGGAAGTTGTCCGTCAAAATGTCCCGATCGGTCGTGTTGAAGAAGACGCCAGAGAAACCGGAGGCGATGGCGAAATTTGGCAGGAAAAGTAGAAAATATAGCAAAGTAAAAACCGCCATGTTTTTGCACTTCTCGTCGGTAATTTTACACCAAAACATCTTTGTTAGTCATTGCAATGTCCGGTAAAGACAGATAAAAGTTGCAGAAGAGAATAAATGGTGTAACATGGTAATTTTTGAAAAGTAGTCCCTTTAAAGTTCAGTGTTAAGTTCTGATATAGACATGTGGACTTGCGCTGTTGTCAAAAATGTCACACAAAATGTAAAAAATTAAAACCCACAAGTCTTTGATGAAAAAGAATGACATCCTTCTTAATAAACTGTAAAAAAAAAAGTTGCAGCAGTTCATGTCAGATGCTTGGTTCAAGTTTCAAAACTAATGCGAGATTTCCACTTTGAATCTTTGCCTTAAAAGTCTCAAAAACTGCAGCCAAAATGAAAGTTTCAAGTTCCAAAACATGTGATTTCATTGTCCCGTGCGTTACTGTCTGTTGAACGCGCCAAACTTCAGTGCCACCTTTGCAAGCAGTCCGCAAAGACGTAAAGAAAAAAAAAAAAAAAACAGTAGAAATTCCACGCTACTTCTGTGTTAAATCCACGCTCGTGCACCTTGTCGACGTTGTAATCCTATAGCGTTACTCCTGTATCAAGTGTCCTCTCCTTCTCCGCGCTCGTATCGATCTTCTTCTTACCCCCCAAAACAAAAGACATCCCCGGTACGCGCGCATCGTTCAGCCCCAGTCCGCGTTGGGTCCGCTCACAGACGTCCACAAGCTCCGTGGGCAGCCCGGGGAACCGCGAGCCCCAGCCGCCTCGTCCGCGAACGTCTCCTCTGCAGCGAACATAGTCAGCGCTCGTCTCCTTATGTTGTGCGTGCGCTATCACAAGACAGCACCTCTCCAGACGATTTCTCTCCTCCTCACTCTCTCCTCTCGTCTGTCCCTCATGTTCTATCCCACCTTCCTACCTTCCTGCTGCGTTGCTTATAGTCCAAAAAAAAAAAAAAAAAAAAAAAAAAACAAGGAAAGTTGTCGTCACTCTTCAAGTATCCACAGACCCCATTGCGCACAGAAAACGCAGGTAAATCACGCGTGTGTTCCGTGAAGGTGATGCGCAACGGTCGCGAACTGCACGTTTTTTTTTGGATAGTCAGACGTTCCGGGAGACGTACACAGGATGCGATAGTAGTACGAGTGATCCACAGGCGCACCTCGGTCGCGTCCTCTCTCTCCTCTCTCTCCTCTCGGAATGATTGTTTGGCTCGGAGCGGATGGAGCGGGGGGGACGGTGCGCGGTACGCACTGTAGAGGGAGCCGTGGTTGCAGGATGGCGGGCGCGCTGGTGCCGTGGCGGAGAGGGAGAAGCGAGCGGCGCGCGGATGAGCCTGCTCGAGTTCTGCCTCACCGCGCTGTGCTTAACGCGGCTCCCGGCTCACGGTGAAGGCGCACGGGAGATAATGAGGAGGAGATGCAGTGATGTAATAACGCTGTCTGCTCGTGTACTGATCGTCCTCTCTGCGTAATAGTGCAGCCGTGATGAGGTTCAAGTAATTACAGCTCTACATGTAAATGGTACTCTAACTAAATATTTCATGGAATTGGATCATAATAGGCTATTATTCAAGAATATTATAGTCCACGGTATGATTTTCTGCAGACAGTAAATTAAAACTGTAGCGTGAAGTTGTTAGGGAAGGAGGAAAAAAAAAGAAAAAGTAAAGAACATATGGCAAGGCGTCTATTTGTATGACACAGTTTGTACACAAAGTAATTTAAAGTGCTTTACAGAATAAGAAAGACGTTCAACTCAGAATACAAGCAAATCAAAACATAAAATTAACATTAAAGGTGCACTGCGTAATATTTGTGACACAAGTGGAGGGTCCGCCACTCGCTTGACTCCATGGAAATGTTACTGCTTTGTCTAGAATGTTCCTCAGTATAGAGCAGGCATATCCAAACTGCGGACAGTGGGCTAAATGCGGCCCCCAGACAATTTTTTCTTGGCCCTCAGGCTTCCAGTAGCTGATTCATCAGCCTGGTTTCACTTTCGTACAAACTGTCTGACCTCGCAGTGTTAGGATTCGTTCGCTCGACAGTAGACGGGTGCTTTTTGTCATTTAACCAATCGCTGCTATTCGGTAGTCACTTATGTAATGCACTGCTAACGGGGCTATATTAAGCTTTTCCTAAATCTCGTTGATAAAATTCACCAAACATTCTCTTTATTCTGGATTTAAATCCTTGATCTCGGGAATTGTTGCCAACACAGAATGTATGACTCTTCGCTGATTGGCTGGTGCCCGAACTTGCACTTCCAGGGTTTTTGTGAACCATCTAGTGTATTTTGATTCCTGACCTTAGTTGCTGGAGAGAAATTAAATTGAGCGGGGGCACTAGGTGGTGCCAGGCTTCCAGGTGAATTGACCCAAATCACCTTGCATCAATTAAAAATTTACTTTTTACAACAAGTTATTTGAAAATCTGCCTTGATATTTAATATTTAGTGTGTGGTTTTAAGGATCTTAGCATGAATAAAGACTGATGGCTCATTCTAACATGTTAAACATGCACATATTTCAATTATTCACTGTATTCGGCACCAGTCTACGGCCCCTGATCGGCCCTCTGCTTCATCTGTCTTTAGATATGTGACTCTTGATGAAAAAAGTTTGGACACCCCTGGTATAGAGCAAACTTATGTATCATGAGGCAGACTATGCTACATTACAATTCAAATCTGTGGAGAGTTGCCCCCGTTCATAGAGGGATAGAAGAATTTGCGCATTTTTTGAGCAATAGAAACACCTGTAATAAATGTGAGTTGAATGGAACATTCCAGGCAAAGCAATAACATCTCCACAGAGACAAGCAGGTAGCAGACCCTCCAGCAGAAATTTGCACAGTGCACCTTTAAAAGAGAAGAAAAAAGACTGCAGAATTAAAACCTGTCAGATTTAAATACTGCGGTTGTCTAGAAACAGTAGAACCTTTAACAACACGTTAATTTCAGTAAAGTAGCCCTAAAATGGTAAATACTCACATTTATTACGACTCTTCTATCTACAACAAACTCACAGCGCTTCACATCAAGGAAACACTCCCCATTCACACACATATTCTTACACCAGTGTGTGGAGAAAAAAGCGAGGCGGGTTAAGTGTCTTACCCAAGGACGCAACATCATCTGTGGTAGCTGGAATTGCACCGCCAACCTGTGGGTCAAGGGTTCTGACCGCTGATGTACAGTATGTCAAGGTATTCGCAGTAACACAAGTATTACACTATGCACATCCAAAGTAAAGGCTGTAATAAGAGCCTGCAATGACTCAGCTGGAAGAGCAGTCGCCTTATGACCATGCGCCAACTATTGTTATGTCTTTGGGCAAGACACCGTGTCCAAACAACAACGACGTCTTTCAGTTTCTTGTTGAAATTAGTTGTTGAAATAAGGTAAAATCACTGAAAACACTTTTTTACAGTGCAGATGAAATGGAAATGACTTATTGTGACCTGAATAATCTGTTTAATTAACCTGATAATCTTGGCATTCACACTTTTTAACACTGAAGCAATAATGTGAGTTTTACTGTCTTTCCTTCTACTTGTTGGAGTGCACTTTTGTATCACTTTGGTTCAGAGGTAGTTTTCATTTACAAGGGTAAATAAATAGCAGCATGCCTTTAGTCCTACTTGAGTCATATTTCTAAGGAAAAAACAGTTCTCTTTAGTGAAAGTTTTGCTTCATCTTCTCGTGGTGAGTAAGTCTGAGTAAGAGTGAGTAAGAGCTTAAAGTCAACAACATGAAATGATCTGAACATTTGTGTTTCTTGAACTTCTCCTTCAGATAACATCTTACTTGAGTACAATTTTTGTTTACTCTGCCAACTTCTGTGTTTGGTCCATTTTAGTTTCAGCAGGTTCAACCAAACATTCAATAATATAAACGTCAAAAACAATCAGCCATCCAGTGAAAAGTTTCAGAGTTTCCATTTTATGCTTTGATCAGCGGGGACAGTCCGTACTCGTCTGCACTGCCTGAACTCTGAGCAGTTACACAGACACTTTACGCTGTGAAAAGAAAGAAGCTGATTGGTTAAAGCTGATAATCTATCTATTCTGTTTAGTCTGACCTTGGACAATACACACAACAGCTAAAGTTTTAAAGCAAGATGTAGTGTCTTGGCAAAAAACTTTTCCATTTTTTGTTTTTTGGTCAGTTTGGTCTCTGAGCATCCGAGCTTTCATGTGGAAACAACAGAAGAGTTTTCAGTCACATCTAGTTCACTCAAATACTAAAGAAGAAATCCAAAATCTCCTCTGGATATTTTTTAGTATCTAACGTGACAACAAAATGAAGCAAGAAATTTAAACCCGGTTCTTTTCTGTTTCTGTTTTGAATGTCCTTAAGATTGTCAATTTTACATATACATATACACACACATATTTAAAATGAAAATATTACACACATTTTCTTTTTTTTACATTTATTTGAGTAAACTACAGAAGAAGTTTCAAATTGATATTTCTTAATTTAGGATTTTTTTCTATCCACCTAAAGTCTTGTGTCTCGCCTTAAAGGGCCCATATGACACTATTTTCTGATCTGTGTTCTAATGTTGTTTCCTCATCACAAACAGACCTGGAGTTGTGTTTTGTTTCATTCACACAAATTTAACACACAAACCCTGCAGATGTAGGCTGAGTTCTACCTTGTGATGTCATGCAATAAAAGAGGAAGTGCTCCACTGTGTTTTTAAACTCTACACACCTTCACTAGAATCATTTGGATGATTTCAGACCTGGAATTGTCAATCTCTCCTGGACGAAAGGTTAAAAGGAAGCTTCAGGACATCACAACGTAGAAAAGAGCATTCTGAGTTTTGGAGTTGTAGACAGACTAATACCGTATTTTCTGGACTATTGAGCGCACCTGAATATAAGCTGCATCAACAAAATTTTTACAAAATTTTAAAATTGTACATATATAGTCCGCACCTGAATATAAGTCCGTTGGTGTCCACATCTTCAAGAATGTTTTCAAGTTCGGCCCATCTGCTTTTATCACCTCTGAAAGTTTTTGTCGTCTTTTTGCATTGAGTCAGTTCTTCACGCTGCCATCGCCAAAATCTCACCATCGATTCACTGATGTCGAGCTCACGTACAACAGCTCGATTTCCTTCTTTGACAGCCACATCAATCACTTTTAACTTAAAAGCTGCATCATCTGCATTTCCATGACAAGGGTGTGTATGAAGCACAAAATAACTGTTCAAAACACAATCAAACCAGCATCTTCCTCGGCGCATCACCCCGTGTCTCCCCGCACATGTCTCCTGCAAGAGCCTCTGTCCTGTCTGTATCATGTCAGGGTCTTGGAGGATTTCAGCAGATTTCAGACTCTCTCGGGGGCGGGGTTAGTTCTATCAATCAGGTATGAGTGGGTGTCCGTCTACTGAAGTTTGAGACGTTTCTTCTCGTCATTTACACACACGGGTAAGACGTATCCCCCTCACTAATGTTCATTTAGCATCATAACTTATTTTATCACATGGCAATAAACTGTTTTAGTGCACTGACAATATCTCTAGCTAGTGTAGTAACTTCATATTAATTCTAGATCCATGTGTAACCGCACAGACAGCGGCGTTTTCTGCACTCAGGCTGCACACACATCTGCTGTGTTGCCAAACCATAGACCGTATGGAACAATGTGCTAAACAAAGAATCTGTCCATATATTTGCTGCATAATTTTATTAATCGCAGGGTTCAAAGTGTAAGAAAAAAGTAGAGGCTTATAGTCCGGAATTTACGGTAATAAAGGATTATCCAAACATGAATGAAACAAAACACAACTCTAGGTATGTTTTTGAAGAGGTAACATCAGCTCACAGGAGTCTGTTTTGTGTAATACAGGATCCTTGACTAACTAGAGCATTCAGTGCATCTTTATCTTAACAAAGTACATAAATAATCTAAAGAAATACTCCTGATATTACAATATTTCGGCAGGCGTTTGGCAGGAGGCCTCAGATGTGTCCCGCTGGTCACACCCTGAGTCAGTTTTCTTTCCGGTCACAGATAAAGGATGTATATATGCCAGGTCCTGCAGCTCTGTGGTCCTGACCTGTGTGCACCCAGGGAGCTCTGAGCCCCTCTGTGTGGGACGCTCCTGTATCGATTGTCCCCTTTTAACCTTTGAGCTTTTGTCCAAGTTCCCCTAGAGAGACTGGAGCTTTTTCTATTTTTAAACAGCCCTATATCACATGGCAAACCGCAACTAACAACGCCGTCTTTCTCCTAGACTGAGTAAAATTATTCTCTTTTCAGGATTTTAAAAGGGACACTGTATTTTTTTTTTCTTTTCACCTGCTTCCCTTGTTGGAGTTGCTATTGCTTTGCCAAGGAATGTTTCGCATTATGGCATTAAACGTGTGTATCGTCACGGAGAGCAGTTGGTGACGCCATGGTCGCTACACTGCAAAAAACAAAATCTAGTCAAGTTAAGATGACTTGAATTAACACATTTTTAACATGATTTGAGTAAATTTCACTTGACTGTAAAATGATCTTAGCCTGATTCCTCATTCGGTTTCACTTTGTGGAAATTGTCTGACCTCACAGCATTAGGATTTGTTCACTTGACAGTAGACGGGTACTTTTTTTAATTTAACCAATCACTGCAATTCGGTCGTGATGTATGTAATGCACCGCTAATGGGGCTAACTGGTTTATTAAGCTTTTCCCAAATTCCATAAAAAGAAGGACAAGATCGTCTTTCCCCTTGATAAAATTCACCAAACATTCTCTTTGTTCTGGCTTTAAATCCTTGATCTTGGGAATTGTTGCCAACACAGAATGTCTGGCCGAACTCACACTTCTGGGGTTCTTCTAAACCGTCTAGTATATTCCTATTCCTGACCTAGTCGCTGGAGAGAAATTAAATTGAGCGGAGGCACTAGGCGGCCCCAGCCTCACTAAAATGGTCTGCAAATGGAACAAGACTTTGTGTATGAAAATATGAAAATACATCTTGCTACACTTAAAATAATAAAAACAACTTTTTTGCACTTAAAATAAGAAACAAAATTGACTGTTGCTTGAATTAAGAAAAACAAACTTATTCCATTGGTAGATCATTTTACTTGTCAAGTTGAATCGACTCAAATAAAGTAAAATGTTCTTAATTTAAGTCATTTTAACCATTTTAACCTTTACCTAGATATAGTTTTTTCCAGTGTAGGTTATAAGGCAAGTCTACTGAAATAAAAAAAAAAAAAAGTACACTGAGTTGTATTTTGTTTCATTCAAAACATCTCCCAGGCTTGATTAGACTTTGTGATGTCATTAGGTGGCAATCAGTATCTGATATTGCAACATTGATCATATCCATGAATTTTAAGAATTAGGAAACCACAAAGACAACAATTATGTATGCAACAAACAAAATACCAAATCTTTTAGACACTCATGGATCTTGATGTTATATTCTGGGCATTTGAAATCACAATACTGATCGAAAACAACTTAATAAAAGTCATCATCACAACAAAGAGCCGCTGTACTGGAGCATACAGTCAGAACCTTCTACGGACAGCAGCAGGTCGCACTAGCAATTCATTTGCCGCAAAATGACAATGTAGTGCTGTCGAATCTTATGTGTGTCACTTATTTAAAAAAATAAAGTTGGAGAATGAAGTAAGTACAAAGCAGGGTGTGTACCAGCGGTTGTGAAAATGGGAATAGATCGAAGCAATGATTGCTCAAACATGAATCACAACTTAACAACAACTTAAGATAAAACAGCTACAATTATAGTTAAAGGTCATTGTGTAACTGTCCATCAGATTATTTTCTTCCAATTTTTGAAACTACATTCTTTAGAAATACATAATTTTGAGCAATATCTGATGGCGCATTGTGTAACTTTTCCAGTGGAGGGTCTGTCAGATACTTTTCTCCATGGAAATGTTATTGCTTTATCTGGAATGTTTCACAGTATGGCATTATCTTCATGGAGACCAAACCAGACCAGGCTACAGGTCAAATCTGTGGAAAGGCGACCCCGCTCACAGTGAGAATACCTGTTTTTATAGATCAGGGGTGTCAAACATATGGCCCGGGGGCCAGATCCGGCCTTCTAAGACCTTTAATCTGGCCCTCGGCTGATTTTCTACAAAAATATTTTAATTATAATTTCTATTAAAATATTGGTAATTTTCTGCGTCTCTTAGCATAGCAGCGTCTCCAGCGTCTCTGTACGTGGCCCCTCCCACCAGAGCAGCACAAATGAAGACTTGTCTCTTTCCAAACGCTCTTAAAGGACGATCGTTTTGACTGTTGACCGTGACCCTCATCAGCAAAATGTCCAAAATGAGAAAAGTGAGAGTTCATCAATTAAAAAAGATTTCTGTAATGGTTTTGTGTTTCTCTGCACAAATATTTAAACTGATTGTTATTTTTGGGGTATATATGACATGAGTTTTCTGATCTGGCCCCTTTGGGATCAAAGTAGGTTGGATACAGCCCCCGGACCAAAATGAGTTTGACACCCCTGATCTAGATATTTTTCAGCTATAAAACCACCTTTAATTGAACAGATGTAAGGTAGAGCTGTTTAATGTCATACTCTGGAATATTCCAGGCAGAGCAATGACGTATCCATAGAAACAAGCAGGTGATGGAACCCCAACCAAAAAGTTACATAGTGCACCTTTAAAATCTCAGCTGTAACAAGTCAATTTTGCATAATAGGACTCCTTCAATGCTGGTGGACATGTGTAAAACCAAAACCAAATCTATAAATCTACATTACTTTTGTTGTTGTTTTTTTTCATTTTTTTCCAGAAATCACTCAGCCCTTCTTTCCACAGACTTCACTGCAGACTCCCCCGTAGTAATAGCGTGACATTTCCCAGTCTCTTGTACACTCCTCTCATTGATCAGCTGTATCTGAGCCGTATTAGGTTTCTTCATGTGTGTTCTGGCCCTGGGAGACGCCACTGCTGCTGTTGCATTTCTTTCTTTCTTTTCTTTTTTTTTTTTTTTCTTTGCTTCACGCCGATGGAAAAGCACACGCTACGGGCACACAGTTGGCCTTATCAGGAACGCCGCGGGAGCCGTGGAGTGCAGTCTGCCTTGTGAGATGAAAAAGCTTCCATATGGAGAAGGAGAGATGCGCCGTGAAGAGGGACTCCATTCAGACACCACTACGAGGCTGGAAATTCAATCTGCACAAGGTTATTACTATGAACTAAAAGGAGAGCTTCACTAAAACAAAATAATAATAAGTGAGGACAGTGAAAGTGAAGGTGGTGGTTTGTGTTCGATTAGAAAGTGCATTGTGTAACTTTTTGCTTGGGGGGTCCATCACCATCTGTTTTTTTTTTTTTTGGTTAGAGACGTCATTACTCCGCTTCAAATGTTCCACAGTGTGACATTAAACAGCTCTGTCTTTCACTTATTCAATTACAGGTGATTTTACAGCTCAAAAATACCTAGGAAACAGGGATTCTGACTGTGAGCGGGGTCGCCTCTCCACAGATCTGACCTGTAACTTGGTCTGGTTTAGTCTCCATGAAGATAGAAAGGTTTAATCATGATTTGAGTAAATTTCACTTGACAAGTAAAATAATCTTAGCCTGGTCAGCCGGTTTCACTTCAAACGAAATTGTCTGACCTCGCAGCGTTAGAATTTGTTCGATCGACGGTAGGCGGGTACTTTTTAAAAAAATTTAACCAATCGCTGCTATTTGGTTGTGACGTATGTAATGTGCTGCTAACAGAGTTAACTGGTATATATTAAGCTTTTTCCAAATCCCGTAAGAAGAAGAGCAATGTGTTTCCCCTTGATAAAATTCACCAAACATTCTCTTTATTCCAGCTTTAAATCCTCGATCTCGGAAATCGTTGCCAGCACAGAATGTAGAAAGGTTTAATACCATAATAATACTGTGAAACTTTCTACACAAAACAATAGGGGTGGGGCCAGATACAATTTCCATAAAACGAGACGCAACATGACATTGGATCTACGAGAAGACAAGACGAGATTTTGACATTATTTAGGCTTTAATAAATACATTGTGCATCTCAGTTCCCAATTTTACCCTCATCATTTTTGATTAACTTTATTTAATATTTCCAATCCAGTTTTAGTATTAGTATTTGTATAGCATATTTTAAAAACAAGACAAGTTTCCAGAGTGCTGCACATAGCAATGTCAAACATTTCACTTGGAAAAAATCAGCAGAATTATGTTCCAAACAAAAGGAGCTATCATATTTTTCAGACTATAAGGCGCACTTAAAATCCTTTAATTTTTAAAAAAAATCGACAGTGCGCCCTATAATCTGGTGCACCTTATGTATTAATTCTGGTTGTGTTTACTGACCTCGAACCGATTTTATGTAGTACACGGCGCTCAAAAAATCTGTCAAAATGTTTTGGTACGGCTTTGGTAAACTACAAAGCCACACCGCTTGCTGGATTGTCAGAGCATTACAGCTACCGTAGTCAGGAGATTCACGGAGTAAGTCATGTCCTTTAGTCCAACAGAATCTGACCGCTTCAGCAGCACAAGGAGCGAGCTGTTTTTTTCAGCGCTTACAGTTTATGCAAATTAGCCATGCGGTTTTAAGTTTCATTTCTGTAAAACGTAAACAACGCTGCATTAAATGGACCACTTAACACTTAAATTCTCCACCCACATTCACAATACACTTTCACCAAGACAGGGAGGACAGAGTTACGCCACAATCTGCCAATGGATCGTGGATGTCTGGGCTAAGGGATCAGTCTCAAATGTCGTCCGTTTGTTTTGCTTAATGCCAGTTTTAATCTGGTGCGCTTTATAGTCCAAAAAATACGGTAACAGAATAGATAAAATAATAAACAAAATCAGTAATTCAATTAATCAATAAATAAAGGCAGTACTAACAAAAGTAAAATTGATAAAAAAATAAATAAAAAACATAAATAAAAGACACAGAGGATCATGTGGTATTAAAAAACACAGAATAAAAGGAGGTCTTAAGATGAGACTTAAAACACTCCATTGTGGGGCTGATGGGACATGGGGGAGGGCAGAGTGTTCCAGAGTTTGGGGCCAACCATAGAGAAGGCCCCATCCCCCCCGGTTTTAAGTCTCAACTTGTGCACCTGGAGCTGGACCTCGGACCTCAGACCTCAGAGTGGGTGTGGGGGTGTAAATCTGGATGAGGTCTCGGTCAGGTTTCTGCTGTCTCGGGACTCCTTCTCAAAAAATGTATCTCACCAGTACTCAATTTTTTTCAATCCAACTGTAAGAACGTGAGGGAAAAAAAAATCTCACAAGATACATTTTACTGTATGCACAATCTTGTGGCATGAGATCTTGTCCCAACACTACAAAGCAATAACATCTCCAGGGACAAAAGCGTTTGAAGGACCCAACAAAGTAAAAGTTACACAATGCACCTTGACCGTATTCTTGTCAAGATAAAAGCTCTTTCCATCATGCATTGTTTGGTAAATGCTGCCGAATAAGAAATAAATTGAGGCTATAATTTCTAATCTCTTTTTCTCAGCAACTGCCTGACACTATCTCAGACACTTGATTCTCTGTCATGATGCATTTTTAAGAGTGACAAAGAAGCAGATAATAGCAGAGATTGGAGAACCATAAGACAACTAAGGCTACATTCTGACTGCAGCCTGAAGAGACCCAAATCTGATTTTTTTTGCCCCGATGTGACCTGTATCTGATCTTTTGATTACAGTCTGAACGACACAGATCCGACTTTTTCAAATACGACCCAGGCCACTTGGATATGTGCTCCTAAAACTGATACGTATCTGATCTTTTGACATGTGACTTCAGTTTGAACGGCCAGGTAGTGATGGGCGAATGGAGCCTCGTGAAGCATTGACACCTCAGCCGTAATATTGTCTCAAATGGTTCGACGTGTCTGAGGCCTTGGAGAAACACTGACCTCTAGTGGACAAATTTAACCATTGGCACTCAGGTGTCTCAGCATTGACGAAGTATTGTTAGTGTAAGACAATACTTGTGTGCAGAGCGACACTGTACCTAACAACAACAATAATAATGATGATTTTAAATAATATGTAAAGAGCAACATAAATAGCAGTTCCACACTTTGGTCACGTGAGCGGCTGCTGCGAGACGAGCTCCGAGGCAGAGCTTCGGAACAGTTTGTTTGAGAAAGAAGGAGACGTGCTCCGGAGCTCCGTCTCATTTGCCCATCACTACAGCCAGGTCATCCCACCTACACGTCACAAATGTTCATAAATGTTCTTCTCGTCAAAAAATTGTGAACACTGAACTCCGTGTCAGTGAAACAGTGAAGCACATAACAATCCCACCACTCTTGGCTGCGACTACGCACCCGCACGTTCCTTTCTACGGACGTTGCCGCTACTGATCAGGTATGAGTGAATGTCTGGCTACTAAAGTTTGAGACGTTTCTTCTCGTCATTTCTGCATACGGGTAAGACATATCCCCCTCACTAATGTTCATTTAGCATCATAATTGTCTAGCAACTTCATTTTAACCCTAGATCCATGTGTAACCGCACAGACAGCTGCGTTTTCTGCACTAGGGCTGCACGTATTTGCTGTGTTGCCAAACCATAGACCGTACATATGAATGGACAACGTGCCAAACAAAGAATCCGTCCATATATCCGCCGCAGTGTGAGAAAAAAGTAGCTGCTTATAGTCCGGAATTCACGGTATTCAATTTTCTATAACTATTTAACAAAAGGTGTGATGAACTTGGAAGTTATCACTAGTTGGATTATTTCTGAATATTAGACATTTTTTCATTCAAATTTTCCATGACATCTCAACTTTCTGCAGCTTTTCTCCTCCTGACAGGTTCGGTCAAGAATGGGAACTTTACAGAGTATGAGTCCGTACAATGTTGATAATGTATTAAAATGTTCTTGGTTATTGGCAATTTTGAACTTTGCCCGAGTCTCACTTTACTCTTTTAAATCAATTTCTGTTTGATCTTTGAGCTTGTTCTGTTGATTTATTATATATATTTTATGTATTTTCCTTTCATCGTGTCCTTGGTTCTATTGTGAGTACACGCCTTTATTCAACGCTCCATTCAAATGAAAGTTGTATTGAGTTGAAAGTTGAGCACATCACTTCAGAATTGACAGAAGTGATGTCCTTTGCTAACTGTACACAGAGCCAGTACTAGTAGCCCAGGTGGGCACAGGAGCCAAAAATGAAACTCTATGAATGAAACACTATTGTTACTCCATAATATTATTAAAGAAGAAAAGTCATGATCCAAGAAAGTACGAGTGAAAGAGTGTTAAGGAAATAACTCAAGAGTAATTTTAAGCTAAGAGGAACTGTTTGTAGCTTCTGCTCTTACAGTTTTAAGAGGTCTCACAATTTTTCCTCATTTTCATTAAAAATAAATCAGTAACAACGATATTTGATGTGAACATATTTAGCTCCAATCTGGGAACAAAGATCGTTACATTTTATGAACATTGCACCTACAGTTCAGTACAGTCATTTCACAAACAAAACATTAAAGGTGCATCGTGTACTTTTCTGGTGGAGGGTCTGACACCTTCTTGTGTTTCTGGAGATATCATTACTCTCTCAAAACTTTTCCATGACTTTTTCATGACCTAAAGTGAATTTTCCATGACTTTACGGCACCTACATGTGTACAATTTATCACACATTTAGGATTAAATATGAAATGTTGACCCTTTCCACTCACTTTATGGTTTGAGATTAGAGTTTTTTAACATTCAAAATACTGTCAGTGCATTTATTGTCGTCTCTTTTAAACAAAAGGCGCTGACGTTCAGAAATAATCCAAACAGCCTAATGAGAACTTAACAGAATGCTGGAGTTGCATGAAAGATACTAAAATTCCATGACTTTTCCAAAACTTTCATTGAATTTACAAAATTCCATGACTTTTCCAGGCCTAGAAAATGACATTTTCAAATTCAATGACTTTTACAGGACTTCCATGACCGTGGGAACCCTGTGGAATGTTCCACAGTATGACATTAAACAGCTCTATCTTACAGTTATTCAGTTACAGGTGTTTTTTTTGTTTTGTTTTTTCTGCTCAAAAATACCTAGAAAAACAGGCATTCTGACTGTGGTTGGGGTCGCCTCTCCACAGATCTGACCTGTAACTTGACCCGAATTTGGTCTCCATGAAGATAGACACGTTTAATACAATACTGTGAAACATTCCAGACAAAGCAATCACATTATTCCCTGATTGTGGAAAAGATGGACAGGCGTGGGTAGTGTTGTGTTTTAGTTTTTATTTTTCCTCGAGTGAAGCAGAAAAGAGGGAGCCACTGTCTGTGTGAATGTTCATGTATGTAAAAATTTATTTGATGAACGCTTTAGTTACACAATGCTCAATATCTAATATTTCCAAAGAATATACTGAAAAATGGCAGAAGTGAATCAAAAAGAAGTAATACAAAAAACAGAAATGTTCAAATCAGCATTAAGCGTTTCTCAGATACTCATAGAAGGAAGAGAAACCAACACTTTTAGTCTCGTAAGAGTACTATTACGCAGTCAAATATATTACTCAAGCAGGATTAAAAGTATAACGTCTGAATCTTCTCAGACAATCAGTGAACGAAAGAAATTTATGTATTTGAATCAATGTAACTGAGTACCACCCAATTCTGCGTTGTACTCTTTTCATATCTTGTCTGTCTATTGTTTGGTCGCCGTAGCCCTGAGCCCATCTGTATTTGCTGCTTTTGCCTCAGACAGATCAATACTACCGCTATTTGTCGGACTTACAAACATGATTGAAAAGATGAAAACCCCAAGTCTCTCCCCGTGTCTCGCTTAAATCGCCTCCAACCCTGTCCAAGCTTTGAAAATGGAATAAGATTACTGCTTCGACGATACAACCAAATTTAATAGTCGACGTTGTTTAGTGCTGAGAATGCGCGTTGGAATGAGTCATGTGTTATTGGCAGCTAATTGCAAACGCGGGCCTGTAATTCTCTGGATTTGCATCACTCGTAGACAGATTGACTGGGTCGAAATCCAAAACTAAATGCGTGATTCATGGGAGCTCTGTGCTGCGATGCCAGAGCAAATTAGCGGAGTCATTTTGTAGCCTTTTGTCATGTGTTTGTGAATTAATCTGGGGGCGTAAAGCTTCTTGTGTACAACCGGCCTGTGCAGCTATAACAAGGAAGGACTTACACGGACAATTGTTACTATTTGATTAAGGCTTCTCAGCTGGATTCGATTGCAACTTTTGTCAACTTTTCTTGAGTTGGAAAGAACATTTAATGCGATATTTTTTCTCAATTTTCTATAAAGATGGTAGTTAAAGATGTACTTTCTAATTCTTCTAGAGGGATTTTGATTTGTCTTTGATTTTACGGTCAATCTACGTTGCTTCTCTCACTTGTGGTCATGAGATTTAGATAATGAGCAAAAGGATTAGTGTTGTTGTGAAATTAACTAAAATTTTCAAACTCAATTTCGATACAGAAAAACTGGCTAGATACTGAATTCAGATTTTAACCATAATGTTCATAATAAGGCAATTTTTAGACAATAGAATGCAGTTTTCAACACAATAATAATTAGCCAGGCTGGTGCCACCTAGTGCCTGCGCTCAGTTTAATTTCTCTCCAGTGACTAGGTCAGGAATCAGAATACATTAGACGGTTCGCAAAACCCCCGGAAGTGCAAGTTGGGGGACCAGCCAATCAGCGAAGACCCATACCTTCCGTGTTGGCAACGTTTCCCGAGCTCGAGGATTTAAAGCCACAACAAAGAGAATGTTTGGTGAATTTCCTCAAGGGGAAAGACGTTATTGACCTTCTTCCTACGTTACATACGTGATGACCAGATAGCAGCGATTGGTTAAATATAAAAGTACCCCCTTACCGTCGAGTGAATGAATCCTAACAGTGCGAGGTCAGATGGTTTCTACGAAGTGAAACCGGCTGATGAATCAGGCTAAATAATTATTACCATATGGTCTTATACTAGTTTGATGAAGCATAAAGCTGGTTATCTAGTAGTATTTTTGTATCTATATTTGTTCAAATAAGTATCCAGTTTCGATACTAGTTTCTAATTTTTGATAGTTTTGGCAACCTTACTGCGAATGAAAGGGGTCAAAATGAGTTTCCTCTGCGCTGCAGGGTGCCTGGGCACTCCTTTAGAGACAGGGTGAGGAGTTCAGTCACATGGCAGGAGCTTGGAGTAGAGTGGAGTAGAGGTCCAGATATTTGATCTGGATGAGTTCCTGGGGAGGTGTTCCAGGCACATCCCACCAGGAGGGCCTATGTCTCTGTCTGTTGGAATACCTGGAAGAAGTTTGTGTGGACTCTGAGCCAGCCTGCTCAGACTGCTGCCTCTGTGATCCAGCTTTAGATAAAGCAGAAGAAGAAAGAAGAAGGGTCAGTCACCTGCTTGTCTCCACGGAAGCCAAATGTGTGTTTTGCATCCACATTATCTTTCATTTATTCATTGCCTTCTGTCGTTCTCTGTTTGTAAAAATGGGTGAAACAGGCCGTCCCGGCAAACGTGGGCCTGGGGCCTGTACACACAGTTAGTCAGGCTCAATGGGATTTACAGCCATTCAGCCATGCAAAGAAAACATAAATATACTTGTGCTTCCTTTGCTTTTTGTTCCCTTTTTCAAAGAGAGTCACCCCAGTAACAGGTCACATACAGGCGAGCAAAGTGTTTGGCCAAAGGAAACACCAGCGGTACACACACAGAGCTTAGAGTAAACCTCCAGCTTACGGTTTGTGACTGGTGAAAACTTCTTACTCATATTTCTTGGTTTCTTTCTTTCTTATAACTTTATTTTCTGGCATTTTCTCTACCCAACAATCACCAGTGTTATTTAGACTTTCCCCTTGTCAGTCACCTAAAAACCTGAAACACTGATAGGCTCCCATAAATGCAAACCCATCTTTACCTCCAATTTCAAAACCACAATTAGTTGTATAAAAATGATTTTTTTTAAACATTAGAATATCATCTTCACAGAGTAAAAATTGGTTGTTTCTATGCATGTGGTCTCTACTTCTGATATACTGTAGATCAAGACTGGATTTTTTATTTTATTTTTTTTTATGACTAAAATCTATTCACTACAAATTTAAATGTACCACATTAGTAATCTTGTTCAGTACTGGTACCTAATAAAATGGGTATTTAGTTACAATACTATTTTAATGCTCCACCAAATTACTTTTTATCTAGACTAAGATCATCAAAGCATGTTTTTATTTTTATAATTTTTTTTCATTGTCCTGAAAAATATATGTCTTTACCGTGAGTGGGCTTGCATCCCCGGAGGAGCTGGAGGACATGTCTGGGGTGGAGGAAGTCTGAGAGTCCCTGCTTAGACTGATGCCCCCACGACCTGGCCCCGGACAAGTGGAAGAAAATGGACGGATGGATGGATGGGCTTGCATCTCCACAAACCTGACTCTTATTTGGCTTGGAGGAGCACCTCTTACTGCTTGTCATGATGTTCCTTTGACTATAATAATCCTGAGCATTGGCTTCAGCTTTTTATTTCCATGAAGGTGATGTGACACCTTCAGGTACACTAGTCTTGTTGCTAGTATAAATTAATATCTTTGGACTATCTTGGAATATCTTACTTTTTTTTTTTTGACAATTAAATTTATCTTCAAGCTTGTTGAATTAACCGACAGAAACTTTAAAAATCAAACCGTGAAAACAACCTACAATCCATCTGCAGTTCAGCATTAGGGCAGCCGTTTAATCTCAGCTTCAAAAGATTTCTATTTTACCAGCAAACTTCTCAGCCCGGTGCCACAGCCAAATGAAAGTGCATGATTTATTTATGTGAACACTCTGCTTCTCGCGCTCTCCAGACTCCCACTTCCATTAATTGTCCATCTGTTCCACCTCGACATGTCTCAGCAGAGCACCTTCCACTAACTCCTTCCCCGTTTAGTCTCCTCCACGCGCTCAAAATATGGCACCTCGCTCCTGCAAATGTGCTCTGGTTTGGGAAATAGACGCGGGCAAGCTGTGGGAATTTTCAACGTTTTCGCTCCAACTTGGAAGAAGTTCTGATAGCGGCTGCCAGTGGGTTCTGCCTGTCGCGCTGGTATCGGAGACAGCAGGATTGAGTTAGCGTTTCAATTAGGAACAAATGATACAATGATGGTCTGGTAGAAGTGAGACGAGGCTTGTACTGAAGTGTGTCGAGCCGTCTTGCTTGGCTGGTCCTTCAAAGAAACAAAAACGCATGAATTGTGTACTTGATGATCTGCTGTGTCTAGACTGTTTTATGCTGTTCTATGCTCTGTTATCATGTTTCCTCATTAAAATCAGACCTGGAGTTGTGTTTTGTTTCATTCACACATGTTCAACACACAAGCCTTGCATATTTAGGCTAAGTTTATATGATAAGAGTTTGAACATATAGACGTAAAAGTGGCATCGCGTCGTCACTTTTTATTCCGAGTTGAGACGAGCATTTTCGGGAAGAAATCTGCGTGCATACGGTGACGCAAAAGTGTGTGGAATTCGATTGCACTTCCGGGGTTCTTGCAAACTGTCTAGTGTATTTTGATGAAAGAAACGACGAGGAAATATGACAAAGCGTACGTAGCGTTGGCTTCACTGTGACTACGGTGGGAAACAAGGAAAGACCGGTGAGTTTACTATGCATAAAAATGTTGACAGCGAACAGCATAAACCAAATGAATTAAGGCTTCATTTAAAGACATTACACCCCGATGACGCTGATAAGCCGCTTGAGTTATTTCAGTGAAAACGTTACGAATATTGCAACAATCATCCCGCTTTGTGATTACAAATTATACTGTTTATAGTCGCAGCGGAGAGTGGAGGGCCGCCAAATGTTTTCTTCTTCCTAGGGGGGATGTGACAGAAAATAAATGAGCTAATGGAACACTGCGCTAATGGAACTACTGGACATTGCATCAGGTTTGTGAAGTTGTAGTCATAGTTTTATGGAAAATGCATTTTTGGGAGGAAATCTGCGTGCATACGAAGATACGCAAAAGTGTGTGGAATTCGATTGGGTATGCATGTGAGGCGGCTAAGGTGGTGACACTAGGTGGCGTAAACTCGTATGTGACGTGAGCAGATCTGACCAGAGTTTTGCGTCTTGGGCAGTGTAGACGGAAACCCTACTGCGGAGTGTGTTCAACTTTTCCACTCTGGAGGGTGGTTTCAGATTTTTGCGTTTTTAAACCCCAAAAATGTCGCCACCGTCTAAATGAAAGGCACTTCCGATAAAATATTTTGTCGTTTTTACCCGTAAACGTTCTCATGTAAACAGGCCCTTAGGCTGTGTTTTTCTCTTAAATGAAAAACTCTCAGTTCGTCCTTGTGATGTCACGTGGTAATACAGGAAGTGCTCCACTGTGTTTTTAAACTCGGTACACCTTCACTAGAATCATTCGGGTGATTTAAGCTCTAGAATTGCCAATCTCTACTGAGCTAAAGGTAAAATGTAGCTGTTAACTTGAAAACTATTCAACTTCATGACATCACAAGGTGGAACAGAACATTTTGATCTTTGGATTAGAAACAAACAGTCCAGTAAGGCAGGTTTTCTCAAACATGTGAGAATAAAACAAAACACAACTCCAGATATGGTTTTCATGAGATAACAGCATTCTAAAATGGCTTAAAGCTCACACAAGATTTTGTGTAATTAGGGCCTTTAAAACCTCCTTATCTGTTTAAAAAAAAAATTTTTTTAGGAGTAACAAGTCAGCTTTCTTTAGTATATCATCATTCACATATCACCCTACTACACCATGCAGTATTTACAGTATTTTGACACCTTTTGACAAATAAGAACAGCAAAAGTAACTGAGTGTTGAATTCCTTGGTCTTAGAAATAAGGACGATAAGAAGGAATAAAAAAAGGAGCTGAAATGAGTCTTCATTAAAAGAGTAGTTGCTAATGAAACTTGTGATCTTTGTGTGGGCTTGATTGGAATTAGTCCATTAAAAGGTGTAAATCGTTTGCCTGGTATCCAGAATACACACTTCTTCAGTACTTTACGACTGTGAGTCTGGTCACCAGTGAATTTCCCAGCCTTCAGATGGGTGTGATTGACAGATGGATTAGCCAATCAGGGACACACATGGTTGGTCCATATAGGAAAAATTAAGTAAATAAACGAAGCACAAAACTGAGTTAATCTGAGTTGAGATACATTTGATTTTATTTGTTAATGATAGTTCACCAATGAGATACTTGGCTTTACATTCATCACTGAAATAAATCTGCATGATCACATTTGACCGGGTTTGTGACACAGCGGAGGGACCAAACTTATATCAACCTGTAGAAAAAATACACAGAAATATTTTGTATTTGCCAGGCCAGTAAATAGTTGGTCTTAACAATAACAAAGTGGGAGGAGCACTTTCAGGATTATCACCGAATAAAAATAATAATGATGATAACACATCACTTTTATATAGCATTTTTTTGGACACTCAAAGACGCTTTACGGAAAATGATTCATTCACTCCATACCCAGTGATGGTAAACTACTATTGTAGCCACAGCTGCCCTGGGGCAGACTGACGGAAGCAAGGCTGCCAATCTGCGCCATCAGCCCCTCCAACCACCACCAACATTCACACACACACCACTTTCATACTAGGCAATGTGGGTGAAGTGCCTTGCCTGTTGTTGTTGGACACAACAACAGTTTTTGTGACTGGCGCCCCCCTGTGGCACCTGATTTTCCAGAGGTCTCCCATCCAAGTACTGACCAGGTCCAGCCTTGTTTTGCTTCTGAGACCTGAGGGGATCAGGCTTTGACAGGCTGGTATGGCCACAATGACATCACAAGGTGAAATCGAGTTGGATGAATTAAATACACAAGAAAACTATTAAACAATAAACATGTCTAGGAATATTTGTGATGATAACATGGTTCATATGCTCGAAAGTCATTAAAGTATAACGTTAGCTAACACTAGTTGTCAGTGCAGCTATGAAAGAACTTTCATTAAGTGACCCATAGTCACCAACCATCTCCTTACATGAAGACGCAGAAACAGAAGAACTACATTTCTCTTCATTTTCCGAAGTGCTGTCGTGATTGACAGGTGCCATCCCTCGCTGTTTGTGCCTGGCGTTTGAAGCTTTGCAAATGGCGTCTCCGGCTCCTTTGGGAAGTTAAACAAACCTGCGGCTATAGTATACATATTGAAAGGGGCTGGGGGCAGACTTGTGGTGAGTGCCCTTATTAAAAATCTGCCACGCTGGGAGAAGAGAGCGGTGCCCATGAAAAGAGTCTACTCCTCTCTCAGCGCCTGGCGAGAATACCGATTCCCTCTAGAATGCGAGGTATCCCAGTGGGTCCGCAGCTCGGCCTCGTGGGTAAAAAAATCTTCACGAAAATGTCTCTGAAGTCGCAAAGGGACCCGGCCTGTCCGTCAAAGCACATTCTTCAAAGCGGTTGATAAAACGGTTATGGTTCTCCCGGTGAGGAGTGAATTATAAATGCAGAAATTAATGAGGGGTCTTAGGGCGTCTTTTCATTATAAGGATCGTCAAAGTTTATTTAGTGGCCTGCAGAGCTCGTAATGGGCCACTTAAGTGATGAGTGTGGTGATAAAGAGAGTAAACAAATACGGGCTAATGTCCACTGCAGCACCTTCCAGTTAACTGCTTCATTAACACCGGGAGCTGCTCTGTTAAAAAGGAGGTATTACACTAACACATTATGCAGTATATTTAGAGCACCATGTTATCTTTTATTGTTTTGAAAATGCTAAGTTAAGTAAGTTTGCTCTCTGTGCTAAGTCACTTGAGGCACGTGTGACCTCCGAAAGTTGCTTTTTTTTTGCCGTTCTAGAATGAAGTGTAATTGCACATCCACTGCAGTTGTTGGCAGTATAGTGTCGGGATTTTTTTGGACCGAGCATATGCACACACAGCACATAGAGCAGGACAAACCTTCAAGAGGCATGAAAATTTAACAGGGTTGAAAAGAAAGGTGGAGAAAGACTAGCCTGATTCATTAGCCGGTTTCACTTCGTGGAAACCGTCTGACTTCGCAGCGTTAGGATTCGTTCACTTAACGGTAGGTGGGTACTTTTTTAATTTAACCAATCGCTGCTATTTGGTCATGATGTATGAAATGCGCCACTAACGGGGCTAACTGATATATGAAGCTTTTCCCAATTCTTGTAGGAAGAAGGACAATAACGTCTTTCCCCTTGATAAAATTCACCAAACATTCTCTTTGCTCCGGCTTTAAATCCTCGATCTCAGGAATTGTTGCCAACACAGAATATATGGCTCCTTGCTGATTGGCTGGAGCCCAAACTCACACTTCTGGGGTTCTTACAAACTGTCTAGTGTATTGCAATTCCTGACCTAGTCGCTGGAGAGAAATTAAATTGAGTGGAGGCACTAGGTGGCGCCAGCCTGACTAGAGAAAGAAGGAGATAATGAAAGAAACGACGTCTCCCGAAAGCTAAGACGAGGAAATATGACAAAGCATATGAAGTGCTTGGTTTCGCTGTGACTACGGTGGAAAATGAGGAAAGACCGGTATGTTTACTTTGCCTAAAAATTTTGGGAGTGGACAGCATGAAGCCAAATAAATTATGGCATCGCTTAAAGATATTACACCCCGATCCCGCTGATAAGCCACTTGTTTTTTCAGCGAAATCATGACAAATATTCCCAACAATCATCCTGCTTTCTGAATAAAAATGATACTGTTTATAGTCATGCTGGAGAGTGGAGGGCCTCGAAATGTTTTCTTCTCCCTAGGGGGGACATGACAGAAAATAATTGAGAAGCACTGGGCTAACGGAACTACTGGACATCACATCAAGTTTGTGAAGTTGTAGTGGATTGTTTTATGGAAAATCTTTTATGTAAAATTGCCACACTAGCATTGGAAAAAATCATAGTGCTTACCATATGGAAGTTTTGATTAGGGCCCGGGAGAGAACACTAGATTACTCAAACATGCATGGATGACATATAAAACCTCTTCAGGCATTGTAACGTTGTAAAAAGCTCCAAAAACTCATACTACCTGCTCTTTAAGACGATACGCTTGATCAACGTGCATCCTGCTAATGAAACTACTAGACATTGCATTAGGTTTGTGAACTTGTAGTGTACTGTTTCGTAGAAAAGTTTTTACGTAAAATTGCTGTGTGAGCATTGGACAAAATCTCTATACTTCTAATCGTGAGGAAGGTTTGAGGGCCCAGGAAAGATCGCTAGATTACTCAAACATGCATGGATGACATAATAAAACCTCTTCAGGCATGTTTCTGATGAGAGAACTGCATTGTAATGTGGTAAAAAGCTCCAAAAAAGTTGTATTACCCGCTCTTTAAGATGATATGCTCGATCAGCGTGCATCCTGCTAATGAGACTACTGGACTTTGCATCGGGTTTGTGAAGTTGTAGTGTATTTTTTTTTTTGTGGAAAAGGTTTTATGTAAAATTGCTGTGCGAGCATTGGACAAAATCATACTGCTAACGATAAGGAAGGTTTGAGGGCCCAGGGGAGATCGCTGGATTACTCGAACATTCATGGATGACATATCAAACCTTCAGGAATGTTTTTGATGAGTGATCCGTGTTATAACGTGGTAAAAAGCTCCAAAAAGTCAAGTTTGCCTTTTACCCTCTCATTAAAATGATGTGTAGTAGTAGTTACAGTTCCTTGAAATCCTCCTCTCATACATATCCATTATTTCCAGCTCCCCCTCAGTTCTGTAGTAAATAAGTACCTCAAAGCAACACCACGCTGCGTTCAGAGCGAGCAAAGACTTGAGTTATCTGTTGCATCAGAAAAGAACTCGTAGATTCTTAAATTGAAATTGTATAAAGTATAAATATTGTGGAGTGTTTCTCAAGGGGAACTCTCTTACAATATTAAATAAACAAAATGTCAGTTTCTATACAACTTGAGTTGGGTAGAAAAGTGTAATTTTTAACACGGGAAAAGTGAATACATTTTGAGGGCCGAGCTTCAAAAGGGTGTTGGAAATATTCTGGCGAGGAAATTTTCACACGTTTTATTTTATTTTTTTACATTTTATATTTTAAAAGTACCCAATTTTTCCAGCTCTCAAAAAGTAGAATACGGCAGGAAGTTAAATTAGTCGCTCCTTCCACTGTGTTTTTAGTTTTCAAACCTTTAGTTGCTCCTAATTCTGTATGTGCATAAATCTGTATATATGTTTTACAACTTTCAGATGGCAAAGCTGAGTTTAGAGGAACAGCTACCCCAACAAATTCCAACAATTCTTCAGCATTACAAAGTCACAAATTTAGGTGCACTGTAACTTTCCTGGTGGAGGTTCCGTTACCAGCTTCTCTTCATTTAGATCTTGCCTGGAATGTTCCACAGTATGGCATTGCATTTGCCTATCTTTACGGAGACAGTGGGTGATATAAAAGGGCCAAGTTACGTGTCAGATCTGTGGAGAAGTGAGCTCACTCAAAGTAAGAATGTATTTTTTGAAGTTAATAAAAAAAAAAAAATCATATTAAGATGGAGACATTAAATGGCAGACCTGGACATTCTAGACAAAGTACAAACATCTCCATGGAGACAAGCAGATGGCGGACTCTCCATCAGAAAAGTTACACAGTGGACCTTTAACGATGCACTGCAAAGACGATGCAAAGATGATGCAAAGACATAGCAACACATGCTTCCATGTTTGCGATTCATGGCAAAGAAGAAATTCAATTTGTCAACTGGACAAAAGTTTTTGATCAAATACGTTTCGTAGTTTGTCCAAGCTGCTTCTTCAGTTCTCGTCAGATGCTGGTGGACACTCATAGGCAGAGTTTGACTTTTGTGCTGGGGGGGTCAAACATTTTAACATCAGGGCACTGGATTCAAGATTTAAATTGCGTATTGCCAGGTGCACAGTAAGGAAACGCCTTTCCCTGTATAATGAAATTATTGCTTTACCTTCCACACTGCTGTGCATTATAACTATTCTGACATTATACAGAATAGTTATAATGCTGTTACAACAGAACCGTTCATAAGTCTCCCATAAAACCAAACTACACAGAGCATCACACATGATCAGGGGTGTATTACAGGTTCATAATATCTGCAGTACTGTGGGGTGGGGTGGGGGGGGTATATTGCCACCCCTGAACCCCGCAAACTCCACCTATGTGAACACTTCCTTATATCTGCCTGAAGAGAGCAGCTAACTACACTGAAAATACTCTGAAACTAACAGACCTACTTGTTTACAGTTTCTGTTTGCTAGATAGTTCTATTCCACTGCACTAAGTGGGGACTGTGCCTGAGTCATATTAGCAGAATCATTCAGGCCCCTGATGGGTGGTTTCACACTTCTGAGCCTGGGTAGAAACAGAACCCAGGAGGAAGGGTGTAACTATTCCTGTTTGTTTTTTGTTTTTTTTCAGGATTTTCAGACAAATATGTTTGCAATTGACAAAACTGTTTCATAATTTGATGCACAATTCACCTGGGATTTCTTGCACAAACTGTTTTTACAATATTGGCCAAAATGACTTTACTCTACAGGCTGCTCATATTTTTGCAATGTTCATAATATAATAGAGCTCAAACTAAGATTTTATTTAATGTAGTATAAAATTATCTCCTAAATGTCACTTTTGCCCTTTAGATTTTCAGTCTTCGTTTCTTACATTCATATAAAGATTGATACGCGTGCCTCCTCCCGGGCATCTCAGGCAGTTATTGGAATACCAACCAAATGTTTTAAAAGTTCATCCTGACAGTTTTATCAATACTGTGTGTGTGAGTGGAGTTTCTATCAGTACTGCATAATGTTGTTGCGTTTTAAGGAAGTATAATTCAATTACTATTCAATTAATTTGTGTGAAAATGTTTGAAGAACACATTATGTAAATCTGACTTCTTTGGGCTTTTAACCATGTTTTGTTGTCGTCCCCTGATGAAACACATACCTGGAGTTGTATTTTGCTTCATTCATGCTTGTTTTACTAATGCACGAATCTAGAGTTGCATTCTCTGAGTACTCAAAAATACTGTATATTTGGATAGTGTTTGTGTTTTGTCTGTTTTGTTGTGTCATAGGTAAAAAACTGCCTTCTCTTGTGGAATTGTTAAGCCCATAAAGTATCACCAGAATTGTTTTACTATCAAATGGTCTCATTGGAAACAGAGGGCAAGTTTATTTTCCATATGTAGACATTATTTGAAGTTAGAAAAGGTGACCAAAAGTAGGTTTACGCTTAAGTTTATTTGCCTATTGGAAAAAAGGATCACTGCCCCCTGACACCCCTGCTCGACTTTCTATCTGACATCAAGGCTTGGTTGGCTCAAAACTTTCCTCAAACTTTCCTTTCACCTCAAAAATTACGTTCGCCCCACAGTCACTAACCTTGGCGCCACCTTAGACAGTGATTTTAAATTTGATCAATGGTGTTTTAAAATCAGATTTGTATAATTTGTGTTTTTTTTTTATCTAAATTCAAACCTTTTTTATCTTTTAAATTTTTTGAACAAGTCATGCATGCTTTTATTTCATCATGTCTGGACTACGGTTTATTGTTTGTTTTTAAAGCTTTGAATGGACTGGCCCCTCATTACATCTTGGACGTCTCGAACTGTATACCCCCGTGTGCTCTCTGAGGTCTGAGGCCAGCTCCAGCTCCTGGGGCCTAAGATGAGCCTTAAAACCAGGAGGACAGGACCTTCAGTGTGGTCGGCCCTAAGCTCTGGAACGCTCTGCCCCTCCACATCCGAACAGCCCCCACAGTGGAGAGTTTTAAGTCTCGTCTTGAAACCCACTTTTATTCTCTGGCTTTTAACACTGTGTGAGTTGTGTGGTTCTCTATATCTTTTATTTATTTTTAACATATTTTATTGGCTTTATTTATTTATTGCTATTCTGTGATTTTGCTCTTATTTTATTTTACTGTTTTTATTATTTTAAGACTGACATGATTAAATCTGAGTATTTATTTTATCATTTTATTATTGTTATTATTATGTATTTGTGCAGCATTCTGGAAACTGTTTGTGAAATGTGCTATAGAAATAAAGTGGATTAGATTAAGTGATAATATGTAACTTTCTGGAGGTGGAACGTGAACTGCATGATTCTGTAGAAATAGAAAGTTAAAATCATACATCAAAACATTCTCCACGGAGATACTTTATATGTCATACCGTGGAATATTATTATATGTTATTAGAAAAAAAAAAAAGGTTACGTATTATGGCTTTAAACTGACCTGAAAAAGGCTGGAGGCAGTTCTTTCCTTGCCTCTCAACCTGTTGATGTCCAACTCTTTCATCATATTACTGCCTTTGACTTTCTCTTTTGCAGAATACCTTTAGAATACAAGTGTTCCATGGGCCTGAAGGTGAACTCGAACTCTGTTTTTACATTTAAAATTATTATTACCAGTACTAGTGTTGAGGATACAGAGGCACGGATCTCGAGAGAAACTGTAGACTGTACTGTACCAAAATAAGATACCACTGTGTATTTCTTGATTTTTGTCGAAGAAGTAAATTTCAGGAAAAGTGCAACAAGAAAATCAAAACTAGTGTAGCGAAGGAACATACAGGAGTCAGCGTGACATGTGAGAGTTTGCAATTGTCAGCTTGGTTCAGTCTTTATTTGAAGGGACAGTATTCAGAGATATTAACATAATAATAATAATTTTAAAAATGAGATGTTCTGTACCAGATTGTGGCTAAATAACTAGTTTCCATCTGCAGTCAGTAATTTACAGGAGTATATTACATAATGCAATTAAACTAATCAACACAACACAACACAAACTGACTTCTCAATCAGCAGTGAGTGTTAATCAGTGGTGTAGTGGGGACTTTTGAAGTGGGGGTACGCCAATCATGACGTCATCGATGTGACCCGCCCCCCAAACAAACATAAAGGTGCCAGTCCAGTAAAAATCAGTATTATTTGATGTTATTTTACTCACAATGATGCAGAATCATGTTATTAACATTAACACCGTTCATAATCACCTACAGAATATAAAGCATAGACTACAACACATGAACCAGGACGGAACCAGGACTCAACCAGGTCTGAACCAAGACTAAACCAGGACTGAACCAGGACTAAACCAGGTCTAAACCAGGTCTAAACCAAGACTAAACCAGGACTGAACCAGAACAGAACTAGGTCTGAACCAGGACTGAACCAGGACTAAACCAGGTCTAAACCAGGTCTAAACCAGGACTGAACCAGGTCTAAACCAGGTCTAAACCAGGTCTAAACTAGGACTGAACCAGGTCTAAACCAGGTCTAAACCAGGACTGAACCAGGTCTAAACCAGGTCTAAACCAGGTCTAAACCAGGACTAAACCAGGACTAAACCAGGTCTAAACCAGGACTGAACCAGGTCTAAACCAGGTCTAAACCAGGACTGAACCAGGTCTAAACCAGGTCTAAACCAGGTCTAAACCAGGACTAAACCAGGACTAAATCAGGACTAAACCTAAACTGAACCAGGACTGAACCAGGTCTAAACAAAGACTAATATTGTGGAGCAGGGTGTCCACAAAGCGCGATAGCTCCGTGAGGTGCGGAGCTCTGCACTGGTCTTTTCTCCTGCGGTCACCTGACGGTCTACGCGCTATGCTTGCAGACCTCCGGGCCCGTCCCGACACTCAGTTCTGGTTCAGTTCTGGTTTAGACCTGGTTTAGACCTGGTTTAGTCCTGGTTTAGTCCTGGTTTAGTCCTGGTTTAGACCTGGTTTAGTCCTGGACCCTCATGTCTCAGGTCACTATAGGACAGTAGTGCAGATTTCATGAGTCTATGCAGTTTGTTTTCATCACTGCCAATAGCTCCGGTTTGACATTTAAGTTGTAGCTATTTTATAATTGTTAATTTTTTACAACTCACATCGGGAGAAGTGGGTGGATGGCGTACCCCCGCATACCACGCCCACTACTCCCCCCTGGTATTAAGTACAAAATCATGAGTTCACATCATTTTCTAAAATACATTGTAAAGGTCCTATACTACACGAAGCACATTATTGTGATCTTGATCTTGTTATAATGTTTTTACCTCATTGAAAACAGACCTGGAGTTGTGTTTTGTTTCATTCACACATGTTCGTGTAACCTTTTTTTTTTTTTTTTGTCTACATTTCCAAAGCTCAGAGTGCTCTTTTCCAACTTGGTGTCATCCAGATGATTCTAGTGAAGGTTTATGGAGTTTAAAACACAGTGGAGCACTTCCTGTATTACCACAGCCTAAATATGCAGGGTTTGTGAGTTAAACATGTGAATGAAACAAAACACAACTGTATGTTTGTGATGAGGAAACAACATTATAACATAGAACAGGCCCTTAAACCTAACATTTGTATATTTCACTCTTACACAGTCCACAGATTTCAAAATATACAAATACACCAATGTTAAACACATTTCACAGTGTGTGGTACTCTGATAAATTGTGGTTTCTACTGAAAAATTATTAGAGGCTCGATTGAGAAAAATTAAGCAAAAAGTATCCACATGAGTCCTGCTGTAATTTTGAACCCTTTCAACTGTACACGCTTATGTATTTTGCTTCTGTTACTTCCAATCGCATTAATGAAAATCTAATTCTCACTCACTATGCATAATCTGTATTCCACCATCATAACTACTTGAACAGCACTATGAATATTAATGTACAATGTGTCGCTAAAGGTTATACATAAATTACATGTGTTTCGACTTCGGCACTTTTTTTTTTCTTAACATAAATTGAATCTCTGGAGTTTGTGGAATATGTATAAATATATTAGTGCCACTTGTTGTTTTGTTTGTATTATGTATGCCTGGTAAACTCTGGTTCAGCAATCTGTCATTGTCTTAGGCTGTCCAAAAGAGCACGTTTGACTGGAATACTGAACAAACAATTCTGCAAAATATCACTCAATGAATAGTGATAATGTCTTTAAGCATTAGCAAGTCAAGAGCAAAATGAGGAGGGAGGAGCATAAAAAACATACATGATCAAGACGCTGTAGATCACAGGTGTCAAACATAAGGCCCGGGGGCCAGATCCGGCCCTCCAAGACCTTTAATCTGGCCCTTGGCTGATTTTCACTTAAATATTTTAATTAAAATCTTGGTAATTTTCTGCGTCTCTTAGCATAGCAGCGTCTCCAGTGTCTCTGTACGTGGCCCCTCCCACCAGAGCAGCACAAATGAAGACTTGTCTCTTTCCAAACGCTCTTAAAGGACGATCGTTTTGACTGTTGTTGACCGTGACACCCTCATCAGAAAAATGTCCAACATGAGAAAAGTGGAGCCGAGTGCAGGATTTTACAACAAAAACTGACTTATTCCTATTTACATACAAGTTCATGTTAAAATATTATGTTGAAATTAGCATTTTTCTTAAAGTTTCAGGTTCTTCATAATATTATAATATTTTGTAAAAGAAAGAGTTCATCAATTTAAAAAGATTTTTGTAATAGATTTGCGTTTCTCTTCACAAATAACTTATTGTTATTTTTGGGGTTTATATTCCATGAGTTTTCTGATCCGGCCCCTTTGGGATCAAAGTAGGTTGGATATGGCCCCCGGACCAAAATGAGTTTGACACCCCTGCTGTAGATGGTGAACAGGAAGAGGTGGAGAGGCTGAGGAGGCTGAAGGTTCTACTGCTGCAGATAAAACAGGAGGATTATGGAGGTGCATTTTGAATGATTGACTGGAGAGGTAATGACAGGTTGGAAGTGAACAATTGGGAAAATTAATTCAGTCTTTCAAGTTCAATACAAAGGTGCATTGCTGAACTTTTCAGTGGAGGGTTTGCCACCTCCTTGCGGCGCCTGTGCTTTCTCAGGACGGATGGGGGGATGAGCAATAGTCGGCCTTTCATAGTTCCTGGTCTGTGTCTGCCTCCAAGAAATCAGTAAGATTTCATAACTATTGTGTAATGGATGTTCCAAAACCCAAATTGTGCTTGTTTATGTGCAGAAGATACAATGTGAAAAGAGTTATTTTGCATGAGATGGGCCCTTTAAGTTACAATAAAAAGAAACTATGCATTTTCTTACCTCTCCCTCTGTCTAACTGGACTGCAAAATATATCATGCATACAGTAAAAAAAATATATTAAAATAGCATTAAAGTTATTGTTAGCCATGTGTAAGTACATATATGTTGCACTGACGCCCACAGACTGCACAGTTCTTGGTGCAGTGACTGATCATGCATGCACACATGTTTCAATAAACACGGCTCTCAGATCAATAGGTCAGCTCACTGCTCTCTGTCTAAATGTCACAGTCATTACTATGGAGCAGCCATTCCCAGGGCCGGCCTCATGAAAGCCCTTTTCACAGCAGTCAATAAAGAGATTATGCTATTGTGCGATGTTTATTTATAGTGTGTGTTTTATGCAGAGAATACGCTGCACGCTCACATATATCCACACTCGGAGAATTTGCCACGCATTCTCACATGTGCTGTGCTTTTGTCTCATTCCTAAATAAGCTCTAGTGATTGGACGTTTGTGAAAGAGACGGCTCACTGGAACGGTACCTTAATGTGAACAGTTGGAACTGGATCTGCTGTTTTTTTTATCATTTATTTTTCTTTCTAATTTTTTTCTCATTCAATGCTTGTACGGTATAATATGTTGTATTCAAAGACAACCATTCCAACCATTGCACCAACACTAAAGGTGGGTTGAAGCATTTGCAAAAGTGGATACTTAAATGTTTGTTATGCAATGAGTTACTGTAAGCCAGATACATAGTTCATTGGTTTCTTAAATGATGATCTTAACTTGACGTCTAGCCAGTTGTATGCAAGTGACAGTTATGTGAATTTATTTGTTTGGAGGATAAGCCCCTTGAGATGTGTCACCATCTCGTTTTCAAGGGGGTCAGGGGGGACAGAAGCACAACAATCTTTTTTAAAGACCCTGTCCCTATTTTCTGTCCATGTATTTGAGCAAAATGTCTTGCTTCAGAAAATATATATTGTATTCACCTCATTCCACCCTGCCCACTTTTGTCTGTAAATGATTCTAAACTGCACTTTGTTGAGGTGGCACTTCCGGTTAAACAGAGATTCCATTCATGTCAATGGCAAATTCGAGAAAAGTTCTGATGATTAAATATGACGTGAAGTCGGTTCATTTGTGTAAAATGGTCAATGTTCATGTGCACCAACAAGTCACACTGCAAGTCACCCCAATCTCTGGGAAGCTTTAAAAGCAGCCAAACTGGCCAAACTCTATATATATATATATATATATATATATATATATATATATTTGGCCTGTGATATCATATCAAATATGTATTAGAGCTGCTCCGTCAGCTACAGATAAACTATAGAGACATTATTTATTTAAAATGTTGTTATTATTTTATATTATGTTTGTTCTGCATTCAATGTTTAAGCAAAACTATTGTTAAACATTTATTTTAATAAGAAAAGGTTTAACATTACATATCTCGAAAGAAGAGAAAACATGCAGATGTTGCCGAAATTTTTCAATAAATATTTTGTTTGGCCCACAACAGTTTTTAATTTTGGCCTCTGTGAATTGGAGTTTGACACCCCTGCTTATAAAACATGTCTTTATAGTCAGTATGGAACTTATTTGCTGTTAGAACAGGCAGCACCATGCAAAATAATTACAACTGGAATGATGATGGCGGTGGTGAATAAGATGAATAAGCAGCTCTTGAGGTCAAAATAAGTCTGTCAGTGGTCTGCATCTAAACTGTAAATGGTCACATTTTTATACAGCACTTTTCCACCTTCGAGGCATTCAAAGTGCTTTACATCAAGGAACCACTCACCCATTCATAATGTAATGTACAGAGACACCGGGGGGCTAGTGTCTTGCCCAGAGACACAACAACAGCATAAATCTGCGGGAGCTGAAATCGCAACGACATCCTGTAGGTCAGCGGATATGGCTGCTATACCAGTGACGTTTAAGTTGAGAGAGAGATGTGAACCACTAACCTTCATATCAGTGGACAAATGCTCTTTGTTCAACAGCCAGGAGGTGTGTGTCAGCATGCTAGTGAATAATTAGAATACTCAGAATGCATAAGGTAAGTGAGGAATAAGTTTGGACGATTACAAACAGTTTAAAATTGGCAAATTCTGTTTTTCACAATCATAAGACAGCAAAAAGTTGCAAGCTTCTTGTTTAGAAATAGAGCAAGAACAGAATTTAAAAAGCTGGAATCAAACCAGCAACCCCCAAGTTTCGCATAACCTTAATCTTTGCCCATTTCGTACTTTTGTTTTTACTTCTCTGAAATCTACACGGACGCACTGAAGCCAAACAAAATTTTACAACATGGAAGACGCTGCTAATAAAACTGCAACTCTACGGAAATATACGCCTCTATAAAACGCAAATTTGACAAACAGGACAAACAGATAAATATGCATATGGCGTCTCGAAACAACAGTGAGGATTAATGCGCGTCGTGTCTGTCCCATGAAACATTTACGGAGCTGTGATGATACACTACCATACCTGTTCTCTCCTCTGAGGTCCACCGCACAAGTCTTCAAACTCACCATGAATATTTCAGCATGCTAATTCCGCTTGCCCGTCGGATCGTGTGAATTTTAAACAGGAACGCCTTTGCGCGAGGTGACAGCAAACAGATGACAATCGTAAAAAAAGAAAAACAAAAATGAATTTAAATGTGAAAGACTTCCAACAGGAACAACTCAAACGACTCTTAAAAGGTGCATTGTGTAATTTTTGTAGCCGACGGTCTGTCAGATGTTTTTCTCTGTGGTTATTGTGTTATTGGCAGTGTTGGGGAGTAACAGATTACATGTACCAGAGTTACGTAATCAGAGTACAAATTATGAGTAACTGTATTCAGTTACAGTTACTGTTTCAGTGAGTGGTAATTGGATTACAGTTACTTGGTTGAAATAAATGGATTACACAGAGGTATTTTCCTGTTTTCACATTTTGGGCTATACCCCCCCCCTTTTTTTTTTTTTTTTTTTTTTTGGTACCATTCCACTCAAACCATCTAAACCAGGACCAGGACCAGGTAAACCAGGTCAAACCAGGTCTAAACCAGGTAAACCAGGTCCAAACAGGTCTAAACAAACCAGGTAAACCAGGTCAAACCAGGTCTCCAAACCCAGGTCCAAACCAGGTCCAAACCAGGTCTAAACCAGGTCAAAACCAGGTCCAAACTAGGTCTAAACCAGGTCTAAACCAGGTCTAAACCAGGTCTAAACCAGGTCTCCAAACCAGGTCAGGTCCTAAACCAGGTCTAAAACCCAGGTAAACCAGGTCTAAACCAGGTAAACCAGGTCTAAACCAGGTCTAAACCCAGGTCTAAACCAGGTCTAAACCCAGGTCCAAACCAGGTCTAAACCAGATCTAAACCAGATCTAAACCAGGACTAAAACCAGGTCTAAATTATGTCTCAAACGGGATTTAACAGGACTAAATCATGCTGCGTGGACCGTGTCTCCTCCTCTTCTATCAATAATATTTTTAATTTGGTTCAGTAAAGTTTGGGCTTTTTATTGTTTTTAGCAGACAAAACATCTTATGTGAAGATTTCTGAGTCTTTGCTTCTCTACAGCAAACCAAATAATCCAAAGTATTCGGATTACTTCACTCACTTTAATTAATTAATTTAATGAATTCCATTACAGATTACAGTTTGGTGTATGTAATCTGTAATCTGTAGGGGAATACATTTTAAAAGTAACCTTCCCAACACTGGTTATTGGTTTGTATGGAATGTTTCACAGTATAGAATTAAAATGTTAAATCATCACGGAGACCAAGCCAGAACAAGTTACAAGTCAGATCTGTGGAGAGGCAACTTGTAATAGCCTGGATGGTAATCTGAGCAATATAAGAGGAACAGAGTCGAGTTGAGCCAATTTTTAGTGCAGATCCCAAGTGCATTTATTCTGTAACCAAGACAAAAAAATGGAAAAAATATTTATAAAAGTACAACGTTAAAAACACACACAACACCTTCCTCAGACAAAGGTGAGGCTGGTTTCTCCGATCTGACCTGGAGCCTAAACACCATCAGCATTATAAAGCGTGCCCAAAAGAGACGTTTTTTTCTACGAACACTCCGCCAGAACAGGCTCTCCCAGAAGCCGCTAACCAACTTCTACCGGTGCATGATCGAAAGCGTTCTGACGTACTGCTGCACATCATGGTACGGAGCCTGCACAGCTGCTGAAAAGAAAGACCTGCAGCGAGTGGTGAGAACAGCTGAAAAGGTGGTGGGCTCCACACTCCAGAACCTGGACACCATCTACTCTTCACGCCTCCACACACGGGCCTCCAATATTCTGCAGGACCCCACACACCCTGGGAACTGCCTCTTCTACACTCTCCCCTCAGGAAGGCTTCAAACTCCCCTCACACGAACAAACAGGCTGTGCAACTACGAGCAGTGGACGTGCTCCAACGGCACAGGCACAGATAAAAGGCCTGAAGGGACTCAGTGCAATAATCTATTTATTTTATTACATTTTTTTTATTGGTATGGATGTGAGGATGTGTCTATATTTGTTCATTTTTACTGCTACAGATTTGCTCTGTTGAAGTTTCATTGTATTTCATACAGTGACAATAAATAAATCTAATCTAATCTAAATCAGCTCATCCTAAAGTGCAGGTACGTTCAAACAATTTACATTCAATATTTACAAAAGTTAGATATCAAAAAAACAGTGCAACAAATATTTATTTAAATCTAAATACAAAAATATCTCTCTTTATTAAATTAGCAGTGTGTCATTATTCATTTAAAATACTAAATAGAAAAGTTCAAATATCTGTGCTCCCCTCCTCCTAACAAAATGGTTGCTGTTCCGGAACCTTCTTAAGGTGCTCGTGCTCCCTGGGGACTCTTTTGTTCAGAACACCTGAGGCAAACAACACAAGAGGGTAAGTACAACTCATTTTAACCACAATTATTTCAACGTAAATGCACTTATTTTACATATTTCATTTTCTTTCAAGGTCTCTTTACTACAAAGGCACTTTAATCATTTATCAATAAACATTTTAAAACATTGCCTGTTTGTTTCTCACTACTCTCTCCAGTTACCTAACACCAGGCCCATTTAATGGACTAGCGACATTACACAACCCCGCTCTGAGTCAGAAGGTTTGTTTTGAGCTGTAAAACCACATGTAATTGAATAAATGTAAGTTAGAGCTGTTTACTGTGGAACATTCCAGGCAGAGCAATGACATATCCATGGAAACAAGAAGGTGACTGTAGTGTCGTCGTACTCGAGACCTTTCTTGGTGGCTTGTGTGGAACAGCGTGTGTTCTCGTGTACCAGCGTGTGTCACAGGGGAGGTTAAACTTCTTAAAACATCGTACCTGTCCATTTGCCTCACATCAGCGCACCGCTCTTCAGTCCTCCCTGCCTATAGCACACACAGACTCCCTCCTCAAAGCGCTGATTAGCAAGTATGAGACCTTCTGCGACATGTGACATTTGCCAAATAAAGCCAAACCATTTCTATTTGTCACGATGTATGTTTGGTAAATATGCAGAGGCTGATCAATATCACCACAAAACCAGTCAGATAATGTAACTCCAGTTAGGAAAACAGGTTTAAAAATCTGACACACTTTCTTCACTTTCGTCACAGTTTTGTGTAAAGTGCTAGTGGAAGTTCTCTTAAAAAAGAGGTTCTCAAACTGTGAGTGAGTGTTTAAGTGCAGTAAAATTTGCTTGGCTTATTTTAAGAATAAATTAACATTTATCAGATAAAATGGAGATAGATTTATAAAAACATTGATATATATGTACCAAAATAACTGTAAAATACAAATAAATGTTGAAAATGACAAATATGGTCTCGATTTGGTCTCAGTGGGCCATGGTCTTGCTCTTGTCTCGGTCTCGACCTTTAAAAGTCTTGGTCTTGTCTCGGGACCCTGTGGTCTCGGACTGGTCTTGGTCTCGATTAGTGCGGTCTTGACTACAACACTAGACACACACTGACAGACCCTCCACCAGAAAAGTTACAAAATGCACCTTTAATATTTCAGACAAAGCAATGGAGAAAAAAAAAACATGGAGAAAAAACAACTGGCAGAGCTTCCACCAGAAAAGTTACACAATGCACATTTGACAGTACAAGAAAAATAAATACAAATAAATAGGTGTGTTTCATAAGCGTTGGCATAGCAACAGAATTGGCATCATGGACGAGCCCACGTTGTTGTGATACTGACACTAACCGAATGCCTAAACAAAAGGATCGTGATTGAAATGCCTGGAATTAGAAGTCAATTTTCCCATACACAAAGCGGAACGGAAAGGCATATCAACAATGTATGAAATAAAAAGCACAAAGAATGGAGAGAGTGCGAATGATTGCATTGTTAGCTGAACAATGGGCTGCCGTGTCAAATGTCTGTGGGTTGACGTCGGGAGGAGAGTGAACAAGTTCTGTGTATAAGAGCGAGAGACAGAAACACACATCTGATCTCTGACGACTGTAACCACTACATTTGTTTGATGTTTAGATGTGTTGATTTTGTATTCTTTTCTGAACACCCAACGCTTGTGGATAAAGCATCAACTCTGTAAAGAAGTGGACTAAGGGATGTGTGACAACAGCTTTTTTACGTTTGATTTGATATCTTCATTTCCTTTGTGCAGGATATTGTACATACTGAAATACTTGGGTGTTCATGAGTTATTGGGGCGACAGGAGCGAAGTTGGTTTGTCCACTGATCTGAAGGTTGGAGGTTCGAATCCCACTCTCGACATAAACATCATTGGTTGAGCGGTCTGAGCTACTGACTCACAGGTTGGAGGTGTGATTCCAGCTCCCACAGATGAATGTTGTCGTTGTGTCCTTGGGCAAGACAGTTAACCCACCGTGCCCCTAGTGTTTGTGTACATTGGTGTGTGAACGGGTGAGTGGTTCCTTGTTGTAAAGAGCTTTGAGTGCCTTGAATGTGGAAAAGCGCTGTATAAAAATGTGACCATTTATTAATAATAGTGCATTTTGTCATGTCAAATATTAAATTATTGACTGACAGCTAGCTATGGACATTTGAGTTGTGACAGTAAATAGAGCCCTGCAATCCCAGGTCCCTGCCACAGAGCCCGCAGGACCCGACGCAAAACAGTGCAGCGCGGGACACATTTTGAAAGCTCACTGTGGGCGCGGGCGGGAGCAAACTAAATATGAGTGTAAAGTAAAATATACAAAATGATTAATGTAAGCATATCATGCATAATTTGTGCTGGATATTTTATTTGGCATCAATAAAAAACATTTTCAGCAGCAGACCCCTGTCCCGTACGCTGCGTGGAGAGTGGAGAGTCAACCCATCCCGTACGGCGCGTGGATTGTCCCCCCCATCCCGTACGCCACGCAAACCATCCCGTACGCCACGCAAACCGTCCCGTACGCCACGCAAACCGTCCCGTACGCCACGCAAACCGTCCCGTACGCCATGCAGACAGTCCTCACCCCCCACCACCCCGTCCCAGGCCATTAAACCAGAACTTAACCAGGACTAAACCAGGTCTAAAAACAGGACTAAAATCAGGACTAAAACAGGATTTAGCCAGGACTTAACCATGCCGCCTCCTCCCATACACAGCCCAATTCATTTCGCTTGTCTGTGTTAGGGTTAGAGCCAAAGAAAGCAAAGTTTCCCATGCTGCGGGACTTGCGGGCGGGGTCAGGACAAAATATTGCAGATGTGGGTGGAAGCGGGACTGAAAATCACAATTCTTTGCGGGAACCGGCGGAAGCAGGACTGAAACTCTAACAGCTTCTAACAGCAAATGCGTCAGAAGACCTTCAAGAAGAAATACATTGAGGGAATGAACCATTTCATCAACTGAAACACCAGAGCAGAGGAAGAACAAGGCCTTTCTTGTTGTGTTCACCTGGCTCGCCCTGGACACTGCTGTGACGCTGCCGGACACAGAGGAGGGACAATTTTGGCTCTTCTTATTCTCAAACTGCCCTGACACAGATCTGCTGACCCTCCTTGACCGGTCCTGTGATAGAAATCCTGCATTTTCTCTTGTGTTCCTCACTTAGAAGGAATGTAGAATGTGCTCCTTACAATGTTTGCACTAGGGGCACTCACCGTATGGTTTTGGTTTGTTAGCAGTTTCCTTTGACGTCTTTGCGTTGGCTCTTTGTAACCTTCTTTGATATGTGTGAAGCGCTGTTATCTCCTATCACTCAGAGGACACGCTGGTCTTGAAGTCACCTAACCATGTATCTTTGCATGTTCTACCTTTAATCAGTCCTTGCTTTTAAATCTGCCACGTGTGTGAGGTTCAACGCTGGTTGTTTATTGCGTATGGTGACCTCCTCGTCCTGTATTAATCTTGTTATCTTTATGTTTGATGATCGTTCATGACTTTGTACGGTATAAAGCCTTGTATGTGTTCTAAAGCTTTAGATTAGAGCGAGACGACTCTGTGAGGGACAGAGAGAGAGAGCCATTTTTTTTCTTTTTTTCTCTGATCGTGCGGCACAATTGCTTTAATAAACTCAGACTCCTTAATTCAAGACAACTTCTCCAGTTTTTATTAACTGCATCTTAGAAAATCCACAACAGTCCTCCTGTGAAACTGCACTAAGACCTTTGACCGAGACTCAAAGACCACTGAGAAGCACAGTGTAAATGTTGGTGCAGCAAAACTTGAATTTCCCTCTGGATCATAAAGTTTCTCTCTGTATTTGTACTTTTATGAAGCAATTGCATCACAAAAGTCCATTTGAAATTTGCTGGCGTTGAAAGAAATACTTGAACGGACAAGACAAAGTAATGCGCGCAATGTTTGGTGTCAGGTAAGTTCACTGTTTTGACAATTCTCTTCCTACAAAATGACAGTTTAGACAAAGATAGGAAATATTTATTAGAAAAAGAAAGTCTGTCAAAAACTATTCTACTGATTGTACCTCCAGATGCTACAGTGCAACCTGACACGCTCCCTCACACAAACAACCATCCAAACTCATTTTTATCATACAACGTTCCTATGAAGCCCACCAAATTAGCCGCCCCTCTGCGACTGCTCCACGCTCCGCTCTGAAGTTGTGGTCCGCGCTCTATTACAAGCCTATTACAGCGGTGTCACATCCCTCTCCCCTACTGTTTCTGCTCAGAGATAATCCGGCTCTGTCAGGAATCGTCCTCTCTCCGCGCGACATCAAAAGCCCGCGTGAGCAGATCTGTGTTCTCCGAGGTGCGCATTATTCAAATGGGCAGAGTTCATACGTCTCCGAGACGCGTGACACGTCTCTGTGAAGCCGGGGAACGGCGCGTGGAGTCTCGCTGTCACTCACAACGGTGTCCGCGGGGAGCCTACAAAGTGCTCGTGATGAGACAGAGTGTAGAGATAAGTGTTGGCGTGTTTTCGGTATAGAGCGATATCCCAGGATGCAACACGGCACGGCGAGCAAGCTGGCCCAATTCCCCCGCCCCCCCCCCCCACCCGCCTCGTCTTCCGCCGTCTGCGATCTACACACGGCGATGCATAAATTCATGAGGCAATTTGGGAAAAGCTGTTTAGAATCAAAACAATGCAGAGGAAGTTCATTGGCAGTTCATTGATACATGTTTTATTGATAGTCTGAGTTCAAGTAGTTCGCTGTACGCACTCGTGAACTTTCGGAAACTTTCGACGGGCTCATATTACTCTATTTTCTGATCTATGTTATAATGTTGTTTCCTCGTCATAAACATACCCGGACTTGTGTTTTGTTTCGTTCACACATGTTTAACACACAAAGTTCTTCTCGCAAACCTTTTGATCACTTCACTAGAAAAATTTGGATGATTTCAGCCTTGGAATTGCCGATCTCTACTGAACAAAAGGTAAAATGTAGCTCTTGACTTGAAAATGACCGCTTCATGACATCACATGGTGGAACAGAGCATTTTGAGCTTTGAGATGAAGACAGACTAATAATAAAGGATTACTCAAACATGTGTGAATGAAACACAACACAAGTCCAGGTCTGTTTTTGATGACGTACCAACATTATAACATGACTTAAAGCTCATAAGAGTCAATTTTGTGTAATATAGCAGAGGTCCCCACCCCTGGGCCGCGGACCGGTACCAGGCCATGGGTAGTTTTTTACTGGGAAGCCCATCCCATATGTCTCACGGACTGTGTCTCCTCCTGTGTTTCCCACACCTCTAAACCAGAACTAAAACTAGGACTAAACTCAGGTCTAAACCAAGTCTAAACCAAGTCTAAACCAGGTTTAAACCAGGTCTAAAACTAGGATTAAAACCAGGATTTAACCAGGACTAAACCATGCCGCGCAGACCACGTCTCCTCCTGTACGCAACATTTTCACATCTATGCCACATCAGCCACTGCGCCTCCTCCTATACGGCACCGATCCCCAACCCCGTCCCCAAAATATTATTGGGCATAAAACTGGTCCGTGGCGCAAAAAAGTGGAGGACCACTGTAATATAGGGGGATTATGCAAAATCAATCCATTTGTCATTCAATCAATTAATCATTTTATAATGCTCTCTCTCTCACCAAAAACAGGCCTGAAGTAGTTTATAAGTCATCCATGCATGTTTGAGTAATTTAGTGATCTCTTCCGGCCCCTTTTCAAACCTTGTCCAGCCCAAAAGCCACATCAGCCATGCTCAAAACAAGAAACTACATCTTCACAAACCTGCAGTAGTTTCATTAGGAAGAAGCACCCCGATTATCATGTGACAATACACTGAAGTGGGAGTGACTTAGCACAAGGAGCACAGAGAGCAAAGAGAAGGAGGATTCAGCCAATATAGCATTTTCAAAACAATAAAAGGTAACATGGTGGTTTAAATATGTTATGTGTTTGCAATTAATACTCAATTAATTAATCAAACATGTGTGAATGAAACAAAAATAACTCCATTATGCATAATATAGAACCTTTAACAAGCGATTCAAAATTCTATCATACTTTGAATCTGAAATGAACTCCAAATGCAATCATGTCCACAAAAATCAGGAACAAATGAAAGACTTTTTGGTTCCTCTTTCTACTGTCTACTGTATTAGCCGTCTAATGGGGAGGAAACAACATGATTGTTTATATTCACGGATATTGGAGAATAATTTGTCTGGATGTATTTTGAATCTCTGCTTTCACATAATTACCAATAGAGCGCAGGACGGAACTTCAAAAAGGTTGCCATGGAAAACGAAACTGTGTGTAAATAAAAGGAAAAAGTACACATGAAAAATATGACTGGGGGTCCGTTACCTTCTTTATTCTATGGATATGTCATTGATCTGCCTGGAATGTTCCACAGTGTGACATTAAACAGCTCTACCTTACATTTATTCAAGTACAGGTGGTTTTATTGCTCAAAAATACTTAGAAAAACAGGCATTCTGACTGAGTGGGGTCGTCTCTCCACAGATCTAACTTGTAACCTGACCTGGTTTGGTCTTCATGATAGAGGTGAAAGGTTTTCATTCCGCACTCTTCTCTCTAATTTGTCTCTCTTTATGATTATTTATGTTTTCATTAGTTTTTATTATGATTTTAATGTATTTCTTATTCTGTAAAGCTCTTTGAATTACTTTGTGTACGAATTGTGCTATACAAATAAACTTGCCTTGCCTTGCCTTCAATCCCATTCCTGCCCGCTCCCGCACTGTGCAGTCCCGCTCCCGCAAAGAATTGCAATTTTCAGTCCCGCTCCCGCCCACATCTGCGCTATTTTGTCCCACTCCCGCCCGCAAGTCCCGCAGGTTGAGAACTTTTGCTTTCTTCAGCTCCATCAGACACAGAGAAGCAAAAGGAATTGACCTGAATTTGGGAAACTGGGAAGCCCGCGGGATTGCAGGGCTCTATTCCATGATTACATTCAAACCGCAGGGCTTAATTCTCAATTCAGATTTTTTCCAATTAAATGTGACTTGTATGTGATCTCCAGTGTGAACTTTAAATGCCTCAAAAGTGTCCCACGCAACACTGCACGAAGTGAGCGTGTTCAGTGTTTACGGAAGTGGCCTAAACATGGACGCGAGCATCGAGCACCTGGACATTTTAAAGTTTCTGTCGTACGAGCCAGAACATGTACAACTTATTTGTTTTAAAGGAGGAGATTGAGAAGGAGAAGAACGAGGTTTTTGGCATTTTGTGGGGCAGTGGCAGCATCATCTGCAGAACGAAAGGAAAGGAACGGACGAACGGAAGGTCCGCAGAAAAGAACGTGTGGGTGGAATTGTGATGTGCTTCACTGCTTCACTCACATGGAGTTCATACACAAATTTCGTGTGACGACAAGAACGTTTGTGTACATTTTTGAGCGCCTACTATACTACTACTACATACTACTACTACGTTTGTCACATGTTGATGACGAGTAGGTGGGATGAATGCAACCTGGCCGTTCAGACTGAAGTCGCTTGTCAAAAGATCAGATCGGATTTAGGAGCATATATCCAAGTGGCCTGGGTCGCATTTGAAAAAATCAGATCTGTGTCATTCAAAGATCAGGTACAGGTCGCAAAGGAGCGGAAAATTTGGATTTGGGTCACTTCAGGCTGCAGTTTGAACGTAGCCCATGAAGATAGAAAGGTTTAATGCCATACTGCGAAACATTTCAGGAAAAGCAATAGCATCAACATGAAGAAAAGTATTTGACGGACCATCCACCAAAAAAACCAACACAATGCACCTTTAACATATTTACGTAAAGCTTTAATAATATAAATTTTAAGGTAAATTCCACAAAACAACATAAATGCAATCAAATAAATATAGAAATCAAATATTAAACCTCTCAAAATGAAATTACTCATTTGTACACAAAAACGCATGTATTATTATATATGAACTAAACTCAGCTCCCATAATCTATCCAAAAAAATACAACTAGAAAAGCACTCAGAGAGCGCAGACCTCCGCCAAGGACTACCCCCATTTTTTATATAAATTGCGATAAAATCAGTCTTCTGGATCAGATCCGGATCAGCCTTTGGAATATGAAAGAGGATCCCATTGTCCATCCCTGAGTCAAATTTCATGGGGTTTGGTCAATAATTAACCGAGATATTGAGAAACTAAATTTTTGGCCCCATTTACCACAATGTTAACTAAAATTTCAAAGTGATCCAGAATCCAGGATTTCTTCCGGATCACCCCCAAAATGAAATCAGTTCTTCCTTTTCACATTTCCAACAAATCCTGAAAATTTCATCAAAATCGGTCCATAACTTTTTGACTTATGTTGCTAAAAGACAAACAAACAAACAAACAAACAGACAAGCGGAGGTAATTACCCCAAAAATCTACTCAATAGGTCATATTCACGCATACCCGAAGACGTCTGGAAACATGTGGATGATGACTTCTGGTGGAGTTACCGACACTGGGCATGTCATAAAATCGTGGATTCAGCAGCAGAATCTTCACAACCTGCCAAAGTTTTCCATGGAGGACGGGACTCTAACTGCAACTTCACATCTTTTTTTTATTTATTTATTTATTTATTTTTATTAATAAGTTATACAAATTAATAGACAATTTATGAAAGGAACAAAAGAAAGAAGAAATTGCTGTGGAAAAAAACTCCTTTTGTAGACACTGATGAATGCTGAAGCAAAGACGCTGAGTTTATTTCTTGCAAGAAATAGGTCCAACAAAACAACCAGCAGCATGTCCCCCAGACGTCAGACCCCGAATGGTACAAGCACCAAGTTCATGTAGGTTTAGATGACCACACAACAGACATCTGAACGTGAGAAAGAGAAGGTGATGACTTGTACTTAGGTGAGGCCAGATGTGTTCCTGTTGGCCTTCCTGAGCAGGATGTTACAGGTGGAGTTAAACAATACAAGGTGTGGTATATTTCAGAGGAGAGAAAGAGATCTGAAAGCCAATTTGCATCTATATTCACCTGCCTTTGTCAATTCCCGACAAGATTACAAGGGAACGGAAGAGTTTACATTGAAGGGCTTTCGAACTTTAGCTACCCAACTAAATGAGTTTTAGTTACAACACCAAATGTGTTTCTAAAAGATAAAATATTATATAAAATGAATTTCCTTTACAAATACAGTGACATCTAGAGGAAGAAAACCAGGCCATTTACTTACTTACTTTATTTCATCAACAGAACCCAAAGGAAGTCGTCCAGTAGTCCACATGTTTCCAAATGTCTTCCAGTTTTGTGACTTCAGAGTGAATAGAGCCCATTACAATAACATATTTGTAATGAATAACTTTTCTGTGTAAGTGCTGTTCATTTTTGAAACATTTCACATACCAAAAGTGCTACAAAGCGTACAAGGGAAATAGTGTGCCTAATTTATTCTGATTACGAGCACTGAATAATTAAACTCGGAAACTGAAAACCATGTGCTGATCCATTGCTATTCTAATGACGGCTGATTATAATTCTACGACAAGAGGGTTTTTGAGATTTCATTCAGGCCTTCAATTAAAGGCGCCGTACCTGATTTTTACAGCCTTAAAAACGTGAAACACACTACTAGTTCATTTGAAATGGTTTGCAGTGGTCCAGTTATTCCTCACTTATCTAATGTATTCTAAGCATCCTAATTATTCAAAGATTCATAGTGAGTTTATAAGCTCTTTTCACAGCTTGTAGAGGCTAGAGTTTGATGTCATCAACAACTAGCATGCTAACCGTGCGCTTAGGGATGCTTGGACAATAAAACACTTCATAATTAGATGCAGAGAATACACAGCGGACTTATTTTTACCACAAGAGCTGCTGATATAAAATAGCTGAAGTGGGGCTAGACAAATCTTGCAAATACATGGAAAAAGAATATATATGAACAAGCTATTTAAAAAAGTTGCTTCATGCCTGTTTTAAAGATACAATTTGTAACTTTCTGGAGGTGGCATGACACTTTCATGATTCCATGGTCATAGAAAGTTAAAACTCATGCTTTGGACCATTCTCCATGGAGATAGATCAGTTATACCATACTGCACAGTATTATAGCCAAAATAACAACATTTCCATGGTAAAAAAACAGAACAAAGAGTATGGTCAAATAAAATTGTGGTGTACAAGGGTCCTATATCATTGTTTCCCAAAGACTGGATCGCAACCCTCAGGTGGGTCACAAGAGATTTTTTGGGGGGTTAAGATTTGCATGTAGATCTGCAATATATAGTTCTTCCTATACACCTGATCTGCTGCTGCGCTCTCCTCCTGCAGCCTGGACTGGAACACACTACCAAAACACAAACAGATTATGTCAACATTTCTATCTCATTAGAAATGTTGAAATGTTAAAACATGTTTTGTATAAGTTCTAATCTTTATGTAATTGTTTTATTGACTGTTTTGTTCCAATATTGCTGTTTCAAATGAATGTGGAAAAGCAATAGAAATGTTCTACATTTAATGTTCAAATAGGCGACTTTTGGATCCTTTTATTGTTGCTTCAATGACTGTTTTTCATTGTTTAAAACTTGAATAATACTAATTGTTCAGAGTCAGTCAACAATTAAATATCCTCATTAATGTTCAATAATGATCAAATCCACCTTTATTTTGTGATTCACAAACAATGTCTATTGACTTGAGTTGTGAAGTTTAGTGACTTTTAAAATATGGGTCCTCAGAAAAAATGTTTGGAAAACACTGTTCTACATTACGCAAAACTGTCTCTCATCTAATGCTGTTACCTCATCAAAAATATACCTGGAGTTATGTTTCGTTTCATTCACGCATCCTTTAGTATTAGTCTGTCCACATCCCCAAAGCTCAAAATGCTCTGTTCCACTTTGTGATGTCATGAAGCGGTACTTTTCAAGTTAACAGCTCCTTTTTACCTTCATTTCAATAGAGATTTGCAATTCCTGGGCTGAAATTATCCAAATCATTCTAGTGACGATGGTTGGAGTTTAAAAAAACGTTGGAGCACTTCCTGTATTACAGCATGACATCACAAGGTGGGACAGAGTGTTTTCAGTTTGAGAGAAGAACACAGTCTAAATCTGCAGGGTTTGTGTGTTAAACATGTGTGAATGAAACAAAACACAACTCCAGGTCTGTTTGTGAGGAGGAAACAAGAGTCAGGTTTGTGGAGACGCAAGCCCAAGTAGGTAAACATACTTTTATAATGCAATAAATAAAATGGCTGAAAAGTTTTAAACGGTGATGATAATGTAAAAAAATAACAGAAAAATAGTCACATTTTTGGTCATATCGTAACTTGTCATTGAACAAAAAACAGCTTTCCCAGCTCTTAGGGTAATATTTTGGAAACCCATCCTACCAGTAAACATCCAGCTCATTGCAATTTTTATTTTTCCGAGAACACAAGTCCACCCCGGTCTATTTTTAGTCACTATAACTGCTTTCAAGACATTGTATACACGGTTTCATTTTCGTCCATGTTTGTTTTCCTTTTTTCATGCTTTGTCGGCAAAAATCTAATTCAGGAAAGCTGAAATTGACCTCTTTTTTTTACCCACAATGTACATCCTCAATCGGGAACAATTTCTCAGACAACGGAAGACTTTTTGGTCGTGTTATTTACTGTATTAGTGCTAAAAACAACATTGTAGCTTCCGGAAATAAAAAACCTCAAAACCCCGGTGAGTCACTACTGGTAAATATAATTATAGTTCTAGTAGATGTTTTAAAAGACACATGTTTAACACCCAAACTCTTCATATTTAGGCAGATTTTTCTCTCAAATCAAAAAGCACTGTTCTACCTTGTGATATCAAGAGCTCCACTGTGTTTTTAAACTCTATGCACCTTCACTAGAATCATTTGGATTTGGATTTTTGATTAATCATTAAAGTTTTTTATATTAAATGATCATCGTTATTATTTCTATTACTAATCTATACAAATAAACTCAACTTTACAACATATAAACCAGAACCACTACAGAACCACATCAGCCTGTTTGACATTATAATGTGTTTAATGCAGCTTTGCCACATTTGTTCACGTTTTACAGAAATGAAACTTAAAACCGCATGACTAATTTGCATAAACTATAAGCGCTAGGGGTGTAATGATATCCAAGTCTCACAATATGATATCGTCACGGTATGAATCTCATGATACGATATTTATTGTAATATCGTGGGAAAGCTCACGATATGGTGGGGAGGCTCATGATTATTAATGTAACAATATCCAAATCTCTCTGTACGATATTTTCACGATATACATCTCATGGTACGATATTTATTGCGATATTTTTTGGAAGCTAAGAAAACTGTTAATATTCTACTTTTTCCTCTTAAAATGCCTTGACAAGACTTAATTCAAAGACCTAAGTCTTTAAAGTGCTTATAAGTGTTAATTCTAATGTACACTGAAACGGAGCAAAGGATCATGGTCTATGTAGTTCCCTCTGTCTTTTTATTAACTACTGCTGCACCATAACTCTTAATTCAAGCAAAGAGACTTGTAATACCATATATTGTGATGGTCCACGATATTATTGTGAGAACTTTGACAATATTTCGGTTATTGTTACATCCCTAATAAATGCTGAAAAAAACAGCTCTTTCTTTGTGCGCTGATGTGGTTCAGCTTCTGTCGGACTAAAGACACGACTCAGTGGAATATGAGTGTTCTCTCTGTGACAGAGGGATGTTGATGATGCTGATCGTGAGTCTTTTCTGTGTCGCGTTGGAGATGGTTCATGTTTTCAGAGATCAGATGTGTGCAGATTTATCGCAGCTCTTTATTTAACATCATCTCACTCACTTTATTTGTGTTGGTCACTTTATTTATTTTGGCTACTGTTGTGATGAAAAGACTAAAAAGTGTTTGTCTTTTGGACTTAATACTCAAAAAACCCAATCATACGCAGGACACTGATGTACATGTAAACGCTCTCATTAAGTGATATAGTGATCTCCGAGGAGGTGCCAGAGCCCACACGTGGGACTGAGGTCGCAACTCCAGTGTTTGCACTGTCAGACGCAGCATAGTCTCCTTACACTACACTATGCACAGAAACCTACATTCGGTTTGCTGATTAAAAATAAACATGATCGATGAAATTCTTAATGATGAATTATCGATTTGTCAATTAATCATGCCCATCTCTAATTACTAACATGTGTGAATGAAACAAAACACAACTCCAGGTATGTATTTGAGAAGATAACAGCATTATAACATGGCTTAAAGCTTACAAGAGTAAAATTTAATATAGGACCTTTAATAAAAATATTGTTGCATTTTTAGGAATTATAACTTGTTTTAAAACTCAAAATTTCCCCAGCTCTTATGGTAATGTTTTGGAAATCCACGGTACCAGTAAATCGCAGCAATCTTGAGCACACAAGCAATTCATAAGAATTTTGATTCTTCCAGGAACACAAGTCCACACCAGTCTATTTTTAGTCCCTTAACTGCATTCAGGACATTTTCATTTCATTCACAGTTTTGTTTTCTCAAATGCTTTTCCTCTTCTTTTAATAGAGGAGCTAGTACGCTTCTGGGAGGTATTAAACTCCCTTAGATGAATGCTGTTGTTGTGTCCTTGGGCAAGACACTTAACACGCCTCGCCCCTAGTGTCTACAATGCTGTATGAATGTGTGTGTGAATGGGTGAGTGGTTTCTCCATGTATGTATATCAAAATTGCTTACATATTTAGATCAACACATTATCTTTATCGTTTTACAATATCGCATCAAGTTTATGAAGTTGTAGTTTATAGTTTTGTATTTAGCTTTTGTGTGTTTATGGGAAATTAGACAGAATCATACTGCTAACTGTAAGAAGGGTTCAAATAGTGGTAGAGATCACTAGATTACTCAAACATGCATGGAAGACAGCTCAAACCTCTTCAGGCATGTTTTTGAGGAGGGAACTTGTAGTGTTGTAGTCAAGACCGCACTAATCGAGACCAAGACCAGTCTGAGACCACAGGGTCCCGAGACCAGGACAAGACCAAGACCTCTGAGGGTCGAGACCAAGACAAGACCAAGACTTTTAAAGGTTGCGACCTAGACAAGAGCAAGACCACGGCCCAAGACCAAATCAAGACCATCTTTGTCATTTTCTGGTACTTTACATTACTATTTACCAGCCTCTGCACATTTACCAAACGCACATCATGACAAATACAGATGCATTCGTGCACTTTTATCAGGCAAACTTCAGGCGTAAGAACTTTATTGCTGACAGCAGTAGCCGTGATGAAATGTGATCACACTTGATGAGTGTCAGACCTTGAGTCCGAGACAAGACTGAGTCCAAACGCGGTCGAGTCTGAGACGAGACTAAAAAAACTGACTTAAGGGTCTATTTACATGAGAACACTTGCAGGTAAAAACGACAGAATATTTTGTCAGAAGTGCCTTTCTTTTAGACAGTGACGTCGTTTTGGGGGTTTAAAAATGCAAAAATCTGAAACCACCCTCCAGAGTGGAACATTTGAATATACTCCACAGTAGCATTTCCTTCTACACTGCCGAAGACGCAAAACTCTGGTCAGATCTGCTGACGTCACGTACACGTTTACTTCAAATACATCACCACCTAGCATCACCACCTAGCCGCCTGGCATGCATACCCAATCGAAATCCAGACACTTTTGTGTCACTGTATGCACGCAAATTTCCTCCCGAAAACGCTCATCTGAACGCCGAATAAAAAGTGAAGACGCGATGCCACTTTTGTGTCTTCTGTTTAGACCATCATCATATAAACATAGCCTTAGACCGGTCTTGAGCACTACGACACAAGTAGAAAGCTCAAAAATAATAATAATAATAATAATACCCCCTCTTATTAAAGTGCTATTACTTCATTATAAAGACACCTGGTTTGGTGTTTTGCTTCATTCACACATGTTTGAGTAATCCTGCATTATTTGTCTGACATTTCCAAAACTCAAAATGCCTCCCTGTGATATCATGAATCGGTAGCTTTCAAGTTAACAGCTACCTTTAATCTTCAGTAGAAATGGGCAAATCCAGGAATGAAATTATCCAAATGATTATAGTGAAGGTGTATGGAGTTTAAAAACACAGTGGAGCACTTCCTGTATTACCAGAGTGTTTTCGGTTTGAGACAGCTATAAATATGCAGGGTTTGTGTGTTAAACATGTGTGAATCAAACAAAACACAACTCCAGATATGTTTGTGAGGAAGAAACTTTTTAACATAGACCAGAAAATAGCGACATATGGGCACTTTAAACAAACATCCTGGATTTAAAGGTTGTATAGAGGATTTTCCAAGGAAGGAGAAATCCAGCGACTGTTTGTCCTTTTTCAAATGTTGCGCATGCGTGAAACCACCCCCCCTCCCCTACAGCTCCTACGTAGAAACGCCTCCTCCATCCTCCTCCTTACGCCAGAAACAGGTTTGTTTACAGCCGATGAGCTGCACATGACTTGTAAACAACTAACTACAGTGTTGGTTAGGCAAGACGGAGAAGTGAGGAGCGGGGGGAGCGGGTGCGCGGACATTTCGTTCGCGGACGAGAAGTGAGGAGCAGGGAGAAGAGCGGAGCAGGGAGCAGGGAGAGAGGAGAGGGGAGAGGAGAGGAGAGGGGAGCGGTGCGTGGAGATTCCGTGCCCGGAGATTTGAGGAGCAGGGGGAAGAGCGGAACGGGCAGCGGGGACAGGAGCAGGAAAGGGGAGCAGAGAAGGTTGCGCGGAGATTCCGTGCGAATGAACTAGCTACAACACGCAGCAGCAAGCGGACTCTTTCTTTGCCTTGAAAATTACGTTTTCAGACATAGGATATCACTTTCGTGTCCTGAAAAACGTTTGTCTAGCTCTTGGAAATAAAGTACGTTTTCATAATAAGCAGAAGTGACCTGTCCAGGAGTAATTTGTGGACCAGTGCGTCAGTCTTTAGACCCGGCGTCTGCTTCAGTCGCGCCATCGCTGGAATGAATCTATAAGAATCACCTTAGTTTGGCTTCGCTGCTTTTCCCCTTGTCTTCTTCTTTCAGCGACCTCAAAAACGGACTTTCTTTTGCGGCTAACTGCTCCTGGATTCTTGTCGCCATTGCAAAAAACGTTGTGCTAACTGCGAGGAAGATATAGGTCAAAAAAAGCCGCTAAGAACTGTTGCGTTGGTGGAGTAAACAGCGTCTGTGCGTCTTGCTTCTGTGGACTGCGTGACAGGCGAACGTAAACCACGTACCGGCAGCGCGCAGGCAAGTCAGTTACACTAGAAACATAGGGAGTTTGATTGACAGCCTGCTCACAGATAACGAGGCAGTGTCGTTATCTATTGGCAAATGTTTAGCCCCACCACGTCCAGAGTTGATGAATTTTTATTCTCTTTTTTTTGGTCATCATAATTACAAGGCTACTGCATCTCTATAATGCTATCATTGACAACTTGAAACAAAAAAAATCCTCCATACAACCTTTAAGTTCATAACCATTTTATACTTCTTATTTTTTCCATGCTTTGTCTGCAAAACCAAAATTCAGAAAGCTGTTTTTTTCCCCATGCATCCTCTGACTTTTTCCCAACATAACTGCATATATATCCGTATTGCTGGAACCCCATCATACCCAAAAGCTGCGAGGGCTGGCCTGGAGAGCCGGACTTCAAAGTTGCCGACAATAGCCCCGGCCAGGAGCTGAATAATGCGCTGCTACTTGGCAACGCTCAGTGCCTATATCCTTTTCACTGTTTGGGTTTGAAGCCTGACCCGGAGGCAGGGGAGTTCATCCAGGAATATAACATCTATTTTCCTCCAGACATACTTAAAATGCATTGGATCCCACAACATTGAAAAGAGCCTCACTAGCGAAAGTCTCTCCAAACATTATGAGAAATACAACACTGCAAAAAGGAATGGCTGCGTTTGTTCGACTTCAGAATGTTTCTTGTTTTGTGTTTTTATTGATTTAGTGAGTGGAGTAGAGAAACAGAAGGTATTTTACTTGTTTTAATATATTTGGTAATATCTTATTTTAGAATACACACCAATAAAATAAAATGGCATACAGAAATGATACAAAAACAGAGAATTATTAAAATAAAAAAATCAATTTGATATAAAAAATAAAGTAAGAAAATTGAATAAAAATAAATAAGGAATGGAATAAAATCAAGCTAAATACAGCTAAAGGAAGGTCAATGAGTAAAAATGAGTTTTCAGAAGTGATTTAAAAGATGACACTGATGGTGCGAGTCTTATCTCCTCAGGCAGGTCTTTCCACAGCCGAGGCGCCCGGACTGAAAAGACTCCATCAGCTTTTGTCTGGAGCCTGGACTTTGGAACAGCTAAGAAGAACCTGCCTGAGGATCTGCGGCTGTGGGAAGCTCGTACAGGGTTAAAAGTTCTGAAATGTAACTTGGTGCAAGACCTAAACAAAAGTGATCAGTAAAATCTTAAATACAATTCTAAAGCACACAGGCAGCCAGTGAAGGGAAGTAAAACCTGGGTCATGTGTTGATGTCTGTTAAAACCTGTGAGGAGCTGAAGCTGCTGCGTTCTCAACCAGTTACACTTCCCATTAAACCTATGCATCTTCTAATGTTGCTACCATACTAGAACTTCAAACTCAGTTTTGATTCTAAGGAACAGACTTGATGTTGTCTCTTTATTTAGACACTAGAATGTTATTTTCAACATTAAATCATAGTACATATATATATATATATATATATATATATATATATATATATATATATATATATATATATATATATATATATATATATATATAATATTTTGTGTAATCCCTCAGTGGTCCATAGGCATATACTAGTCTCAGTGCTCTTATACTTGCCAGGCTGGTGCCACCTAGTGCCTCTGCTCAATTTCATTTCTCTCCAGTGAGTAGGTCAGGAGTTGGAATACACTAGACGGTTTGCAAAAACCTGGAAGTTGTAGACCATGCGCCAGGCATGACGTCAAACTCAAGCGCCTGTCTGGGTCCCTTTTATGGTACAGCACAACAGTAAACAAAGCGGTCGAGATGGATGTAGACAAAGACAGACTTTCTGTGTTGGCAACAATTCCAGAGATTGAGGATTTAAAGCTGGAACAAAGAGAATGTTTGGTGAATTTGATCAAGGGGAAAGAAGTTTTTGTCCTTCTTCCTACAGGATTAAGCACATTACATACGTCATGAAGTGAAACCGGCTGATGAATCAGGCTACTTGTCTCCATGGAAATACTTCAAAATTAGACTTATACTAACACTTTCCTATTATTAAAATACATTCCAAATGATAATATTAGGACATTTTTTGTATATGAAGAAGTTAATAAGGCCTAATACCACTTCTTAAGCAACTCCCAGAGTGTTAATTAGCAGCAGAATAATGTTATGAAGACTGAGATACGTAACTGACAACAAATAAATCACCTTAGTGATATTTTTTATAAGTTGATCGGCAATATGAAACCTTGAAAATAAGCAATTAAAGATTACTCGAACATGCACAAATCACTCCAAATACAACTCTGAGAGGGTAAATAAGAAGGGTAAATGGTTATAAGCTCTGAAAAGTCGATTTTGCATAAGAGGTCTGCTTTAAACAGGGAATTGTGATGCAACTTTACACTTTTTAAGACCAATAGGATTATGAATCATAAGTAAGACTAGTTTAAATGATGTTTTATTCAGATATTCTCAAATACATTCTATATCTATGTTTTGGAAAGCCTAGCCTGCAGAATTTCATCACAATACATACTACGCCTACATAAATCAGCTCTTGTCGATCTGTCTTTTTTTGCAGTACAAGTACATTTTGTACTGTATACAGTCTGTAAAATACGGCGAGCTTTAAGCGCCAAGACGACATCGGCAGGGAATCAAATAATGATAAGGTCTCCGCAAAGATACGTTGTACCGCTGCTCTCGGAAATGTAGAGATTAAAACATACTTTGATGAAAAATGGAATTAAGAACAGTGAAGGAAGGCTGCTGGAAAAGGCCTTGAAGTAAACCCCAGATGTCTGCCGGTGTGATTTTTAATTAATTCTCAAATTTCGCTCCAAAATATGAGAAGTTTGGTCTCGTATAAGGAACGGTCTTCAGATAGGACTTCAAACATCGTGGCTTGATGCGGACCAGCTATACCAGGTTTTCTACTTAATATAGAGTCGAATGTAATGTAATAGAAGTGAAAGCTGTTTTACCTGACAGTTTTAGTCTGCGTGCAATCCATAAAACACTATTTTATGATCTGTTCCAATGTTGTTTCCTCATCACAAACAGACCTGGAGTTGTGTTTTGTTTCATTCACATGTTTAACACACAAATCCTGCATATTTCTTCTCTTAAAGTTCTTCTCTCAAACTGAAAAGTTATTTATCTCCATGTGGACGAGAAGGCGCAATAAACACCATGGAAACAAGAAGACAGTTCAACAAAAGGTACATAGTTCATCCTTAAGAATGCATTTATTTTATATATATATATATTTTACATAAGAAGTTAACACACCTACTGTATTTTTCAGATTATAAGTCCCTCCAGAGTATAAGTCGCACCAGCCAAAAAGTGCGTAATGAAGAAGAAAATAACATATAAGTCGCACTGGACTATAAGTTGCACTTTTGGGGCGAAATTTATTTTATAAAATCAGAGACCAGGAACTGACATTTCATCTTGAAAGTGTGGGACCAATAGTATTAAGCAGGCACAGTAATGAATGAATTAGGAAGCACCACCCACCTCATTTTATTTTTTATTATTTTATACCAGATTTGTATAAAGGATTTTTTTTTTTTTATATTTCATGTGCACAAGAAACGATACGATTGTAGACAGGAGATATGCTGGGGATGCACGCAGGCAGGGGAAGGGAACTCGGGGGGGGGGCTCGCAGGTCCTAATTGTAAAGTGTGTCTGGACATGAATAGCGTGATCATAAATATGTCTCTTGTGTTCCAGGTGAGAAATGACGATTTAAGTGAATACTTCTTTTGATAAACATAAGTTTGTAAGTTAGACGCGTCCTATGTGGTGTGACCTAATTGTAAAGTGTGTCTGGACATGAATAGCGTGATCATAAATATGTCTATTGTGTTTCAGTGCATACGGCATTCAAGGGAAGTAAATACACACTCTGAAGCCTCTTTATCTGACCACAAGTGCTACAAAAGGCAAGTTACAGTAATAACAGTAGAAGAGAGAACAACAGCCTGTTAACGTCACATATGAACACTTCTTCAGATAAACTATAACATAAACAACAGAACAGAACAAGTTTACCAAACTCTCCATCTCACTCCAAATCACTAAATCCATTCAATTCTTCATCCTCATGTCACTTCTGAGCAACTTTGTGACCTCCGGAGGTAAACAGAGCGCCACTTCTGTGTAGCTGTCGTCAGACTCAGCATCAGTTGCAGTTAGAATTATTCTGGCCTTTTTGAATCCTGACAGGATGGTTTTGACTGTCCGTATAAGTTTGTTTAAATGTTAAATTTTCAGTGGTACAGAAGTAATGGTGCGATCGACTGACATGATACGGACAGGACAGTGGCTCTTTCTGCAGGAGACATGCGCAGTAGAGTGAAGTGACAGTGGTAGAGCAGGAATAGGAGCAGCAGATACTGACGCACAAGACTAGAGCCTCTCGCAGCTGTCAGTGTGAAAATGTTAATATATAAGTCGCACTGGAGTATAAGTCGCAGGAAACAAGCAAACCATGAAAAAAACATGCGACTTATAGTTCAAAAATGGTTGTAGTATTATTAAAGAGCCTATATTACGCTATTTTTCTGATCTATGTTATAATGCTGTTTCCTCATCAAAAACAAACCTGAATTTGTCTTTTGTTTCATCCACATACAAACAAGAAAACAGGACGCCACCTTCTGATGTCATGGGGTAATGCAGGAAGTGCTCCATTGTGTTTTTAAGCTCCATACAGCTTCATTAGAATGATTTGGGTCATTTTAACCCTGGAATTGCCGATCTGTACTGAACAAAAGTTGAAAGGGATCTGCTAACTTGAAAATTACCGCAACATGACATCACTAGGTGGAACAGAGCATTTTGAGCTTCGGACATGTAAACAGACTAACAATTAAGAATTACTCAAACATGTGAATGAAACAAAATACAACAGCAACATTATAACATGGCTAAAAGCTCACAAGAAAAAGTTTTGTGTATAATAAAGGATAAAGGATAAAATGGACCTATCTTGTGCCTCTAACTCCCTTTTTAATATGCTTTTGATCACCTCGGCATATTATTTCACATTTCCTAATTTAAATAAAAAACAGCGCCATTTCCAGGGAGTTATTTAGGCTTTGGAGTGCTCTTTGATGTCAGCAGGAGGAATAAAAAATGTAAAAAACAGACAAATTATTAAGCTATAAGGCAACGTGACTCAAATGCTAGCCACGCATTTGTTGTGAGCACAGACTGACTGCTGAGACGCTCTGGTGAGATCTGACTCTGCTGATGGTGTATGGTGTTAAAGCGGGACACCTCAACTAAACCTAAACTCTGCTCACAAAAACATTTGAAATAGAGCTGTTAAACTGGGCAGAACCTTGGAGGACCAAAGAAAAGAGTGAGGAAAGAGAAGGGCTGGTGTCTGGAGGTATAAGGAACAGTGTGATTGGTCCGATCCACACTTCAGCCCCTGCAGACAGATGTTTGTGATCAGAAACAACCGACTGTAATCAGGGCAGTCTTTTGTGATGTCACCAACTACTTGAAATTGCAGAGGCCAACAATAGAAACAATAGATTTTTTAAATAACTATTATTTATTTATTTATTTTATTGTTTTCCTTTGTATATTTTACTTTGCTCAATGTGCTAAAATAACCCCCCCGGGCTTTTTAACAGGTCTCACACAACAGAAAATACTTTTCAGTCCTGTTCAAAAATATAGTGGAGTAGAAAGTACAGATAAGTAAAGTAAAACTAAAAAGTACCCACTTTAAGATGTACTTAAGAAAAGTATAAATATCTAAAAACTATTTTTACTTTGTCATGTTCCATCACTGGGAAACATTAACATAGACTGTCAGGAAAGATTGATTGACATTTATCTAGTTTGCACTAAAGTTGGTCAAAATGGGCCTCATTCATGAAACATTCTTACGAACTCATTTGTACTGAAGGCCTTCTTACAAACATTTTAGGCATTCACAAAACATTTTCTTGACAGAAAATGTTCTTGTGGAAGAACAAATCCTACAAACAGTCAGGAGCAGTCGTAAGAACAAAAATTCTGTTGTTTAAGAATATTATTACTCTAATAATGCAACAAAAAAAATCAAATTCCTCAAAGATTGTAAGTTATATATTTTCTTAAATTATTTCCTATAAACATATGACTATGTGACCCAATAACATTTATGAGGCATTTTATAGAGCATCTGGTTTATTGGGTCTAACAGGCTTTATACTGAGCCTCAGTCTGCCCCAGCCCCAGTGCCTCCATATGAGCCTCTGTCACAGCCTTGAGCCTGCTGGACTCAACACCCACATCACCCACATCACCCCCATCACCCACACCACCCCCCTGACCCCCCATGACCAGAGCGCACTCTTGTGCACCCCCACCCCAGCCCCTGCAGAAAGAAATCGCAGAAAATGTAATAAATACGATAAAAGCCCCCCTTCTTTCAATAAGTTTATGAAATAAATATTCTTTCCCTGAGTGTGTTCATGTACCAAATACATATTCATTTTCTATGTAAATGAAACGTAAATGAAGGTGGTGGAGATGTTCATAGCTGGTGTTATAGTGAATAGTGAATTAGGCGCAACTGTCACTTAAGACAGAATTTGCGATCTTAAGAACGCTTTGTGAATCTGGGGCAGAATTCTCTCAGCATCTTCTTAAAGTGGAAGTTATGAAAAAAATTTAAAAAAAAAGATTCATGAATGAGGCCCAATGCTCTAAAATGCTCTTAAAACACTGGACAGACTTTGCACAGGAGACCTCCAGATTTCTACTTGTGACGCAACAACCCGGGCAAAACTGAAACCAAGTTATTTCTAAGACTAGATGACCTTGTAAACAAGATCAGTGAAATGAAGCAACATGCACCTCAGGCATGATTCTGATGAGGGAACAACAACGTAACATGGTCAAAATCTCCTTAAAATGTCCTTTTAAAAGTGCTCATGTGAAACAACCAGTCTGGATCTTCTGGAAAAAAAAAGTCCAGAACAGTAACATATTGAACCTTTAAAATCTTAGTTAAAAACACATCTTTACAAAGTGATCCCATGTTCTATATTCCAGGTGATGCTGCTGACGTCAGAGGAAGCACGTTTGATTGACAGTCTTTTTAAACTGTGTCGTTTCGTGTGAAAACAGTTTGACAGACAAGCGGAGCTCCAGCTCACTGGACTCTGGAAAACATGTTGGCAGCTCAAATCTTCTTTGTGCATCGTTCTCTTTTGCACATGAAATCACAGTTTAACAGCAGCTACGGTACGAGCCTGGTGCTTACTAACTCAAAGCCGGCAGTTTGAATCTACACTGCCTTTGTGTCATTTGGCAAGAGAAGCTTCATAAACAGCAGATTTGATTGGGCCCTGGTGGACTCGGTGTGACTGGGTGAGGGGGCGATAAAACCCTTTGACTCCTGCTGTTGAGTCTTGTCTTGCCAAATGTGGCTTTATGGTGGGGTTTGTCGCCATGGAGATGCTATTTCTTTGCCAGGAATGTTCCACCATATGGCTCTAAACATACATACAGTATATATGGAAGTGCAGGAAGTGCTCCACTGTGTTTTTACAAATCCATACCCCTTCACGAGAATCATTTGGATGATTTCAGAACTGCAATTTCCAAAATGTAAAATGTAGCTGATAACTTGAAAACTGACACTTCATGACATCACATGAGACAGATAGAAGAGACAGAGAGACAGATGGATAGAAGAGAGAAAGAGACAGAAAGAGAGACAGATAGATAGATAGATAGATAGATAGATAGATAGATAGATAGATAGATAGATAGAGGGGCAAATAGATACAAGAGCGGGACAGAGGAGAGAGAGAAAGAAAAAGACAGAAAGAGAGAGAGAGCTAGAGCTAGAGACATATAGACAGAAGAGAGAAACAGAGAGATAGAGAAAGAGAGAAATAGATAAATATTATGGAACATTCCAGACAAAAACATCAGCATCCCCTCGGGCTGTCACTGTTAGGGAATTTCTCATGCTGTACTGCACCCCCTCCCCCACCCCACATCCACCGGAGTTACAATATTTCCAGCGGCACTGAAAACTGAAAACAAAGCGGGATCGGGTGATGGCCGCACTTACCTCCGTGCGGCGCGGAGCTGAGGTGGTCCTTTCGCCTGCGGTCATCTGACAGTCTACGCAGGCGCACCTTAGTCCTGAGTTAATCCTGGGTTAGTTCTGGGTTAGTTCTGGGTTAGTCCTGGGTTAGTCCTGGGTTATCACAGGCACAGGCGGTAATGGGTGGAATGTTAAAGGGTCCGGGCAGGTGCGGGTCTCTAAAAATGGACCCGTGCAGGACTAGGGCTGTCGCAATAACCGCAAAAATGAATCACCGCAGTACTAAGAGGCCCCCACAGTGGATGTCGGACGACCGCGATGACTGCACGTGACCAACGTGACCTGACCTAGAGTCCTGCACGGGTCCACTTTTATAGACCCACACCCGCCCGGTCCTGTTAACATTCCACCCATTACCACCTGTGCCTGAGATAACCCAGGACTAACCCAGGACTAACCCAAGACTAACCCAGGACTAACCCAGGACTAACCCAACCCAGGACTAACCCAAGACTAACCCAGGACTAACCCAGGACTAACCCAGGACTAACCCAGGACTAAGGTGCACCCACGTAGACTGTCAGGTGACCACAGGCAAAAGGACCACCTCAGCTCCGTGCCGCACGGAACTAAGTGCGGCAGTCACCCGATCCCGCTTTGCGGACACTTGCTCCGTGTGCTCAGGGTTCTCTCTCTCTTAAGTCCACAGGTACCCGAGCCGGTGCAGGACTCTGACCCGAGCTGCCACAGTGAGAGCTGAAGAGATGCAGCGGCACTTGTTCCAAAGCCAAATGTTATTTCTCCCACGCTACACACACACTATATCCACACGACAACCAAGGTACATGTGCATCTACAACAAGCACATCATCGGAGAGAGTTTTCAGTCCCGATGGAAATATTATAACACCGGGGGATGGGGGGTGAAGGTGGGGGTGCAATATCATCACATATCAGGCTGTTGAGCTGCTATACCACACCACAGGAGAAATTCCCTAACCGTGACAGCCCTATGCAGGACTCTGGGTCGTGTCACATTGGTCACGTGCGGGGGTCGCGGTGGCCCAACATGCACCGAGGTGGGCCTCTTAGTACCGTGGTGATTAATTTTTGTGGTTATTGTGACAGCCCTAGCGTCCCCATGACAACAAGCAGACGATAGAACCTCCACCAGAAAAGTTGAGCTTTACCATAGATTTATCACTGAACATTAATGTCCTCGCTTTTTTATCACGAGAAACGTACAAATAATAAACCATCAGTCTAATAAAAACACTTTTGTCTTTCTGTCAAACTCACATTTCACCTTTCACTTCCTGTTTTGAAATCTTGTCATAACACCGCCATACGCCTCCGTCGTTTTTATGCCGTAGCTTTTGTTCCGTGTGACTCTTGGCTCACATTAAAACATGGCGGGGCCTTTGTTTAAAGACTCATATTTTGTGGAAATCAACACTCATTGGTGTGTGTAAAAGCTATAATTATGATCAACAAACAGCCCTCCTCTCCACTGAATCAGCCTGCATTGTTGTCAGGTTAATAACAGCTTTGACTTGTAAAAAATAAAATAAAATGCTGCTAACAAACATGGCGCCGAAAGGAGACTGTTTAATGATTTGGTTTTAGCCGTAACTTTTGACAACTTTTTAAGAATTCGAGATTTAGTTAAGTATTTCTCAGTAGATTTGACAATAAAAATAAATCAATCTTTTCTTTTATTTTAAAATACAATTCTCAAATCGTTTTAATCCATTAAACGGTTTGTATTACACCATTTTATGATCTATGTTATAAAGTTGTTTCCTCATCACAAACAGCTCTGGAGTTGTGTTTTTTTTCATTCAATCATTTAACACACAAACCCTGCGAACTTTGTGATGTCACGTAATACAGGAAGTGCTCCACTGTGTTTTTAAACTCCATACACCTTCACTAGAATCGTTTGGATCATTTCAGTCCTGGGATTGTCAATCTCTGCTGAACTGAATGTAAAAGGTGTAACTGTTAACATGAAAGCTACAGCTGCATGACATCACAAGGTGGAACAGAGCATTCTGAGCTTTGGAAATGTAGACAGACTAATAATAAAGGATTACTAAAACATGTGTGAATGAAACAAAACAACTCCAGGTCTGATTTAATGAAGTAACTACATTCTAACTCCATTTTGTGTAATATATGTATGACCTTTAAGTATTATTATTTTTAGGATGATTTGTCAAAACCTCACAGAGATAAAATAGGGCAGGAAGTAGTGACGCAGTATAGCAGAAATTGTGGTGTTACTGGCGATTTAAAAATAATTTTTAGCTTATTTTTAGGATCTTCATAAAACGAGTTAATTTTCAATGGTTCAAACAATGGTCCAAAGTTATTTCTCATTTACCTTTTAAGCGTTTGAAGCGTCCTAATTATTCACGTTCATTATTCACTAGTCAGTTTTTACGTGCTTTTCACAACTTTCTGAAGCCAGAGTGGAGTTTTGCAGCCATGTTAAAGTTAACAATGGCTAACAACAATTAGCATGCTAACAATGCACTTTCTGACAATAAATGTTATGATCAGGGTGACCGGATTTTCAAAATTAAAAACCGGGACATCCCCGGTTTGAGGTGGTTGGAAATAGAGGTTGTGCCATGTTGTTGTTTTGCGAGTCTCAAGTAAGTTACAAGTCTTTGACCTCAAGTCTGAGTCAAGTCCCAAGTCAAAGACAGGTAAGTTCAAGTCGAGTCTCGAGTCACTGGCCCGTAAGTCCAAGTGAAATCCAAGTCGTTTGCATTGAGTCATTTCAAGTCTTCAAAACAAAATACCAATATAGCTTAGATGTTTGAAATTTATATGAATTTAAAACTAAAATATACTTAAAATGTGCAAAATCTAAAATCAGCAATTTTTTACTTTTTAAATGACTGCTCAAAATCTTAGTGCGAATAATTATGGTCAGAAGAGAAAGTCTTCTCAAGTCCAAGTCAAGTCCCAAGTCACTGAGCTGCAAGTCCAGGTCGAGTCCCAAGTTTTGGTCTATTCTATCAATGTCAAGTCTCAAGTCCTAAAAATAGTGACTCAGTTCTAGCCTTGAGTCCAAGTTATGACTTGCATGTCCCCACCTGTGGTTGGTAATAATAAAATTGTGGAACGAGTGCGTAATTAAGGAAAACTGTTCTGGACTCGGCACATTCATGACGAACACATGAGTCAGTATAATCACATTTTCTTTGAGTTTTGGTCAATTTTAAGCAGCTTTTCTGTGTTTTAACTAAACAAATGACAATTTATGTCTGTCTTTACTGTTGACAGGGATCAAATTTGTCAAAAAGAGAGACACCAAGGACATTTCTTGTATAAAACTGGGCTCAAAACTGGGACTGTCACGGTTAAATAGGGACGTCTGGACACCCAAAATTAGATGCAGACAGTACACAGTGGACTTATTTTGACCTCAGGAGCTTCTTATCTGTACAAATGTCACTGAAATACATACAAATTGTGACTAGGTCCTTTAATCTTGGTGAAAGAAAACACCCTCAAACCCAGACACCTGCTTTTATGTCAAGGAAAATCCGCTGCTCGCTTGACTATGCCGCTCGCTGAAGGGCCTTTCGTATTTTTAGCAGTCTTCTTAAACCGAGCCGAGTGGAGACATTTACATGTGTTATAATGATGTATGATTTCCAGAGGTGGGAGAACTCAAGCGTCCAATGGGCTGTCAGCTCGCCGCGCCTCGTCCGGCGAAGGAAAAAAAATAAAAAAATCACATCATGGCCCGCTCGGATTGATTAGCTTCAGACTGGCGCGTTTGATTGGCACCTCCAATTCTGCGGCACTCAGCGGGCAACGCATTATCATGTGTCCAAGCTCCCCCCTGATTGAGCTTTGAGGAGCGGACCGAAGTTGGGAGCGAATTTTCAAAGTGTTTGCAAGAGGGGGAACTTTTGGTCAATGCAAGGCTGATTTATGCAGCTCGAGAGTGGTACAAGTACACGCAATATCCACTTCAGGTTGTAGTTTTCCAGTGCTACATACGGACAGGCTGAGAAACCAATTAAAATGTAGCGCGTGAGTGGGTTTGTCATTATAAGTCACGTGAGGTATTGTCGGATGGTTTTGACACGTGATCAAAGGTGGTCACTGTGAAAATGTGTGTGATTATTTTAGAGAAGTAAAGAGGTGTCATTAAAGCTACCGTCTGTAAGGTTGGTTGATTTTTCTTCACCTTTAGATGGCAGATGTAAAACCCATCTCCCCTCACCGGGCCTTTGTTCAGACTCAGCCGTGCTCTCTGGTCTTCTGTCAATCCAACGCTGGCATACTACTGGACAGATGTAAAGTCCATCGCAGCTAGTGGTGAAGTGTGAGAATACATCAGGGGCGAGTCTGCCATTGTAATTACAGATGGTAGCTTTAAGCAGGTAAAGATTGACTTGCTTGTCTTCGTGGAGATGGTACTGCTTTGTCTAGAACAGCGGTTTTCAATAGTGAGGCCCGCCTCCTCTGGGTGGTACCAAAGAGCCACTGGGGACTATACCAGGACTGATCCCACGACTGAACCAGGACTAAACCGGGACTGAACCAAGACTAAACCGGGACTAAACCAGGACTGAACCAAGACTAAAAGAGGACTGAGTCGGGAAGGGCCTGGAGGTTTGCCCACGTAGACTGTCAGTTGAATGCAGGCGAAAGGACCGAACACTGGCACAGAGCTCCGTGCTCTACGGAGCTAAGTGCAGCAGTCACCTGATCACATTTTATGAACACCCTGCTCTCTCTTTCTCTCAAGTCCAAGAGTCCTGATTTAGTCCTGGTTTAGTCCTGGTTTAGACCTAGTTTAGTCCTGGTTTAGACCTAGTTTAGTCCTGGTTTAGACCTGGTTTAGTTCTTGTTTTAGTCCTGGTTTAGACCTGGTTTAGTTCTTGTTTTAGTCCTGGTTTAGACCTGGTTTAGTCCTGTGTCCTACTGATGTTCAGTGATGTTAAAAGTAGTCTCAGTTAGGCCTGCATAAAGTGGGAAATGATCTGCTGTTGCAAAAATCGTTTATGAATGTACTTTAAGAAAAAAGAAAAAAAAAAGAAAATACTATATTAAATAAATATATTATCAGTTGTTATTGAAACTCATCATTGCAGAAACACAAAAGATGCATTTACTTCAAAGGCCTGTGTGGGGGAGGGCAGGCTGATGGGAGTTTGGGCAAGGGGAGGCTCACATTCACCCAAATTGACAACCCCTGGTCTAGAATGTTCCAAGGTAGAGATTAAACCTAGCTCTCTCAAGTGAGACAACTATAGGCTGTGTTACAGGTCAGATCTGTGGAGAGTCGCCCCTATTCACAGAGAGAATTATTATATATCTGAGCAATAGAAACACCCGTAATGAATAAATTCTAAATAATGTAGATGTGTTTAATGTCATACCATGGAACATTTCAGGCAAAGCAAAACCATCTCCACGAAGATAAGTAGGTGATGGATCATCCACCAGAAAAGTTGCGCAGTGCATCTTTAAACAATTATTTCTTCTAAATTCATTAAAAGACATACTCCATATTGTACAAAAGCACTTATTTGTGGGAAAAAACGATATTTTCTATACATTTTTAAAAGCATTTTGTTGGATGAGAACCATTAAGAACATCGGCGATGAACATTACACTTTATTCACTTTATTCAATCAGAGAACGATGTACAAACAACTACCAATGATTATAGACTTTTGTTTTTTCTGTGGTTCAACATCAGATCTGACAAAAAGAGGCAGGGCTAATTGTTCATTCTGAAAGACGTTCCTCACTCACGGTTCAAAATTGGGTATAATCATGACAGCCGCTTAGATTTTAGATCATAGAGACCTTCTTTCACATTTAAAAAAAAAAAAAAAAAGTGAATAAATACACATTATGAATAATAAAAAATAGCTGGGAACACAGATTTAAAATTCCGTACATGCACTACATTTGAAAATTGTCCTCCTTTCTTCCCTGGCACAGAAATCTAGTTGATGTGTTCTCTTGGGGCCATCTTTGAGGTGTGAATGTGCTAAGAGCTTATGAACGCTCCCCCAGAGAGTACAAGACACATTTGGAGACGGCCTGGTTCACATGTGTCTTATATTATTGGGGTCATTTGAGGTGTTAATGTCTCTCTGATAAATACTAGTTAGAAATGCCAGATTAACTATTACCAAATCCATTAGTGACAATATATTCATGTTTTCTCTTGATAGGTTGGGCGCAGAGTCGTGTTTTATGGGCCCTGTGGTTGGTGGTTTGATCTCCACTTGCAGCTTTCCATCTCGTGCACCGTGTAATTTGTCTGGTGGAGCATCTGCCATCTTCTTGTCTCAATGGAAATGTTATTGCTTTGTCCAGAATGTTCCACAGTATTTAGAAGTGTGAAAAAAAAAAAACGTCCTAACTTGGGTTGAAAGCTCTGAAATGTGATTTTTTTTAGCACCAGTGCGATGGGCTTTCTACACCAAACACTTCAGAAGATCTTCCAGAGGGACTGACCTGTCTTCATCACAGATCGAATCAACAGAGCGGAGAGAGAAAGAGGCTTAGGAGAATCTTTCCTGTTGTGTGTCCAGAGTTCACCTGGCTCCCCCTGGATACTGCGGTGATGTCTGGGTTGCAGGACACGAGGGACGGGACGATTCACTTAAGTCACGATTCAGTTCGACTTTAAATATTGGACTTTTGGATTTTAGATTTGCTTTGATTTTACTAACTCCTTTACATTGACCTTATCCATTATCTTAAAACACAAATTATACTATTAACACTGAATAAAAAATAATACCATTGTTATTAATCATCATACAACAAAACATTTAGTGTTCTTACTGTAGATATCCAAAATAAATGACTTATAATAGAAATACCGTATTTTCCGGACTATAAGGCGCACTTCTTTAAATTTTCCTTGAATTTTCTCAAAAATGGACAGTGTTCCTTATAATCCGGTGTGCCTTATGTATTAATTCTGGTTGTGCTTACTGACCTCGAACCGATTTTATGTGGTACACGGTGCTCAAAAATCTGTCAAAATGTTTTAGTACGATTTTGGTAAGCTACGAAGCCGCACCGCTTAATGGATTGTTGAAGCATTATGGCTACCATAGTGAGGAGCCTCGCAGAGTTAATCCGACAGAAGCTGACCGCATCAGTGCACAAGGAGCTGTTTTTTCAGCATTTATAGTTTATGCAAATTAGCCATGTGGTTTTAAGTTTTGTTTCTGTAAAACGTAAACAAATGTGCGCAAAGCTGCATCAAACACATTATTACTCAATGTATATTTGAGTCCTCCTTGTAAGAAATAAATGATCCACCCACATTCACATTCATAATAGACATTCACCAAGACAGGGAGGCAACGTCGGGTGAGTTACGTGACGATCTGCTAATGGATCGTGGACGCCTGGGCTAAGGGATCAGTCTCAAGTGTCGTCCTTTTGTTTTGCTTAATGTCCTTATAATCCGGTGCACCGTATGTATGAAAATAAACAAGAGAATTCAACATTATTGATGTTGCACTTGATAATCCGGTACACCTTATAGTCTGAAAAATACTGTAAATAAAGTCAAATAAAGCCTCTATAAAGCGGTTTACTTACGGTATCTAAGAAAGGACTCTAGGTTTGACCTTTTCCTGCCCCTACAAAAGTGACGAGACAGTGCACATGGAAGGACACCAGAATCAAACTCAACACAAAATTGAATCAAAACACAGTTCAGTCTTTTTTTGAGAATCATCTCATCCGTACAGGGCACAGAAGACAATGAAGAGTGACACTTTTGTACTGATGGCTGTTACGCTCCTCAGCCTGCCCTGACACTGGATCTGATGACCCTACTGTTGACCTCCACTGAGACTTTATTGTATTCTACTGCTCAATATGCTTGATTGCTCCTCGGGGACAAATAAAGTGATATTGATCGAAAAAGTTACAAAGTGCACCCCTAGTGACTTTTAATATCGTATTAAATGAATGCATCATCATACTTATTAAGGCCATTACTCTAGTCTAGCCGACATTCTGGAAAACTAACTCTTACATAAAGTTATCTACATTGATTATGACAACCTCAGTGCATAATTCATCCCTTTGCAGTAGCGATAACTATGAATATTACATATATGACGGAATATTTATGCATCAAAACTCTAAAATTGTACTGCAGAATCTGGGCTATGACCGCACTCCCATTACGGTAAATGATTTAATGCAGAGCTCTTTTTAATTCCATTAAATGTCCCCTGGTTTGGGAGCCAGATCATTTGGCTGAGAGCTCCGTCAGCGCCTCCCAAATGACTGTTCATTTAGTTTGTCTTTAAAGAGCAGCTATATGAAGTGATGTATTGAACAGGGAACGGGCATGAAGCCATATTTTAAAAAAGCGTAAATTACCAGCCTTCATATTTACGGGAAAGGTTCATGACGTTTTTGGAAGCATTTCATATCCTGCTCTAATGCATTAAAGGTTTTATATTACGCAAAGTTGACTCTTGTGAGCTTTGAGACATGTTAGAATGTTGTTACCTCATCCAAAACATCTGTCTACATTTCCCAAGCTCAAAATGTTCTACCTTGTAATGTCATGTAATGGTAGTTTTCAAGTTAACAGCTACCTTTTTTGAGAAAAGAATCAACCAAAAAGTGCAGGGTTTGTGTGTTAAACATGTGGAAATGAAACAAAACACAACTCCAGGCATGTTTTAGATGAGGAAACAACATTAGAACATATATCAGAAAATAGCATAATATGTTTTTTTAATCAGGATCCTTTGGATTTTAATTACACTTTTTTTTTTCTTGCTTGTGTGGGATTGTGTTAACCACAGCAGTGAATGAGCAAACCCGCAAGCAATTATCTACTTGGTACTTTTTTAACTGTTAAATGTTCATGTGTCCAGAATTTGTATTTCAAATCAAACAGAAAATGCTCAAGTCTTTATCATGTCAAATGCAAGGAGCAGCAACTTAAAAAGAAAAAAGAAAAAGTATAGCGCACTAAGATGGCCGATGTTCAAAACGGTTTTATTTTAAGATTAAGTTTCAGCAAAAAGCCTTCATCACATCTCTCTTTTTTTTTTTTTTTTTTCCAGATTTTTATATTTACCAAATTGAATCTTCTGTCTCCTTAACTATGACCTGAATTTCAGTGATACTTCTAGACGGGAGCAGTGGGCGATGCCAGTGCAGCAGATTTTTCAGAATATGTTAACTGGAGGATTACTCTGTTGCATGTTGTGGATTGATGGGGACACTGGGTGCAACCAGATGTGGGGAGAACATGCAAATACGACACAGAAAGCAAAGACTGGAAATTTGACTTGATGCTATGACAGAAGAGCTACTCACACCCACTGTCCAACATACCCACAATATTACTCTACATTTTTCCTCAAATTGGACAAGTTTTGTAATGTTTCATGAACGTTAGATATATGTTATTTACCATGTTGGGGAGTAACAGATTACATGTAGCAGAGTTATATAATCAGAGTACAAATTATGAGTAACTGTATTCAGTTACAGTTACTGTTTCAGTGAGTGGTAATTGGATTACAGTTACTTTGTTGAAATAAATGGATTACACAGCGGGATTTTCCTGTTTTCACATTTTGGGCTATATCCCCCCCCTTTTATTTTTCCATAATTCTACTCATTGCCGGACACTAAACCAGGTCTAAACCAGGTCTAAAACCAGGTCTAAACCAGGTCTAAACCAGGTCTAAACCAATCTAAACCAGGACTAAAACAGATCTAAAACCAGGTCTAAACCAGATCTAAACCAGGTCTAAACCAGATCTAAAACCAGGTCTAAAACCAGGTCTAAAACCAGGTCTAAAACCAGGTCTAAACCAGATCTAAACCAGGTCTAAACTAGGTCTAAACCAGGTCTAAAACCAGGTCTAAAACCAGGTCTAAACCAGGTCTAAAACCAGGACTAAAACCAGGTCTAAACCAGATCTAAACCAGGTCTAAACAGGTCTAAACCAGGACTAAAACCAGGTCTAAAACCAGGTCTAAACCAGGTCTAAACCAGGTCTAAACCAGGTCTAAAACCAGGTCTAAACCAGGTCTAAAACCAGTCTAAAACCAGGTCTAAAACCAGGTCTAAAACCAGGTCTAAACCAGATCTAAACCAGGTCTAAACTAGGTCTAAACCAGGACTAAAACCAGGTCTAAAACCAGGTCTAAAACCAGGTCTAAACCAGGTCTAAGCAGACAAAACTTCTTATGTGAAGATATCCTGGTCTTTGCTCCTATACAGCAAATCAAGTAATCCAAAGTATTCAGATTACGTTACTCACTTTAAGTACCTTAATGGATTCCGTTACAAACTACATTTTGGGGTATGTAATCTGTAATCTGCAGGGGAATAAAGTAACCTTCCCAACACTGGTTATTTATCTCTAGGAAATCTGGCGTTTGACCATCCCTCAATGCTGCTGCAACAACTGCTGCCGTCATAGAACTTCTCCTGTCCGCTGCGATTACACCGCCTCATTTCCCATATAGGCGCAGCACCTTGTCATTTCCTCGACAGTTGACCATGTGCTCGGTGGCAAGGTGAGCTTATAGGAAATAGCACCCTGTCCAATGTACAGTAATTGGATACTGTAAATGAGACTTTGTTGCTCCTTCGAATGACAGCCAGGTGATGCTGCTCAGAAGCTGGAACAGTTGCCAGATAGCCACTAATTAAAAGCAAAACCAAATGGATGTGTTGTCAGTGGGTGCATTTACATGGACAATCAAAATCAGATCACTAGACTGATCCAATAATCCAATAATTAGATCTGGATTTTGGTGTGTTCAAAGACACCAAAAGAAATCATCAATCGTCAAAAAGGATCTTTAGGGATTAGGGCGCCACGTTCAGGAAAGCTGGATCGGGTATCGGCCCCATGATATCGGTTTGGGCCTTTAATTTGATGTAACCATTTATAACTGATGAATGCAACTGGATCAGTTTTGTAATAAGGTAACTGTGGAATGTGTCAGATATTGGCAGGTGCTTAAAGCCAAAGTATTGATATCTACACTGGGGTTGAAAAAGCTTGACTGGTGCATCTCTAGGTGACAGGTGTCAGTTATCCATCTATCCATCCGTAGGTGTCAGTTAATCAATGAATTTTTAGAATAACTGTTGTATTTAAAAGAGAATGTACAATTAATCTTAACATTCAGTACAATTAATCTCAACATTAACTGTAACTTTCAACTGTCAACTGCATGATTCCATGGACAAAGAAAGTTCAAGTCATACTACAGTTTTTGCCTTTGCCCTTGTCAAAACCAAGCTAATTCATTTCTCTCCAGCGATTAGGTCAGGAATCGGAATAAATTAGACAGTTCGCAAAAACCTGGGAAGTGCGAGTTCGGGCACCAGCCAATCAACGAAGAGCCATACATTCTGTGTTGGCAACGATTCACGAGATCGAAGATTTAAAGCCGGAATAAAGAGAATGTTTGGTGAATTTTATCAAGGGAAAAGACGTTATTGTCCTTCTTTTTACGGGATTTGGGAAAAGCTTAATATACCAGTTACCCCCGTTAGCAGCGCATTACATACATCACGACCAAATAGCAGCGATTGGATAAATAAAAAAGTACCCTCCTACCGTCGTGCGAACAAATTCTAACGCTGGCAAGGTCCAAAGGTTTCCATGAAGTGAAACCAGCTGATGAATCAGGCTTGTCAAAACCTGCACAGTTGTGAACAATCAGAAAGAAACAGATTACTTGCATAAACTGCAACTCCAAAAATCTGATAATGAACAGATTTTTGCATGCAAACACAGCTCTGGAATCCTAAATATTGAAAAAATGCTCTTTATTTTCTAATTTACACCAGCCCACATCCATATTTCAAGCCAACCATTATTTATTATTGACGAACCTCTATCGCTCGCATATTCCCTAACGCCATGTCACTTTGATTGATGGCCGCCCTCACCACAAATGTGCATTTAAACATGTACGAGGCGGCTGGGACCCATTTACATTCCTGTATTGTATCGATCGGGTTTAACATCAATTAACACCATTTGTTGTGTTTGGCATTCCCATTTGCCGGGCCCATACAGGTTGCTTAGCGCAGCATATCTGAGGGCCTTGTTTATTCATTAGCGGTACCTATAGCACAAGGTCATGATCGGAGCTTGATAAGGCCGTCCTCGTGCCCTCTCCATAGCTTATCTGATTCATCAACATCAATTAGAGGGGCTAAGGGGTGAATGACCACTTGACTATATAGGAGGCTGGGTGGACGTGAGCTGGTATAAAGAAGGTAAGCTTGTTTTTGTGTTGCATTTTGAATCGCCAGCCGCCAAAAAAGGGTTGGTTAAATTGCAGTATTTGATTAATTGTAACCCGGAATTTACACCAGGAGCATCAGTGGCATGTAACATAGGCAGAGTTGCATACGCTTGTACTTTTAAAAGTGCAAATTTACACCAGAGGCAGCAGAAATGCTCTTGCGATGCTTACGTATTCATTGTTTACGGGACGAATTATGTTTTAAATCACATTACAAAAGTTGACAATAAGAGAGACGATGCATCGCAGCGATAACAACCCGTATCTGTGGTGGTTTTCGAGAATGTATTTTGAAAGGGCATCGGAAGTTTATTTGGTACCACGGGCTTACTTCCTGTCTTGCTCCTGCCTGGAGATGCTCCGTTGACGCTGAAAAATTAGAACTACAACCTAGCAGTGTGACGATATCCAAGTCTCACAATACGATATCATCACGGTATGAACCTCACGGTACGATATTTATTGCGATGTCGTGGGAAAGCTCATGATATGGTCCGGAGGCTCACGATTAGGCATGTAACAATATCCAAATCGCTTACGATTTTACGCAATATTTTCACGATATACATCTCACGATACGATATTTATTGCGATATTTTGTGGAGGCTACATTTTCCTCTTAAAATGCCTTGACAAGACTTAACCCAAAGAACTAAGACTAAGGGCTTAGATCTGTTATTTCTTCTTGTAGTCTGCACTGAAATGGAGCAAAGGATCATGGTCTATGTAGTTCCCCCTGTCTTTTTTTTTTTCTTTTTGGCTATTGCTGCAACATAACTCTTAATTTAAGCAAAGAGACTTGTAATTGGATATATTGTGACAGCCCACGATATTATTGAGACTTTTGTTGATACGATATCATGATATTTCGGTTATTGTTACATCCCTACTACAACCTGTGTGGTCCTGCAGCGTAATAACCATAGAGTGTATAAAAGAAGTGGACTAAGCGAGTGTGACGTCACCCACAGCGTTCAGCCCCACTCAATTGAGGCTTGCGATGTTAACGGCTACAGGAGTGAATCTGGATCCAGGCTCTATGTTATGAATAGGATTTTTTCGATGGACAAAATAGCGAAAAAAAAATAAAAATTCAGGATCATGTAGAGCGGGTTACATTTTAAGACCAAAATGACGAGGCTCACAGCAGCAGTTACAGAGAGAGGGGCGACGAGCTCTTAATGTAAATCAATAGGAGCCAGGGTCAGAAGGAGACGGAAGAGACTCCTGGCGAACTTCCTACTTGGCACGCGGCGACTAGTGCATTAGCTACATCCACTCATATAGACGGTCTTCGGTAATGACGCATGTATGGTCACATTTTTATATAGTGCTTTTCCACCTTCAAGGCGCTCAAAGTTTTACAACAACAAACCACTCACACATTCCCTCACCAGTGTACACAGACACTGGGGGCGAGGTGGGTTAAGTGTCTTGCCCAAGGACACAACAAGCAGCATTTATCTGTGGGAGCTGGAATGACACCAGCCAACCTTGAATTAGAATTTATTTATTTGGAGGATAAGCCCCTTGAGATGTCTTGCCATCTCGTTTTCGAGGGGGTCCTCATAAATACAACAACAAAAGACAGATGCAGTAGGGCAGACAGTAGGATACATGAATTCAAAAAAAGCATCAAAACAACAAAACCAGAAACACACACTCACTCAAAGATAATCACAACAAGATGAACAACAAAAATTCAGCAAAATGATCAAAAACAATTACATGGGTTCTGTAAATATTGGACCAAAGCATTTTTAAATGAAGGGCTGAAGTTAAAGCATGAATCAATGAAGGAACATTTGTCCAATCAGAAGGAGCTTTATATTTAAATGAGTGTTTTCCTATTTGTTTTTTGACTCTTGGGACAACAAAAAATATCTGATCTGCGTGACGTAAACTGTAAGAGGATCTGAATGGAATTAAATACTGCTTGAGGTATTCAGGAAAACTGAGATTTAAAGATAAATAATAAGCAGTGAAGTTGACGTCGGGAGGAACCTGCACACACTGTTATAGATAACGTTGAGTGGTTGGAGAATAGAAGTTGTAGTATTTTGATAAATAATATCACAGTAATCTAAAATGGGAAGAATTAGGCCACTCAACCAATGATGTTTATGTCGAGAGCAGGATTCGAATCGCCAACCTTCAGATCAGTGGACAAACGCTCTACCAACTGAGCCACTGCCGCCCATCTAGGACTTGTCCGACCGGTTAAAATGGAAATCGATACCTGCACCTATGCTGTGCTGCTGCGTTTATGGACTGTTGCTGCTTTGGTGTAAATCACGGGTAATGTTTACTAGTGTTGCTATCCTCACTGAAGTTCTAAAGTCCATACATGATCACTAGATACAATCTGCCATCAGCTCATTATCTCTCGGTTGGCCAGCAGTGCTTATGTTTGCCTGCATCTCCCTCTGTCAGGTTGGATTTCTTTCAAGTATTTTTCTTTATTTCCACAATACACACACAAAAAAAAAAAAAAAAAAGCTCAAAAGACTAATCCTCTATCTACATCAAGATCTAAAGGTTGGTTTACGGTCCAACGTCGGGCTCCGTGCAGCAGCTGAGCGTATGAGCTTCTGCGGCGCTAATCGGGGTCCAGGTGCATCATGGGAATCCAGACTGTTTCATTTGCATTAATTTTGTTAAAAGGACAATAAACAATCGCTCCAGGCTCACCTGCTGACATTCCGGTGTTTTAATCAGTTTTCCATATAGACATTGTGGATCAACCAATCATAGTCCTTGAGGTAGAAATTCACGGCGTAGTACATTTTTTGCCTCAGGTGCACGTACACAGAACAGCAAGCACCACAGCTTTCTGACTGGCTGACATTCACATTGTTTTGACATCGGACATAAACCAGCCTTAATCCATTCCTCTCTATATATCTCCTTGTACCTTGCACTGTATGCCTTTTGCACTATTTACCATTTGCACTAGACCCACATAAGAAACTGCCTTTTATTATTGCTGTCAATACTTGAACTGACTTGAACTGCACTGTACTCTACACTAGTGTTTTTAGCTGAATTTATTTATCTATGGTTCCTGTAGTGGTTAGAGATGATGTCATTTGTTGTGTCTGTGCACGTAAATGTTGTCCTGTCTTGTACTTTCATGTTTGTCCTGTCTTGTCGACGCATGGGATAGAGCGAAACATAATTTTGATTTCTCTGTATGTCTAATACATGAGAAGAAATTGATAAAAAAGCTACATTTGAACTCATACTTTTGCCAGGTTGCCCTATAGCAAAGCAGAGGACACTATAGTTTAAAGGTGCATTATTTAACTTTTTGTTTGGTGGTCCGTTACCTGCTTGTTTCTATAACTTAGGCTATGTTCAGACTGCAGCCTGAAGTGACCCAAATCAGATTTTTTGGCCACTATGTGACCTGTATCTGATCTTTTAATGACAGTCTGAACGACACAGATCCGATTTTTTCAAATGCGACCCAGGCCACTTGGATATGTGCTCCTGAAACCGATACATATCTGATCTTTTGACATGCGACTTCAGTCTGAACGGCCAAAGCACATTCATTCAACTTACACGTTATCAACAAGACACAAACGTCACTATTCTGCGCTAAAGTAGGCGAAAATTGTTATTGAACTCCATGTCACTGAAGCGAAGCACATCACCACTCACCACTCTTGGCTACGTCTCTACATCCACACGTTCCTTTCAATGGACGTCGCTGCCCCACAAAACACCATGGCCAAAAACCTCGTCCTTCTCCTTCTCAATCTCCTCCTTAAAACAAGTAAGTTGTTCATGTTTTGGCTCTGGTACGAGAGGAACTTTAAAATCTCCAGGTGCTCAATGCTCACGTCCATGTTTGGACAACTTCCGTAAACACAGAGCTGCGGTTGACGTCGTCGTGTCTCCAGTGCGCATGCAGGACACTTTCGGGCCATTTAATGTTCACACTGGACTCACATACAAGTCGCATTTAATTGGAAATGTGAAAACATCAGATTTCACAAAAAAATCCGAATTCAGCATTAAGTCCTGCAGTCTGAACGTAGCCTATGTCATTGCTCTGCCTGGAATGTTCCACAATATGACATTAAACAGCTCTACCTTACATTTATTCAATTAGGTGGTTGCATCTTCACAGATCTGGGGCCTCATTTATAAAGAACTGTGTATGAGTTGTCCTAAGCTAATGCATACTACTAGTGGCCACAAGGATAAATTTAGGCCTGTAGGCTTTGTGTCGTGTGCAGACTCAGGCCACTCTGGCACTTGGTATTGAAGTTGCGTTTAGTCCCAGTGCTTCATTAAACCAAAGCCTCGCTCCTGTGCTCTTAGGTCCGGTCATTATTTCATCCTCTCTATGTTGGGTCACAGACTGTGTTCTACAGAAGTCTACGGTCATGGTGCGGACTGCGGGAGACCCTGCCCTGCACCGGGAAAGTGCATGAGAGCGAGTGGTTTCCAATGTATAATACTGTAGAGAATAATAAATGAATAAAGAGCCCTTTTCTGTGAATATAATTATTTTATATACGTGGATTTTCTGATGATTTCCTGATGAAACTCTTCCTCAAACTATCTTCAATTCTGCTCCTCTCCACGAGTGTCGCTTTTTCCCCATATCTCCAGAGGTTGTGTAGAACTTACAGCAGGGTCAGGAGTTTCATAAATCTCACGGTTGGTGTAAAGAGCACCAACGCAAGGATTTGTGCATAAGCAAGCTTTATAAATGAGACCTCTGACCTGTAACTTGGTCTGGTTTGGTCTCCATGAAGATAGAAATGTTTAGTATCATACTGGGATACATTCCCGACAAAGCAATAACATTTCCGTGGAGAAAAGCATCTGACAGACCCTCCACCAGAAAAGTTACATTATGCACCTTTAACTTTAACTGCTGGCTGCTACTATTGCTGTAATTTTCTACATTAGATAGTGACTTTTTGGCTTTTCTTTAAGGAGAATCAGTGGTATAGTCCTGGTCGTACAGAGGGTTTTCTTGCCAGGAAGAAGTGTGTAAGGACAGGAGGACCTCTCATGCTTATTTCCTGTGAATGAATTGTTTTATCGATTGCTTTTCTACTATTTCTGCTGCTTTAATTAAAGATTTTGTTGTGGTAATATTGTGCTATAGTAAAGAATATGCAAACTCCTCAACAAAAAGCCCCACATGGTCCTCTGATGAATCACTCGACAGGTGCACAAAACACACCACCTGACATTGTCTCAAAATCTCTTTACAGTTGTCGCATTTTTGAATAATTCTGAACCTTTTTTCTAAAACTCCAAAATCTCAAATCCCTGACCTTCCTTTGAGCATTGTGCATAGTCGAGCTACAATAGCATTTGTGTGAGCGTGTCATTTATCCAGGTAAGCACCTCTTCCGGCCTCCAATTCGTTCCAGAAAAGCATGGATTCTACTTCTCTCCATTCTCTTCATTCTCTCCATTCTCCCGCCTCAGATAAACGACAGGCGCTCCAAACATTTGCATGGTTAGGCCGCGAAGACCCATTTATCTTAATCAGGCCTAATATCGCCATCAGGGAGATAGGGGGCCGTCCGCTATCTATCACGTTTCTCCTCGCTTTTCTTTGGGGCGAAAAAAGGGCTTTCGATCAATCTCCGCAAGCAGATAAGTCTAGCGTGGAGACTTCAAAGCGGCGTATTTTCCGCGGGGAGCTGCCAGGTCAAATTCCATTGGGGATAAGCTATTAGCTATTAAAGACCTCACAGGCTGCGGAGAATCGGGGAGATCGCTCACGGTAATGATGCCCAAAACATTAGCACTGTTCGGCTGCGTGCAAATTGAGATTACTGACTCCGAGTGCGCCAATGTGTAAGTAGGAGTATTTATGACACCTCTATCCATCATTATCACAATTGAATGCAGCATCTGTGGTCTGACTATTAAAAAGCAATCTAGTTCATATATTCTAAGGTCCTGTGATATGTTTTACAATATAAGGGACAGTGTTTAGGCATTTTAAACTACTACTATTACTACTTTTGGACACCTATGCATTGTTTTTCATCACTCAGTATGACATGTACGCTACACAAAACCGTCTTGACTTTTAGATGCAAAAAATACCAGCAGAGGGCGCAAGAGCAAGTGGTAAAGTTGTGAAAAACAAAGTAAAAACTAAGGTTAGGGCAGGGCAGTAGACATGGGGACAAAAGGCAGAAGTGTGGACGTGTAAATCATGACTTGGACTCGAGTCAGATTTGAGTCACTATTTTTAGGACTTGAGACTTGACTTGAAAAAACAGACTAAGACTTGGGACTCGACTTAGACTTGAAGGTCAATGACTTGGGACTTGGACTTGAGGCCTGTGACATGAGAAGGCTTGATGTTTCCCCTAAAAAAATATGTTTTTAGAAAATACTTTTCTCTTTTCAACTTTTCAGTTGATACATGCGTTGCTTGATTTTAAAGTAACAAACTGGAACATGTCCATCCCACTTCTCCATTTGTTACTTCGTTGTAACTGAAGTACTGTGAGATGTTGTCCTCAAATGTACTACAGTAATACACCGTACAATATAGTAAAACAGAGTGAACTACATGGAACATGATCCTTCCATTTCAGTGTGGACTACACGACAAAAGAACTGTGGTTAAGCACTTTAAAATCTGAATTCTTTCTGTTCTGACCAGAATGATTCACACAAAAATCTTGTCAAGACGTTTAAAAAGGAAAAATAGCATTTCTACAACTATATAAATACTCATATATAAATATACCATGACTTTTTTAAGTATAATTCAGTTTAAAATTCATATAAATTGCAAAAATTGTCCCTAGTCGTCCCTATTCAGCGAAGGATTTAGTGTATTTTTGAGCAATACTTGCAACATCTGTAATGAAGACATGCTAGATGGAAATGTTTAAAGTCATACCATGGAATATTCCAGGCAAAGCAATAATATCCATGGAGGCTCTAACCCTTTGATTAAATGTCATTGGTCACACTTAAAAGTTTGGAGTTTACATACAATATTCTCCTGCGGTTGTCGAAAAACTGATTCCCATATACTAATTCATACTAAAACTCGTATCAATACCAGTTACTCATTTGAAGTATCAATACTGAAAAATTGCATAAACTGGACATTTCCTGAAAACGTTTTAAATCAGGGGTCACCAAACTTTTTTCTCTGGGGGCCACATTATCGCTTCTGACTGTGATGGGGGCCGGAGTCAGGTCGGCCATATAACAGAATTGTATGACCCTGATGACGCAGATTATATTCTTTGAAAACCTCCACACTTTCTTTACATATCAAACTGCACGGCTCTTACACTGAATAGGAAAATAATCGGTCATCCACTGTTCTTTGAAAACTCTCTCTGTTAACTTTTCGTACTTTAACACCATTTTTCTGTCCTTAACTGCAGAACTCTGAGCATGTGTTATATAACTATAAATATTTCATATAAATATAATTTTTTAATTGGAAAAAAAAATCAACAAAATACAAGATGCAGACATTATTTGCGAAAAACTGATTTAAAAAAATAGGCCATGACAACTTCTGAGGATTGCTTCATAGGGCCAGTTCAAGTGGTGGGGGCCCAATCAAAGGGGTGTCGAGGGCCAGAGATGTCCCTCGGGCCTTAGTTTGATAATTCCTAAGACTTTTATCGATACCGTTACAGTTACTCATTTAAAGTATTGATACTGAAAAGTTACATAAATTGGACATGATCTATATGGGAATTTGTATAGACTGCACAGAAAACACTTTTTAACATTCTATTTTTAAGAGTTTGTTTTAGTATCCCTGAGCCTTCGCCTTTGTACTGATTTGAAATGTTAATATCATGACAACACAATGACTCCCATGTGTTATTGTGGGCTCTCTGTGGTTACTCCAACATCCTCCAAAGACATGCACAGCTTTGAACAATAGGTAACTCTAAATTGAAGTGAATAGCGTGATCGTGAATGCCCCGTCATTTGTTACCCACCACCGAACCGCCAAAGTTACACTCAGAATCAAACAGAAGATGACTGAGGTGTACGTTGGACTTTTGAGGGCATCTGTAAAAGCTTTCTGAACCTTTTTGTCAGATGCGCTGTCAAAACATGGTTGGAGCGTCTCTGGGGAGGTGACAGATAGGTGCTTTGTATGCTCTCGCGAACTCTGCCTCTTCCCAAAGTGGTGAGCACAAAGCGGCCATCACATTTCCCCATCAATCGGCATCAGGGGGCAGCCAGCCGAGCGGATGGCATATGTCACCACGGAGACGCTTCACTGTCCACGCCTAGCAAATGCAGGCCACGACACCGGCTTTGAAGATTCTGTCATCCGCTCGCACAATCATATAGTAGAACTCCTCCATTTCAGATCGAATACAAAGGGAGAATAACAACAGTTGAGAGTTGAAACTGTGCAAGTGTGATGCAGTAACTTCAATTTGAGCTTTTAACCACGTTATACTGTTGTCCCTTCATCAAAAAACATACCTGGAATTGTATTTTTACCAACGTTATCTTCTCTGAGTGCATGTAAATGTTTTGTCAGCATTTTGCCTTTATAGTTGCATCACAGATAAATCTTCAGACTTATATGCAATTCTGTCTAAATCTATAAACCATCACCGCACACTTTCTGCTGTCGAATTGTGATCACAACAAACACACGGCTCTATTAGAATTAGGGATGGGCAAGATTAATCGATTAATCGATAATTGATCATTAAGAATTTCATCGATTACGTTAATTTTAATCGACAAACCGAATGCAGGTTGCTGTGTGTAGCGTGACCAAACAGGGTCCGTACATGTGTCTCTCTGCACTCAGAAGGAGCGAGACACAAACATTCGGTCAGTCTGCAACGTACCGAAGCACAAATGTGTATTTAATGATGATTTGTACAAGAAATTCCACGCTTTCCATTGCGTTCGGGACAAGTGGGAGTCCATGTGCACAGTGGAAACATATGTTTCGGTGTCCAGTGGGAAAAACTTTTGCCAGGTGAGAGTCGCGCAATGTAGATGACGAGTCCCCACCTCCCTCCCCCCGTACAGTGTCCTGGTTTTGACAAACGCAAATCTGGTCACACTAACCTGTATTCCACTGAGTCATGTCTTTTAATCCAACAGAAGTTGACCGCATCAGCGACACAAGAGCTGTAGTTTTATCTTTGCTGAGTTTATGCAAATTAGGGATGCGGTTTTAAGTTTCGTTTCTGTGAGAGTTGCGCAAAACTGAATTAAACACATTATAATGTCAAACGGGCTGATGTGGCTCTAGAGTCGTTACGGTTCATATGTCGTAAAGTTGAATTTATTTATGCAGATTAGTAGTGCAGATAGTAATAATAATGATGATCATTTTAATATAAAAACGTTAATGATTAATCGATAATCGATCGTTAATTCTTCCGACGATCGATTAAGAAAATTTAATCGAATGCCCATCCCTAATTACAATAGCTTAATTTCCTTATCTTGGCATCGATCATCAGGAGGATCAGTAAGCCTTGTGCCTAATTGGTAACTGCACATGTATCCCAAGATGATGAAAAACATGTGAAGATGATGAAAAACGGGAATTAAAGAACACATATGACTGAGGGGTGTAATGGTACGTGTATTCATGCCGAACCGTTTCGGTACGAGACATTTGGTTTGGTGCCATGAATTTGTGCAATTTGTGTGTGTTTACATTCTGCCATTATAGGCAGGCTTGGCTTTTTAATATTCATGAGGGAACTTGGCTGTGATTGGGGTGGCAGTGTTTCCCGCAGTGCTTTATAGTTAGGGCCCTTGTCCCTCCAAACCACATGAATCCTTCCAACACTATGGTCTTCGTGTCGTGGTACTCACTTTTGCCGGCACTGAACCCCCCCGCTGGGGACATTGTAACTACCAGCAAATCTGCACTGACTGCAGACAATGTGGACAAGTTGTTTTTTCTGGCCAAAAATATGAAGGTTGAGTAAAACTTCATGCTGAAACTGTTAATGCTGCACTTTACTTTTTGAAAAGTTTTGTTTACTGTTTACAAGGAATTCATTTTTTATAATATTTCATACACTTGCTGTTTATTTGAGAATATTTTATTTAACTTATTAGTATTACTAGAAGCACTTTGCATTTATTTTATTTTCCCATTTGTATAATGTTAAAACAAATTGTTGGTTTAATAAAAACACAAGCAAATGGTTTTGCATTTTGTTCCCATACTGTACCAAAACTGAACCAAACCGTGACCTCAAACCTGAGGTACGTACTGAACCGAGTATTTTGTATATCATTAAACCCCTACACATGATGCTTCCTTGTGGTTTTAAGAGGAAGTGGATTTGGTGTTTGAATATGCCAAAAAACACACATCTGGTTGGCTCTAACGACGCATGACGGACATGGTGGCATCGTAAACCAAAATTTTGGCCTTTAATTAGTAGAAATCGTTTAAATGTGGTGGTCAAACCCAAGCGTGAGTGCTTCAATCCCAGTTTCAACCAGTTTCCCCCACCTTGCCTATATATGAATCTGGTGGAGTGGCTGTGGTCGCCGAGGCCGTACACTGGCACAGAATGATACTTCAATCTACCCCAATGCAGTAATTTAGCAAACATAAGTTAAGGTAGTGAAAGCTCTGAATATCTTGAAAGGCGCTAAATTAAAAAAACAAAGCAAAACAAAAAACATAAATTTAGAAATCAAAAATGAATAAACTAATACTTAACAGTATTAAGTATAAAGTGTTCCCAGAGAGCTCATGTCCTGGCATAGAATGGTAGCCACGTTTTCTTCAGTCCACTCTACCTCAGTGCAGTACCGTATTTTTCGGACTATAGGTCACACTTTTTTCATGGTTTGGGTGGTCCTACAATTTATACTCTGGTGCGACTTATAGATTAAAATTTTCACAATGACAGCCTCAAGAGGGCACTATAGATTTGCATGCTAGTATCTGCTACTCCTGTCACTTGGCTCTACTGTGCATGTCTCCTGTAGAAAGAGCTGCTGTTCTGTCTGTATCATGTCAGTCGATCACACCATTACTTCTGTACCACTAAAAATTTTAAATTTCAGTGACTTCAGTAACAATGAGGATTCAGAAAGGCTGGAATAATTCTAACTGGAACTGAGTAGTCTGACAGCTACGCAGAAGAGGAAGCAGCACTCCTTTAACCTCCGGACGTCGCGGAGTTGCTCAGAAGTGACACCGAGGATGACGAATTCGATGGATTTAGTGATTTGGAGTGAGACTGAGATTTTGGTAAATGTGTTGGTAAATGTTTTATTGTTTATGCTAGAGTTATCTGAAAAGCCTGTTGTTCTCTGTTCTATTGTTTTTACTAGAACTTGCCTTTCAAGAAGAAATATCGGTTCCTGGTCTCTGATTTAAAAAAATAAATTTCCCGAAAAAAGTGCGACTTATAGTTCGGTGTGACTTACGTATGTTTTTTTTTCTTCATTACGCATTACTGGTGCGACTTATACTCCAGAGCGATTTATAGTCAGAAAAATACAGTAGTTTATGATGCCCAAGTTTGGAGAGTGAACACAAATAAATCCGAGATATAATAAAAATACAACTCCACACAATTAGAAAACAAAACTTGTGTAACACGTGTACTTATAATAGCATTAAACATAAAGTGCATTGCTTCGAGCTGGACAAAGTATTGTTGGTAAGCTGATGTCTAAAGTCAGGATTATCTAGGTCCTCATGAAAAAGAGATTGCAGCAACCTTGTGTACTTGAGGATTAGCAAATGCAGGCCATGGCACCGGCTCTTAGAATCATCTCATCACCTCGTCACAATCAATCCGGCGCACACCTCCGTAATCCTGTTTGTCCAAATAAATAATGAAAGCACAACGCACACACACACGGACACACACATACGCACAACACACACACTCTCATACACAGACATACAAGGGTGCGCGGAGGGGGGTAATTGCTACGTTTCAGCGCGGATCAGATGGGCTCGGTGGGAGGCTGGCTGCTCTCCGCTGTGACCTTGTGAGCGCCGGTAATTTTCCACAGGCTTAGGGGATCGGGAGCTAGCACGGAGCCTTCTGCGGGTGCGCCAGAATCAGGGTGACAGCCGAGCACCTATGGGAGACGCGACCAAAGCCGTCAAGTACTGCAGATAGAGACGTCGACTGTAAATCTCAGCGCTATTTTTAAAACAACGTGTTCTCGGAGAGTTTCGGTTTCTGCTGGGGGGCATTCTCAGGTCGCGGTGGAAACACGGTGGAGAAATTGTTACGGCTCGTTCCTCGCAACAAGCGTTTTCCCCGGTTCATTTCCTTCAAGGTGTGAGGTCGTTTTTTTACACAATAATAACTGTAAGCCAATGCTCCAGCTAGGTACTCCTGACCATGAAACTAACTCAAGATTTGGACACAGTTGTTTCAAGAAAGTTTGCAAAGTGAGGTTTAAAAACCAAAAATTAAAATGCAGGAGAGAAATGCTCTTACATAAACTATTAAGTATACCTTGATCTTCACATTGGCCTACAGCGTTCATTGAAACTGCCAACCCTTTGATAAGTGAGCCAACTTATCCTTAACTTTTCGAGTATTTGCCTGAAATGTTCCACAGTACGACATTATGACAGTACAACACATAACGTAAAAACATAACAGAAAAAGTGCAGAGGGCAGTGAGAAAACATAAAAACACACCACTGAAACCAATTACTCATCCACCCAAAACATAAAATAGAACCGGAGCATGAAATACCTCCATGTCTTGCAATAAAACATACATCGGGGAAACAGGAAAAGTGTTCAGTCCACGAAAAAAAGGAGCAAAAGGACAGGGTGCAAGAAGGAAACAGCGAAGGCGAAACATGAGCAAAACACAAAGCAGAACAGGAACCACTCAAACTGGCCATTTCTGACAAGTGTAAAAGAGAGAAACACTAAAGTTGCAACATCCCTTGAGAAAAGGAATCGTCCCGTGTTGAGAAACAAAAGCACGCATCCCGTATTGAGCTGAAAAGTAACGCACTTTGTCCCGTATTACCATGAGAATCAAAAATAGTGTGTAGTCAATGGAATGAATGAATAAGAAAATTTACAGTAAACGTGTTCTCAGCCTCTCCTGCTCTGTGACCAATGAGCCGACAGCACACTCACGTCCCGCTCATGATCTCTTTGGTCGAGGTTGCTTGCTTTGCGAAGAAGATACCGGAAAACATCGAACAAAGCAGCGTGGACGACAGTAGCGCCGACAGTGCTTTACGGTGTTCTGTCCAAATGGGCTGCCCCGTCAAAATGAGCTACCTACAGCCTAACATAGGTATTCTGCTGCAAATCTAACAGCACATGTCATTGCTTACATGCTTAACTGGTCAAAGCATACAATAAAACCAATACACTTGACTTGTGACTTGTTCCACTTCTGCCTCAGGAGCTCAAATTACCAGCATTTAAACTGGAACAGTGCTTGGGGGTTGTCCACATGTGCAGTAGCGCTATGTAGCTCAAATCACCAGGTGTCCTCCAACCCTAACAGGGATGGAGCAAACATCACTGGGACAGAGGAAAACAAACATCGTCGTTGGATTAAAGAGGCAATCGAAATACGGAAATGTGCAAACGGAGCAATAAACCATGACAAGAGGGCGTTTTTACTCTCACACACCTGGGATTCTGTCCTGAGGAAGGCACTGTCATCCTGCCTCCACCGGTAGGAAGACAGCGCCAAAACCTGATAAATCAGCTGAGCGGACACATCCAATCCAATCCAATCCACTTTATTTCTATAGCACATTTCACAAACAAACTGTTTCCAAAGTGCTGCACAAATACATAAAAAATAACAACAATAAGATGATAAAGTAAACTACTAAAATAATACTAGTCTTAAAATAATAAAACCAGTAAAATAAAATAAAACAAAACCAGTAAAATAAAAATAAAAACTAAATCATAGAATAGAAATAAATAAACCAATAAATAAATTAAATCAGTAAAACCAATAAAAACACATAAAAATAAATAAAAGACACAGAGGAGCCACACAACTCAAGTGGTGTTAAAAGCCAGAGAATAAAAGTGGGTCTTCAGACGAGATTTAAAACTCTCCACTGTGGGCGCTGCTCGAACGTGAAGCGGCAGATCGTTCCAGAGTTTAGGGCCGACCACAGAGAAGGCCCTGCCCCCTCTGGTTTTGAGTCTCGTCTTAGGCGCCCTGACCACATCACAGCAACATCACGTGACCACTCTGAGGAAGATCGCTAGTGAGCAATCGAAAATGGTATGAAAACAAACTCTTGGTCTGAAAAAAGAACCTAAAAACATACAACACCACCTAGACAAGTTACAGCTCAGATCTGATCTGCTCATAGCAACAATCCATGTTTTTATATGTATTATTGTGCAGTGAAACCCCCTATAATTTAATAAATGCAAGATGTATATTTATTTTAATGCCTGACTTTAAATGTGGGGACATTAGTGTGTGCGTGAGCGTTAGTGGTGGTGTGGATGAATAATGCATTTGAAAGCTCTTTAAGTGTCTTGAAAGGCGCTGTAAATATCCAGTGCATCAATATTGTTATTGTTGTCCTCACGGAGACAGGCAGGTGGCAGACCCCCCACCCCTACCCCCCCACCACCCCCCGATAAGAAAAATTACATAGCACACCTTTAAGCGCTGAGGTATTAGGAAGACCTGACAGCCATTAGAGCATGTTCTATGGCCACTATTAAACTGTTATGCTTGGGTGCACTATAACTTGTCTTGTTCAGTTTGTTTACGTGCAATACCTCAGTGCATTACAAGGACTTTTGAGGACAACCCAGACCATAAAAAAAAACCCACTCACTCCACTGAGAATCACCTTGCTTTATTCCTGCAGATTAACCTGTAAAACCTTGGACCTCTGCGTTTCCACAATTAACGTTTATTCTTTCTGTTTACCCAACTCTCGCCTTTAACCCTGACAAAATACTGCATTACGACGGAATATTACAGACATCCTCTTTACCAACGCCGCCGGTCAAGTTTCTAACGCAATTTACGGCGTTACGAGACGGATCCAATATCATTTTGCAAGGTAAAATATCAGCGTGCATTTGGTTTTCCCTACTGGCGCGGACGCCGGGTCGTTACGGGAAGTTATAGCCGCTTGTTGACGCTGAGGTGTGATTGGCTCCCGTCTTATGGCCCATCGCTCTGTATTGCATCGACATTAAGCAGAGTCACCCAAGGGTCAAGCTCCGAAGTGGGTGACGGTACAAGGAGAAGACGGATCTGTTGCCACTGGTTACGTCAATGAATGCTCGGACCGCACCACGTTTCTTCAAAATGAGACGTCTGCCACTGTAAAATAGCTGTGTTTAGGGTTATAGGTCTGTAGTAAATTCAGCTATATGTCAACACAATGGCTAAGTTAAGGTATGTGTGGTTTAGCTATAGGTTTCAGAGTAGTTTACCGAAAGAATTGTTTATAAGAGTTGTTTATAGGAGTGGCAGAGAATGTTAAAGGGCCCATATTATGCCATTTTCTCATCATAAACATACCCCGACATGCGTTTTGGTTCATTCACACATGTTTAACACACAAACCCTGCATATAGAGGCTTCTCTCAAACTGAAAACACTCCCTTGTAATGCCATGTGGTGATACAGGAAGTGCTCCACTGTGTTTTTAAACTTTTAAACCTTCATTAGAATAATTTGGATAATTTCAGCCCTGGAATTGTCAACGCCTGAATTTATATATGGGCCCGGTCAAGCAGAAGTAAACAGCAAGGCCAAAAATTCAAGTTAATGCATCTGATATAAAAATGTATTGAACAGATACATATGTACTCTAGTTTATGAAACTGTTGACCTTTTTTCTGTACCATTTTTGGTTCTAAAGTTACATACGTTTTAAACAGACCATGTATGAAACATGGAACAAAAATTATTTCCCAAATTTCAAACACCTACAAATCATGTAAATAAACTGATGTATTTCATCATATCTTGTGTTATTCCATCTTTGAACTGTTGATGAAGGTACATGAAAAAATTTATTTAAAATGATAAAAAATTGCTTGGAAGGACTGACATATTTTATAGAAATAGTTTCCTTTCATTTTGAAGTAATATTAAAGTATTTGGAATAAAAAAGCTGACAAATGATGTAAAATCCTGCACCTTCTACTTGTTTGCACAATTTTCCCTCCGTTACTTTTCCCTCCGTTACCATGACCTTTCTTCATAAAAAATCTCATGACTCAAAAAGTAAGAGGTTTTTCAACCTAATCTTGTACCATATGGTAGAAAACTATATGAAGCAAATATTTAAACCAGTTTGTTAAGGATATGTAAGTGAAAACTGCTAGTTATCACTGTTTGTATTTATTGCCCTAAAAGTGCTGCATATTTTATTCCCTTCATTACAGACATGAGTTTTTAAATTTTTTGTCAACAACTTGAAAAAATATCCCAGGTTTAACTTGACCCTGTTGGAGTGTAACTCTTTCCTACATTCTGATACTTTACTTATTTCAATAGTCCCTCTAGTTTCTCATTAAGAGCTATTTGAATGTAAAAAATCTGCCCTGTTTCCCTCCGTTACCGCTTGACTGGACCCATATGTATATAAAAAATATTTTGTGTGTGTTTTTGCCTTTAAGTAGATGGTAAATTAAGTTGAGTGTATTAATTTGACTATAGCAAAAAAAAAGAGAAATTTTGGTATGTTGCAAATTTGCGACAACTACAAACAAGTACTTGCCAAAGGTTCCTAGGAAGGTACTGCAAATGATCTAACCAGCATCGCAGCCTCTGTCTCGGCTTATATCTTGATCCAAAAGGTTTGTCGCATATTTCTGACAGTCGGCGTTAAGGGGTTAAAAGAAATGTAAAATGTAGCTGTTAACTTGAAAACTACTGCTTCGAGACATCACAAAATCATTTGATCATTTCACTCCTGGAACTGCCAATCTCTAACTCTGAACTAAAGTTAAAGGGTAGACGTTAACTTGAAAACTACCACTTTACAACATCATAAAGTGGAACAGAGCATTTTGATCTTTGGAGATTTAGACAGACCAATAATAAAGGATTACTTAAACATGTGTGAATGAAACAAAACACAACTCCAGGTCTGTTTTTGAGGAGGTAACAACATTCTAATGTGACTTAAAGGTCCTATATTACACAAAATTGACTCGTGAGCTTTAAATCACGTTAGAATGTTGTTACTGCCTCAAAAAGATCGTTTGTGTTGTGTTGTGTTTTTGTTTCATTCACACATGTTTGAATATTCCTTTATTATTAGTCTGTCCACGTCTCCAAAGCTCAGAATGCTCTGTTCTGCTTTGTGATGTCATGAAGTGATAGTGTTTCAAGTGAACATCTACCTTTTAACTTTAGTTCAGTAGAGATTGGTGATTTCCAGGACTGAAATGATCCAAATGATTCTAGTGAAGGTGTATGAACTTTAAAAACACAGTGAAGCGAACAGAGTGTTTTCAGTTTCAGAGAAGAACTCTTAAAGCTTAAATATAAATGCAGGGTTTGTGTGTTAAACATGTGTGAATGAAACAAAACACAACTCCAAGTCCGTTTGTGATGAGAAACCATAATAACAGACATCAGAAAATAGCGTAATATTGGCCGTTTAAAGCTCACAAGAGTGCATTTTGTGTAATATAAGACCTTTAAGTGTGTAACAAGAATTCCAAAGCAACGTTAAGTATAGTAGTAATATATGAGTTCTAATATAATGCTTTGGTAGACACTTTTAAAGACCATAACTTTTTTGTTGCCAAGGGGCAGACTTGCAAAGATGGGGAAGACGCATTATAAAGCTAACAATGGAAGACTGGTTGTGGAGATTGATCTGGTGCTCTGTGTAACTTTTCTCTCTAAGGGTAGACCATCTGTTTGCAACCAGTGTGATGTTATTGCTTTGTTTAAAATGTTCCCCAGTATGGCTTTACTGATCTAGAGTGTATTTATTTGATTAAATGTGTTTTTATCTGTCAAACATACAGTACATGTTAAAAGACCCATAACTCGCCATTGTTTCCTCATCAAAAATATACCTGGAGTTGTGTTTTGGTTCATTCACACATGTTTAACACACAAAGTGCATATTTCTGATGTCATGTGGTAATACAGGAAGTGCTCCACTGTGTTTTTAAACTCCATACACCTTCACTTGGATCATTTGGATAATTTAAACCCTGGAATTGCCTGTTTCGACTGAACAAAAGGTAAAACGTAGATGTTAAGTTGAAAACTACTGCTTTATCACTTCACAAGGTGGAACAGAGCATTTTGAACTTTGGAAATGTAGACAGACTAACAGTGCAGGATTACTCAGACGTGTGACTGAAACAAAACATAACTCCAGGTATGTTTTTGAGGAGAAACAACCTTCTGACATGGTTAAAAGCTCACAAGAGACAATTTTGCGTAATACACTATGGGACCTCCAAGGGTTCTTGTTCAAGATGGAGTAAATGGTCTAAATATTGTAATTATGGCCTGTTTACATGAAAACACTTGCAGGTAAAAACAACAAAATATTTTATCGGAAGTGCCTTTCGTTTAGAGGTTTAAAAACGCGAAAATCTGAAACCACCCTCCAGAGTGGAAAAGTTGAATACGCTCTGCCGTAGCGTTTCCGTCTACACTGCCCAAAACGCAAAACTCTGGTCAGATCTGCTCACGTCACGTATGCATTTACATCACATACCTACAGTACACAGAAACCTGGCATGCATACCCAATTGAATTCCACACACTTTTGCATCATATGTGCACAGATTTCCTCCCAATAATGCTTGTCAAAATGCAGGATAAAAAGTGAAGACACGATGCCACTTTTGCGTCTTCTGTTCAGACCGTCATCATATAAATGTAGCCAAAGTCTAGTTGTTTGTGCTGCTCTATCTATGGGGCCGGTCAAGCAGAAGTAAACAGCAAGGCCAAAAATTCAAGTTAATGCATCTGATATAAAAATGTATTGAACAGATACATATGTACTCTAGTTTATGAAACTGTTGACCTTTTTTCTGTACCATTTTTGGTTCTAAAGTTATATATGTTTTAAACAGACCATGTATGAAACATGGAACAAAAATGATTTCCCAAATTTCAAAGACCTGCAAATTATGTAAATAAACTGATGTATTTCGATCTTTGAACTGTTGATGAAGGTACATGATTTTTCAAAAAAAAAAAAAAAAGTATTTAAAATGATAAAAATTTGCTTGCAAGGACTGACATATTTCATAGAAATAGTTTCCTTTCATTTTGAAGTAATATTAAAGTTTTCGGAAGAAAAAAGCTGACAAATTATGCAAAATCCTGCACCTTCTACTTGCTTGAACAATTTTCCCTCCGTTACCATGACCTTTCTTCATAAAAAATCTCATTACTCAAAAAGTAAGAGGTTTTTCTACCTAATCTTGTACCATATGGTAGAAAACTATATGAAGCAAATATTCAAACCAGTTTGTTAAGGATATGGAAGTGAGAACCACTAGTTATCACTGTTTGTATTTATTGCCCAAAAAGTGCTGCATATTTCATTCCCTCCGTTACTGACATGAGTTTTTTAATTTTTTGTCAACAACTTGAAAGAATGTCACAGGTTTAACTTTACCCTGTTGGAGTGTAACTCTTTCCTACATTCTGATACTTTACTTATTTCAATAGTCCCTCTAGTTTCTGAATAAGAGACATTTGAATGTAAAAAATCTGCCCCGTTTCCCTCCGTTACCGCTTGACCGGACCCATATGCATATTTTTCGTGCAAATGTATACTAACTTCTTTGCCGACTGTACTTGTTTTTGTTTTATTATTGTGCAAAACCTTCAACAAAAATAAACTGACAAAAAAACGTGTAAAAGTACCTTGAAATGTGTAAAAGTATCTTGAAATCTGTAAAAGTACCTTGAAAAACCTTGTATAGTACAGCGCTGACCTTGTGCGCAGGATCACCACTATACAGATCTGACCTGTATCTCGCCCCGGTGTGGCATCGTATCCTTGTCTCCATGGAGATAAATACGGTTGTCAGGGGCGATAGTAGCTCAGTTGGAAAAGAGCTGAACTCACTGTCGACATAAACATCAGTGGTTGAGCGGTCACATTCCCTGGCCCACAGGTTGGAGGTGCGATTCCTGGAAACCCACAGATGAATACGGTTATTGTGTGGGCAAGACACTTCGCCTTGAGGAAAAAACGCGATGTAAAAACTTGATTATTTAGCATTTTAATTACATGCTGTGGAACATTCTAGACAAAGCAGGCAGCAGACCCAAAGAAAGATCGAACACAATGTACATTTAAATACATGTTTAGAGTAGCCTTGCATTGCGTCGTTTATTCACGCTGAGACAGTTCGGCATGACTTCTAATCCATTCCAATTCATTCATACAATTTGCAGTGTGTGTATTGTTTATCCCAAGACCAGCACCATAAAACGAAGATAATAATATTCAAATTTACCAACTGGGAATAAAATAACATGCAACAGTCTGAAACGAAATCAATCTTTATTCTTTAACAAATAACAAGACATAATAGGCCAATACTTTTCATCAGTTTGAGCACAAAATCCTTCTAATTTTCTGAGCCTTGTCCTAACGATCTTTTATTTATAAAAATGACTAAATCACGCATCATTTATTACCTGCGTGTCTTTACAAAGCATTTTCCTGCAGGTAAAAACTCTGAGCTGCACAGGGATCTGCCGGCAGTCAAACCTCAACTGTGTATGTAAGGTAGAAGGCAGTTTTAGCAAGGGATGGAACGATATCAAAATCCCTCGATACGATATTTTCACGAAATGCATCTTGCGGTTTGATACTTATTGTGTATTTTCCTTTTAAAAGCGTTAGGTAAAAGCCTTAAGTTACTGAAACGAATCACCGTATCGGAAACAATTTGCATCCAGACACGTTGTTTCTGTGTTTGCAATCCTTTGTTTACATTTTACAGAAGCAAAACTTTAAACCACATGGCTCATTTGCATAAACTTTGATGCTCAAAAAACATCAGCTTCTGTCGGACTTAAAAAGGACATGACTCAGTGGAATATACGTGTTCTTTCTGTGACAGAGGGGTGTTCTGCTAATGGTGAGTCTGTTAGTTCTAGCTACACCGTTTCCCATTTGTCTACGGCAGGGATCTCCAACCTGTAGCTCGGGAGTTACCACCCTCTTACAAGTAGCTCGCCAAGAGATGTCAGAATTCTCTGTATTGTGGATAATAAGCCAAATTTGATTAATTTCCACTGTAAAAGTATCATTTTGATGCCCAACTGGGTGCACCGATAAATAGACAGTGGTTTATGTTTTATATTCATCTAACTGTTCGCCATCTAAGGCTTGCCGTGCCTCTTATATTTATTCAGTTTCTTTGCGACTACTGAAATTGGTAGCTCTCTGGCATTTTTGTTTCGTAAAGCTAGCTCACTGAAGAAAAAAGACTCTTGGTCGATGGTTTGTTTAAACTGTTTTCCACAATAGCGTCACATGACCGATGTCAAGAACCCAGCGAATCACAAAGCCACAAGTCACAGTGACGTGGTCTGTGGGTTTTTTCGGAAGGTTCAATGCGTGTCCTAAAAAGAAGCACAGGAGATGGAGAATCCAAGAGAACAGGCCACTTTATTTCAGCATTTCCATTGAGAGAGATTCAAGTTGATTACCAAGTACAACTGCCACCCCGGACGACGTCTCTGACCAACTCAAAATCAGGGGTAGCTTTATACTACATCTTGACAAAACATTAACTTGTTGATTTAGCATATACAGCAAGAAAATGAACAATACTGCTGACCCAGTGCACCTTATCATGGGTGGGAACATGCCACGGGGTCCACATATGTCAGTTTTTCTGCTTCGTGGCACTCAAAGTCCAGAAAAACATGTTCTTTATGGCACTCAAAGTACAGAAAAAACATGTTATATAGACCTATAGATAGTCATACGTGTTTTCCACCCTGTTGTCATTCCAAAGTCCATAATATTGGGTGAATTAGCATGACCAACACATAATATTTCCCACAGTATTCCCCCTTTTGATTACATCAAACATGTAATCAAAAGGTCCAGTAAGACCGACAACTAGAGCTCCTACGTCAGCGTATCAGTGTTTTCAGGCGTCCACACAGTGCTGGACCACATCTGTACTCAGATCAATTCATGGGAACTGGCGGCACCAGATCGTTCCACCTCTGGAGTCGTTTTCCATCGGATTAGTGTGGATGAACACTGCATCCACAACAAAAATGACTCGAATACGTACTAGTGTCGATGGAGCCTTAGAAATGCCTTGAAAAGCCTTTGGAATTGTTAGAATATGATGAATTAAGATTTAAAAGTGCTTCAGAATGGTTATTTCTTCATGTAGTCTCCACTGACAACACCGAAGGATCAACGGTCTATGTAGTTCCCTCTGTTTTTTAGCTAGGCAAGGCAAAGCAAGTTGATTTGTAACACACAGTTCATACACAAAGTCATTCAAAGTGCTTTACAGAATAAGAAAGATGTTAAAATCACAAAGAAAGACATAAAAAAGACATAACTATTAATTTAAGCAAAAAGACAACCCACTATGTTATTGTGAGACCTTTGACGGTATAATATCATGATATTTCGGTTATCGTTACTTCATTATCATCCATAGCATTCATCAAGTGGAGCAAGGAGCGTTATTAGAATCAGCCAGAGCATTTTTCCTTCCTTGCATTGGGAGCGAAATGATTCCTAGAAATTGTTTGTTGTTATGTTATAGCCGGCGGTGCGCTATCCCTGCGAGAATGTGTTAGCGAGGAGCAATTGTGTCTGCTGGTTTTATTAGATTTCTAATTCCATCACTCAGACAGAAGAGCACGGCGCAATCTGGGAGAGACCGAACTTCAGAGAGGATAAAAGCACAATCTTCGTCACGTTAAAGGCAGCGGTAGAAGAAGTGCTCAATTTTGTTACTTAAAGATGCACTGTGTAATTTTTTTTGGTTAGGGTCTTGTCTTTGGGCTGCTTGTTACTATGGCGATGTAATTTCTCTGCCTTGAATGTTCCACAGTATGACATTAAACAGCCCTACCGTACATTTATTCAATTACATGTGGTGGTTTTATAGCTTAAAAAATACAGGAAAAACAGGCATTGTGACTGTGAGCGGGGTCGCCTCTCCAGAGATCTGACTTGTAACTTGGTCTGGTTTGGTCTCCATGAAGATAAAAAGGTTGAATGCCATACTGTGAAACATTCTAGACAAAGCAATAACAGCTCCATGATAAAAAAAAAAAAAAAAAAAAAAAGGAAAAGTATTTGAAGGACCCTCCACCAGAAAAGTTACATCATTAAGTAAAAGTACAGACACAAAGAAATATTCAAGTAAAAGTAAAAGTTTCAAATCTGCGTAAGTAAAAGTATTAAAGTACCTGTTTAAAAATGTTCTTAAAGAGTCAAAAGTAAAAAGTATTTTGTGCAGATTTTCAGGTCTTTTAAAGTTTGAAATGTAACGATTTTGATTTGTGCTGCATTTTGAATTTATTGTTTTTTTCTTTGCAGTTTTAATTTGTACATTTTTGTTCACTCAAACTACAAATGTATTAAGAATAAACCCTCCGCCTTTTCAGCAGGTCTTAAACAATAATAAAAAATACTTCTACTTTTCAGTCGTATTCAAACACGTAGAGGAGGAGAACATTGTTTCTCAAAGACTGGGTTGTGACACTCAGGTGGGTCACAAGAGATCTTTTTTTGGGGTCACCTTGTCATGATCTGCATGTCGGTCTGCAATATACACGTCTCACACTGGATCTGCTGCTGTTAGAAATGTTGAAATCTTTAGACATGTTTTGTATAATTTCTAATCTTTTTATAATTATTTTATTGACTATTTTTGTTCCAATATTGCTGGTTCAATTGAATATTGAAAAGAAAAACATGGGCTACATTTAATATCCAAATAGGCGACTTATGAATCATTTTATTGCTGCTTCAATGACTGTTTTTCATTGTTTAAAACTTGAGTAATACTAATTTTTTCAAACATGATCACTCAGTTAACAATAAAATATCCTCATTAATGTTCAATAATGGTCAAATTCATATTTATTTTGTGATTTATGAATAATGTCTATTGACTTGGGATGCAAAGGTTTGTGACTTTTAAAAAGGTTGTGAAACACTGAAGTAGAAAGTACAGATATGCTCTGTAGCAAATGTAGTCAAGTAAATGTTAAAAGTATCCACTTTAAAATGTACTTAAGTAAAGTACAGATACCTAAACTTGGTGCTTAACTAAACTGGTGCTTACTTTACTACTTTTACTTTTACTTAAGGTCCGTCAAATGGTTTTCTCCATGGAGATTTTATTGCTTTGTCTGGAATGTTCCATAGTATGATATTAAACCTTTCTATCTTCATGGAGACCAAACTAGACCAAGTTACAGGTCAGATCTGTGGAATGGCAACCCCACTCACAGTCAGAATGCTTTTTCTTAATATTTTTGTAGCCATAAACTACGGAAGCTGGGAGGGGTCACAACAAATGCAAACACCGCAACAAATACAAATGCGACAACACAACAAAAAGCCACAACACACCAAAAAAAGCCACAACGGAAATGACCACGGGACTCCATTTTAATGATAACGCCGCAACAAATACAAGCGCCACAACACAAATGCAAATGCCGCAACACATTAAAAAGCCACAACACATCAAAAAGTCACAACGGAAGTGACCGACGGACCGATCAAGCGGCAAGTGAAGAAGAAGAGCTACAACGTGAAAAGTAAAGGAACGGAGAAGTTGGAAACGTAAGTAAAAGTAATTTATTGTTTTATCATTATTCATTTCATGTTGTAGTAGTTCTTCTTCACTTGCCGCTTGATCGGTCCGTTGGAAAATAGAGTCTCGCTGTCATTTCCGTTGTGGCTTTTTAATGCGTTGCGGCTTTTTAGTGTGTAGCAGCATTTCCGTTTGTGTTGTGGCGTTTGTATTTGTTGCGGCATTTGCATTAAAATAAGAGTCCCGCGGTCATTTCTGTTGTGGCTTTTTTTGGTGTGTTGTGGCTTTTTGTTGTGTTGTCGCATTTGTATCTGTTGCGGCGTTTGCATTTGTTGTGACCCCTCTCGACTTCTGTAATAAACCCTCCTGTAACTGAATAAATGTAAGGTAGAGCTATTTAATTTCAACCTGTGGAACATTCTAAGCAGAGCAGGTGATGGACCCCCAACCGAGATAGTTACACATTGCACCTTTAAAGACACTCTTTAAGCTGTTGGCTCGGAAATCAATACGGCAACATTGGTGTGTCGCGGAGTACGGACCGTTCCCATCAAAGCGCGATCAAAACCCTTAAATCCCCAAGGGTTCCGAGCTGTAATTTTGATTCATAGCTGCTTTTTTCTTCTTATTCCTTGTCAAAGCTTGGTCTTCCACTATCATCAATCATTCATCCCTTCACTATTGTTTCCAAGAAGCAAGACCTCCACCAGTATTGCGGCGCGCGTTTGGAGAGCCGGGAATCAAATGTAAGCTGTCACATCAAAGAATCGTGTGGGTTTAGCGCGCACGGATCCTCGGCCTGTTCGGCAATAAAGGTTGAGCTCCACCGTAAATTATTGGTTTGTGCGAGGCTTTTCTTCAGTTTTGTCTGGGTCAGGATAACGGCAGATGATTCCTGTCTTGCAGCCAGGGGTTTGAGGCGCTCGAAAGCATTTAAAGGATTGTGGAAAAATTAAAAGATGATTACAGTTCTGAAAGACTTTCGCATTAATAATGAGTAAACTTGTTTATTAAGAATGATTCAGGCTTAGTAACTACTCAGGTCACACTCTCTCAACCTACTGTCCATCCCCCCACCCTTCCTCAAAACCAACCGGGGCCGAGCTTTCTCTGTTGTGGCCCCTAAGCTTTGGAATGCCCTCCCTCTTCATCTGAGATCATGCTCCACCCTACCTCCCTTTAAAACCCTCCTAAAACACAAGCCACTCTTTCATGTAATATTTTCATACATTTTATTTTTGTTTTATTGTTTTGTATTGTTTTAAATGTTCTATATAAATAAAATGACTTGACTTGACTTAAAGGTCCTATTTGACACAAAATGGTTTCTTGTCATGTTATAATGTTGTTACCTCCCCAAAAACTTATTGGACATACATTATGAGCAACAGTGTGATCTAACCATAGACCGTATATATGAGTGGACATAGCTAAAGCTCTAGCCGCCGAGTGCCAAACAGAAAATGCGCCAGAAGTCTCTTCCGGCTCCTTCTGACTCTGGCTCCATTTGACTGACATTAGGATCTTGTTGACCCTCTCTTTGTAACTGCTGCTGTGAGCCTCATCATTTTGGTCTTAAAATATTCCTATTAACCTGCGACACATGATCCTAATTTTTTTTTTTTTTTTCAATTTTGTCCGTCAAAAAAATCCTATTCATAACACAGAGTCTGGTCTTCAGATTCGCTCCACGAGCATTATTTCAGTGGTGCTGAGCACTATGGGTAACGTCACACTCGCTTAGTCCACTTCTTTTATACAGTCTATGGGTTTAACACAGCACTCCCCAACGTTTTTTGCACCACAGACCGTAATGTCAGACAATGTTTTCACGGATCGTCCTTTAACGTGTGGCAGATAAATCAGACAAAAATAAATGATACGACAAACACAAAAACTGTGGTATTTTGTAAATATGATAATACAAGTTGCCAAAGACGTTAGTTTTTACTCATTTTGCAGCTTATGGGTTTAATATTAGTGTAAATGTATCACGTGACTGAGTCAAGAGTGACTAAAGAGTGAGTCATAGGTGGACGTAACAGAGAGAATTCTGTAATTTTTCAAAATAAAACATTGTTTAGAACCAGATAATAAAACAGAAATAATGCAAATTATTTATCCTTTTTATATGGCCCGGTACCAAACAGCCCAAAAAAACGGTACCGGTCTCTAGCTCAGGGGTTGGGGGCCGCTGGTCTAAGATGTGTCCACACTTCAAACTCCACCCATCTAGTCTTTCAGCTGTTCTATCTTCCTCTTTCTCTCTCCCACTCCCTC